>NW_027176251.1:11424696-11924696 GCF_023055335.1 Clinocottus analis | reverse complement strand
TTCTCTCTCTCCTCCACTGTGGTCGCCCCCCCCCCCCCCCCCCCACGCTGAACCACCCACACGTACACACACATATATACTACGCACACACATGCTCTCCTACCCCCTCACTGTCTTTTCTCCCTCTCTTTTTTTCCCTTCTCCACAATGTCTGTATCCATGAGAGCAGATGGACAGTATGGAAGCAAGCAGCCAGCGACTGAGCCGTCCCGGCCATGTCGATTTTACAGTAGTTTGATACAGCAGCTCCTGTCAAGCATGGCCATAGTTAAAGAGACAGCACACCACCAATGTACTGCAGCACTCCTCTGCTCCCTCCTTCTCCTTCCCTCTCTTTCTCCCATGTGACATAAGGGACTGTCTTACACCCCTCTACTACTCAGACTGTGCCAAGAACCATCATCTGTTGGGCTATTACTGTACTGCATGCACAAGATCCATCCCGCCCTGTGCACACTAGATGATCTGTCAAAAGGAGGGAGCCCATTCATTCTCCGGTGGGGCGCTCAGTGTACTGGAGAAGCGTTTGTGGCGGCTTTTGCAGATGTTGTGTTGGAATTCGCGGTGGAGGCAACCAGCAATGAGCATTTCGGGATAAGTGATTCGCTTTTAATTACACATTTAGAGCTGAATTCTCCAACTGGAGAGCTTCTCAGCTGGTGTTGACATATCTTTAGTCATCTGATGTTTCAACGAATCAAAGAAGCCCCTGTCCAAGTTCAGGCACGATTTACATTTGCTGGCCAAATACCCTCTAGATGTGGGAAGTCAGCACTTCTAAACGTCAAACAAGACTGTGCATTCAGCTTTTTCAAGTACCCCCAAAGCTTTCTGGTCAAAGACAGGCAAGGATGTCAAGATATTGAGGAAATATCACTCACGTCACGTTATTCTGGCCTGCAGACCTGCATGTTCAGGGATGCAACAAATATGCACACAGGATGGTGCATGGCAGTTGCTTAAGAAGCTTGCTTAGACGCATTTATTTGGCAGACATTTCTTTGATACCCGGGATGTAAATCAATAGTTGACCTCGGCAGCATAAAATATGTCTGAACTACACCAGGAGCTGTGACCATGTGAACCTGCTGATGAGCTAAGAAGTGGAAGCACTGATCATGGAAACACCCCGGACAGGATCCTAAACATGATGTGACATTTTCACTTAAACTTTAATGCATCATCATATTACATACATACATACATGAGATTTGCTCTCCGCATTCAACCCATCCATATAGCAATTTAGGAGCAGTTGGCTGCTGAGAAGCGCCCAGGGAGCAACTGCAGGTTCAGGGTCTTGCTCAAGGACAAACATGCAAACTACAGGGGGACTGGGGACTCATCCCCATGAGCTACACCCGGCCCCCTGGAGATGCATTCTTTATCACCTCCAGGGCCTTTTGTATATAGTACTGCAGAGATAACATAGAGATAGCAAGTGGTTCCCTCGTCAAAAAGCCATTGTGATTTTTGTCCATTTAATTTGGTATTTTTGAAGAAGAACAATTCATGATACTTAGAAGTTTTTTTCAGTAAGATAGTCTTTACAAATAAACTTTTGTGATTTTTTTTTTTAAAGCACAAACGCAATAGGCCGAAGTGAGGCTGCAAAGGAACTCCACGACAGACTAATGTACAGCGTGATGGCGACTTGTAATCTTATTCAGCCACTTGTTACTAACAGCCTTTGCGCAACATGTAAAAGCTTCAAAATTCACTCTTCAGCTATTTACTGACATATTTTATGTTGTAGAACCAACCATTAAATAGTCCAATAGTATCGTAAGTCATCTACATACAGTGTGAGGGAGGCAGCTTATAAGCTTGCACAGACACAAATGTTTTACTTTGTGTCAGTGGAAGGCTCTGCATGGTTTATTTTTGCAAAGAATAAATGAATCCTTAGTCCAGGTGTGTCGTCACTCTCTCTGTCTTTTTGTTTCGTATTAATATATTGAGTTCAGTCATCAGCTGATCCTCTTTTCTGTATTTTACTTATCTGTTGCCCAACACTAATCTAGCTTTAGTGAAGCATACCCAGGCCCTTATCCTCGAAGAGCCTTTAGTGCTTTAGTGATACTGGGGGAATCTGCATGGGGGCTGCTGGAACTGAGTCGCTGGGAGGAGTGGCTTTTTAGATTCAGCTACACTTTGGGTGGGTGGGTAATTCAATTCTGCTGCAAAGCCTGAGTGGAATGACTCAATGGGAGAGAGAGAGAGAGAGAGAGAGAGAGATAGAGAGAGAGAGAGAGAGAGAGAGAGAGAGAGAGAGCGAGAGAGAGAGAATGCCTTGGCTTTTGATTGATCTTGTCAGGATTCACTCAGAGCACAAAGGTCAGGATGAGCAGCCTCCTCTCTCCTGCACCAATCAGTGGGCTGCCGATCCGGGATAATGATCTCCCCCTGGATACGGTTGGCTCATAAGGTTTGCAGGCATGATGTCATCCAATCCCATGGATGCCCATGATTCAGAGTTGTGAGGTTTTAGCCAAATACCCTAGGCACTGTGGGAAGTTACAGTGCATATGTCAGTAGTACGAGTCATGGGGTGACCAATGTATGGACTATTATTTATTTTTCATGACATGAAGATATTTTAGGTAGTCCCCCATTCAAAAGTTTATGTTGCGTTTGCTCTGTATTATACTTTAAGATGCCTATTAGAAATATTTAAATGTAATATTGAACTATTGTTTCCAGGGATCTTTTCTCTACAGTTGTATTTCCCACTTCTCACTGTTTAAAAAAAGTCTTTTGCCAAGTGATATGTTTTGTAATTGAGGTATCACTTTTGATTTAATATGCTCAGAATATGTAATTTATATATTACATATTTTGTGCTATAGCTGGGAGAGCCTATGTTAGTTAATAATGTGCATAATTAAAAATGTATACTATACAGTACACTGGGGGGATTTTATAATTCCCTTTGACATTTACTCTGAAAGTAGTACCTTGAAAAATGATTCCTGATAGCTTGATGGCCAGTGATATAAGCGCTGGTACCTCAGGCTGTAAAATATTGGCCTCTGAAATTAATAGAAAAAACAACATCTCTGTGAACTGAAGCATGAAGCTGGATTAAACCTCAGTGTCAGGCTATCAATCTCTGAACGATGAATACGGTGCTCTCTGCTCAGCCCAGTATTCCACATGCTACACTGAACCATTGAGGAGTTTACTCAGCCACCTGTAGAGCCTTGCATTAAATACATGTTTATATTCATACCTCTTTGTGTTTGTACACGTTTCATGCATGTTTTCTCAAATACTGTTTTTCTTATTTGGCTTACTGCATTATTACAGTGCATGTTTGGTTGAATGTCTGAGGCCGAGTTGCTGCAGTCTCCTGCAGCTCAGAGAGAGAAGCGGTCATATCAGGTCATGGACGTTTTTAAGCAAAGCCACCATCCAACTCTGGAATACGTGTGAAACTTTTGACCTTCAAATAACAATGGGAGTGTTTATGATACAGCACATGTTCTACCTCAAATTGGGAACATGTATTTTTACAGTGGTTCTTATTAGTGCAAGTGAACAGTGGTGGTGTCATGCATCATGCCGTTGAGAAAACAATATCAAAATTATCCGTTCTCACGCTAGCAGCACTTACTTTGGTGCCCTTAAATATTTTGATTATTTTTAATCAAAGATATTTGTGTGAATAGCTTTTCTGAATCTAAAGCATTTTTTCTTTTCATTTTTGGGACAATGCCATGGCAACATGTACATATTGTGGTGTGACTGTAAAATATCAAGGAATATATATTTTCTACTCAATAATAATTACCCAAGGTGTTAGAATGACAGCATTTCCACGACTAAACTGTTCAGCATAAGTGCAAACCTGATGATAAAATTATTGCAATTTTCAGACTTCCTGTATAGCTATATAGTTTTAGGGGGACTTGATGTTGTCCTGCAAGTAACCGCCAAAGGTTTGATAGTTTAGTGGTTTACACTTCGCCTCGCAGCAAGAAGACCCAGGTTTGATCCTTGTCTCTTGCCGTGCAGAGTTTGCACGTTTGTGTGGGTTTTCTCTGGTTTCCTCCCACATTGGAAGTGGAGACTCTACATTGCCTGTAGGTATGAATGTGAGCGTGAGTGGATGTCTGCCTAGCTGAGTTCAACCTGTGGTGGACTGGCGACCGGCCCGGTGTCCTGCCATCCGCCCAGTGCATGCTGGGATAGGCTGTAGCCCCAGGTGTGCCAGAAAAGGATTAAGTGGACAGAGACATTGGATGAATAAATGATTAACCAGATGCATCTTTCTTTTTATTTAAGAATCACAAGAGGCTATATAGATAATATGTATATGCAAAGGATATTTTAGACATTAACCATATGTGTTTTTACACCTGCAACATTTTAGGATGTAAAATATTTTGGAGCTGAAGTTAATCAATCAACACATTTTGTTTTGGACATAAACCTTTTTTGATAATCGATTAATAATTTACTTTTTTTTCTCTCGCAAATAAAAGTCAAGCATTCCCTCGCTCCGACCTTTTAAACAGAAGAATTTGTTACATCTCCTTGTTTTACGCAATAATAAATGTAATTTCTTTGGGCTTTTGACTGTCAGTCCAAAAAATCATTTAAACTTGAGCTTTAGGAACACAGCAAAGCTAAATATTAACAGGACATTTGGATGCCAGTTGCATCAGCACCAGTCTCTGTTCATTTAGTGTCCATAGCTCATTAGAATTCGTGAAAAGTGTCGAGGTGGAGGCTTCCATAGGAAGCAGAAGGTGTTAAAAAGGCAAGGCTCAGTATGTTAGCTTGAGCCGTCATCTCCTGTGATTACGTGGTTTCCTTCTGCCATCTCGTATAATTGGTGAAAAGTGGCCAACTACCATGGTGGCTTAATGACGGTTTGTGACTTCATGAAGTAATATCTGTGGGGTAGATTTGAATATTAATGTCCTTATCTGAAGATCATTATTCAACCTGAACAGAAGGCAGAGGAACTATTGTGTGTCAAAAAAAGGGCTTTATAGTTCCCTTCTGGTTCCCTTTGATTCATTATTATTATTTATTTTTTGCATGTTATTTGTTAGCTGTACGATATCTAATAAGACTCTTTGTATGCTTATGTCGTGAGCAGGCCCACTTGTTTCCTCAATTAGCATTTAAAAGGTTTTTCAATGCTATGTGTCTTTTTTTATATATACTAGTCAGTTGGGCCTCGATTTCACATGTTGATTTAAGTAAATTTGTGACTTGAGAGTAAATGATGATGTTTGATATATGTGCTTCTGCATGTGCATGTGCGTGTGTGTGTGTGTACGCGTGTGCAAGTGTGTTTGTGCCTCTGTGTGTGTATTCATGTCGTTGTGAGCACGATGTGTGTAGTGGGTTTTACCTCCACTCAAAGATCCTCATAAAGGTTAGCAGGCTCACTCCACAGCTGACGGTAAATTTAGCCTCCTTTTCACACAGTCCCACACACAATTTGAGTATTTTTCTACTGTATCAGAGCACATCCAGGCTCTTACTGCATGGAGGAGAGATGTGCCGTTATTCAACAGTATAAATGATCAGAACTAGTGGTTGTGATGTATTGAAATAATTCAAGTGTGTCTGTGTGTAAGGAATATATGTTAATTTGAATATTGGATGTCTTGTGTTTAAGATTGATCAAGTTCAATTCAATTCAGTTTATTTTTTATAGCCCAAAATCACAAATACAAGATTTGCCTCGGAGGGCTTTACAATCTGTACACATAACATCCCTGTCCCAGAACCTCACATCGGATCAGGAAAAACTCCCCCAAATAAAGATAGTAAAACCCTTTCACAGGGAAAGAAGAGAAGAAACCTGAGGGAGAGCAACAGAGGAGGATCCCTCTCCCAGGATGGACAGAAGCAATAGATGCCATGTGACCAGAATGAGCAATGTAACAGAGTTGCAGCGTATTTCATGAATATGAGAAAAACATTCATATAATAAGCGGTAGGCATGGACCACGATCCAGATAGGCACAGTCCATCGTAGCATGCAGGACCAGCTGCACACAGCCATCATCCAGGAAACTTGAGGCAAGGAAGCACAGAGGCTCCCGGAAAAGAGTAGAGTTAGTAATGTGCATTGAAAGACAATAAATTATCCAGAAGGAGAGAAGAAAAGAGAAGAAAGGAGAAGGAAGATGAGAAAAAAAAGAAAGAAGAAGAGGAGAGAGAGTTCAACATTCCAGAAGAGTGATGAGTTTTCCTGGATGCGATTGAATGAAATATAAGACAAGTGTGAGACTCTGTTGTTTGTGAATCACAGCGCTGTCACACAGGTAGGAATGGATGGCGATGAGAGGGGCTTGCTGGGTGCCAAAACCACACTTTTTAATTTTTGGATCTCACTTCAGTGTCGCATTTAAATTTGGAGATTGCAAACCCTCCTCAAGAGCATTCAATATTTACTCGTGCCATTTAAGAACAGAAGGGAATAAATGCCCCTATCCAAAGGGCACCACACCAAAGAGGCCATTTTTTTGGAACGTCATTATTTATTTAATTTTGAAGAGAATGATTAAACCAGTGGTCATTGTTGTGATGTTTTGATGCGTTAATATTGCTGGATTGAGTCCTCTCACACAGAGAAATGTGGCACCTTGTGCACCTCTTTAAGCGCTAAGTAGTTGCGTCTAATGGGCTTTTCTGGTAATTTTTCCTTTCAGTATTTACACGCTAACGCTAGCATTTTCTAACCGCTCTCAGCTCTGGCACGAGCCGACATTACAGTATTTATGGGTGAGACGTTGCCTTGCAGATGCTACAATCCAATGTCAAGTCCTGACCCCCAGGTCCTGCAGCTTGGCTTTATGTAACACAATGTAGTGGAAAATTAACATATGACAGAACTTCTGTACGCTAGGCTGCTTTCTCTCACGGGATATCATACTGTGAGCACTCACACACACACTGTAAAGTGAAGAAGGCTGGACTTTTTGATTCAAAGGAGAATATCGGATTTGTGGTATAAATGAATTACAGTTGGTGTAGAGTGTCAAACGGTGGTGATTTCATAATGTCTCGCAGTGCAAACATACTGTTCAGTCAGCATTTTACACCTGGGTTGACACAGCTACAGCTTTGTGTTGGGCCTTATTAATTATCACTTTACTTCAAGGTCTGAGAGAGGTCGAACACTCAGGCCAGATTTAAAAGAATTGCTATTTTAAAAAGCCATATGGGGATTTAAATATATTTCACATTCCAGACCGGACCGCATAAAGAAAACAAAGGTTTGATTTGCATTGATCTTGAACTGCAGCGTTATTTCTTGGGATGTCAGTTTGCTCGTGTTCGCCTGTCTATTTTCATCAGCAGTGGCTGCAGGACTCTGTCACTTCAACTCACAGAACATATCAGCAAAGAAAACATCTCATATGATAACAGGACGCTAATGTCTCGCTGCTTCAATTCGAGTAAGGGGTTGTTGTCCGATCTTTCAAGTGATGTCATCACCCCACCTCATCTGGATGAATTCAGAGGCGCGGAGTTGATATACTGTAACAGGAAGAGCTGAATGATGAACGCCAAGCCGCCCTCCAAAGACAGCATGCACTAACGCGGTGCTCTTCCAGCATGGGCTCTCGCCCTTGGACTGTATTTCTGTTGTAATGCGAAAGAAAGCAGGCAATACCAAGACATTGTGAGCCACGTGAATGCATTCATGGAGACCCTGACTCTGCTGGGGGTTGGTAGTTTATAGCTGGCAATCTCTGAGTGAATTTTTTAAACCTTTTATTTATCCAGGGAAGGTTTGCTGAGGTTTCCCCGCCTGCTTCTCTTTTAAGCATTCCCCCTCCTTCTGCTTTTTTGTTCACATAGTTGCACATTCAGGCCCTTTGGAGATGCCTCATGCAGCTGCAGTATTCCTCAGGTGATTACTGAGCATCCCCGCTGGAGGTGCTGGGGTTTAGCAGCCCTGCCCCGTCAATGATTGTTGTTGAGGCACAGGATTTTGTTTTTCTCGCAGACCCACAGATTTGAACCGGCAAAACAACTTCACGTCACGAGCGCCCCTCTCAGACACACCAGGGAGAGGAAGAGTGTTAACTTGCCAAGGATTCGGAGAGAAGATGTGAACTAATGACATCTGGCAGGAATGGCTACTGCTCACTGGAAGCCCACTGCTTATGTCTTATTTGCGGTGAAGGGCGGTGGATGTGCTTCCGTTGGAGGTGCACGTCCGTTCGTATTAGCGCCAAGATGCGACGGGTGCAGAGGCCCGAGGTGAGCTCTCAGGGAGCGGGCGATGACATCACTTCAGAGCGTCTGACATCACCAGCGATGCGGATGCATGAATGAATTCCCAGTGACACACGTGTCTGTGTTCACATAAACACACTTCAGGGTTGAACGATGGTCGACAATAGGTATCAGTAGTTAATATGACGTCACAGCAGACGGGCGCAGTGAGCAACCAGTTGGAGAGCAGGGACAGATATTTATGTTGGGAGACCAAAAACACTCTTAAAACAGAGTGAATATTACATTTACATTCACCAAGTGACCAGGAACTTGCTTCTTAAGGATGTTAGAGGTTTTTGAACGGTTACGGATATTTTCAAATTTAAAATTTCGGACAAAATAATGACTTGATGACATTTTGGACAGTGATGTACGTAAACTGCAACTTGACTGGTTGAGACGAGGAGTTAATATACTTTACTGTACTGGACGAACACAAACACACACACACACACACACACACATCAAATAAATAAAAAAAGATGTCTGGAAAGAATCTGTCTAATCCTCGGGGTGCGCACAATAAAGACTGCTGAAAGCAACAACTGGAAATAAATGATTTGCGAGTGCAATGAAACAAACAAACAATGAGCTTTTTTTCTGTGAATATTCCATGAGATGATACAAATACCCTCACACTGTTTCTGTAATTAAAAAAATCAGGTCATGTATTACAGCACTTATGGAAAGGTGGCTGCAGAGGAACTCCTTTCTTTCAAATTCAGTATTTGTTGTGAGCTCAACATTGTGTTCTGGCAGCTGAACTGCTGCTCTTTACCCATTCAGTGTGTGAGTGTGCGTGTGTGTGTGTGTGTGTGTGTGTGTGTGTGTGTGTGTGTGTGTGAGGGAGAAAGAGAAGATGTGTGTGTGTGTTTGTGTGTGTGTGTGTTTGCAATTGTCAGAGTATCTTATGTAGTTTTATTTTTGATTGTTTCCATGTGAATGTGTCAACTCCCCTGTGTGTGTGTGTGTGTGTGTGTGTGTGTGTGTGTGTGTGTGTCTGTGTGAGTGAGTGAGTGAGTGAGTGTCTGTGTGAGTGAGTGAGTGAGTGAGTGAGTGTTCATTTTGTGTAAAAAGAATAATAGGAACACCTGCTCTTTCTGTACAGTAGACATACCAGATGAATCACGTGGCCCCTTATTAATTTCCTCTGCAACAACAAATCCACCTCAACCATGACAGAGTGTGGATGTGGATAAAGCAGAGGAGACATGTTAAAGAGGTTGAAGCTCAGCATCACGAAGGCATTCCTAATGTGTCTCACTCCGTGTGTGTGTGCGTGTGTGCGTGTGTGTGTGTGAGTGCGTGTGTGTGTGTGTGTGTGTGTGTGTGGTTCATGCTCCATGTACTCGCTGAATAGTGAGCTGTGAAGAATGAGTGAATGTGTTATCCCCGCTGGAAGATGTGTGCGTGAAAACATATTTTTGTCTCATACACCGACGGCTCTGAAAGGCCCCCGTCGTTGTTAATGGAGTTTTGGAAGCATGTGCACTGATGAACTTTTATGGGAAGTGACAGTGCAGTGATGGTGCGCCATGTAGTCATGAATATCTAAGAGCTGTGGAGTGGAAGCTGTCAAAACACCCTGGTTAGTGTTTTTTTTAAGTTCTCCAGGTCTGAGTAGACTCGGATGCCCGTTGTTGTGGATGTGGGGATCCCCTGACCTCTGCTGGGGATCCCCTGACCTCTTCGGATCAGCAGGGACTCTCATCCCCGATGGTTCTTTCATGGACATTTACAAGCTCTTCAGCGAACCCATCTGAAGCCTAGTTCATGCTTCTGCGTCAGGTCGACGCTGTAGCTACGGCGTCGACCTGACGCAGAAGCATGAACTAGGCTTGAGACGATATCATCTGTTGACTAAACCAATAGAACTTTATTGACTCTGTTTTGGATCTTGGACAAACCCTTGGATTCACTCAGATGTGATTTATGCAGTGGCCCGATCTATTCTGATAATAAATAGTTGTTAATTGTATCATTTCTATTAAATATCCAGTTATTTTAAGGGTTATGTCTTCCAAAGAATATTTGGAAAACCAGGCTTCATTAATTTTACTATGAATAAATATATCTTGTGATAATTATGATGAATTATCGACATCAATCAAAAGGTTTGGCCATGTCATCCAGCCCTGCAGCCTACAAAGTGACATGCCTCCACGATACAAGACTGCTCTGTAAAGTCTTTGCTGCGCAATGTCTTCTGATTTGAACAAGAATCTTCATTTCTTGTTCTCTTCAAAAGGTTTTATCACATCATTCAGCTTTTACATTCGCTGTTCTCTGGTTTGATCGCGACGTCAGAGCCCTTCACTCTCCAGCTGAGGTACAGATAATACTAAGGTTTCAAACTTTGCCCACAATGCTCAGTTAAACAAGCAAATGTCAGCTGTTCCCCATCGAAGCTAAATCAACCCCACATAAAGAATTATTTATGTCCAACGCACAAGATTGAACAAGCAAGGTTTCGTAGTGCGCTGAAGCACAAAGAGGCTGCGGTCAGTTTGTGGCTTTGAAGGTTTCAGCTCTTCCACAACCCCTAAACCCAGCATAGTGATGTCAATAAAGAATGCCAGCGGCCTGAATATACAGGACATCGTTTTCATTTTAAGAGTGCAAAGCTGATGAAAATGTTTTGTTTTTTGTTTCTACAATGTTCCGCAAGCGCTCCAGTCTCCACATAATAACAACAACAAGTCCAGACACACTTTATTCAGAATGATAAATAAATGTAATCAAGTCCATCGACGTTTCAGCTCAGGGGATCAAAATGTTAGTGGAATTAATGTAATCTACATTATCTACAGTGTCTGTCTATGAGCACAGCGTGCAGCTCTTATCTGAAGCGTCCTGCCGGTGAAGAAACGCTGGCTGCTCATTCAGCTGAGAGATGGGCCAGGTGGAACCAACTGTGTCGGTCCGATGGTCTTCATTTCACTGCTGCCAAACAAATGACGGTCTCCTAGATAACCCTTCTCGGAAAGATGATACGCATTTTTAAACTGAAGCGGCTTAAAGAACCTTTACTGCGTTAACATGGGATTTCTATGCCTTTTTTTTTCGTTATCCGAAGCTGTTGCCAGATTGGCTTTTCATTCAATTTGTTGCTTGTGTGTAGAGTTGAAGTCTGATTTGCTAAGACAGCAGCTAATTATGCAATCAAAGATTCAGACTGACTTTCAGGCAGACGCTTTGAGTGAAGGAGAGACTGCAAGGTGCAGGTCCAACATCTGCGAGCTCAAAATGCAATGAAATTGTGGATGTAGCAGTAGAACTAATGCATCAAAAACAAGGTCATGCATGCATGATTCAACCCTGCGTAAAGTATAGTATACTTGTAATAATGAAGGTAGCTAATGTCTATGTTTTTAAGTTTTGTGAAACTAATGCTACAAAAAAAGTCATTAATTTAACTTCTAAGGTCAAGGAAATTACATTAAAGGGCAAAAGGTGTTTACAGGTGCCAGCATCTGGTCAAAAGAGTCAACAAGTTCCCTGCTTAACCACAACTCTGTTTAGGTTTGTGTTTTTATTTATTTTTACAGTGGTAAGACGGTCAAACCTTATTATAATGCCCTCTTTTTATTTGACCCACTATAGTTATATATGTTTTTGTGCTAATTCAGGACAGATCCCCAAAAACGTTTCGCGTGCTCATAGTTTGTGCTCCGTCACTAAAGTTTATTTAGGAAACAAGTTGTAAACTGTGCTTCTTTCAGGCTGGTGCACCTGTAAATATCCTATAAATAACACAAGTTTACTGTGGAAGAATGGGATCGTACGGAGGCACATTGTTGGTCCTATGTGTTATTCAAAAAAGGATATTGTCGTCAGGCTCTGCGGTAGTATTTTGACTTGGGGTTACTGAAGCGCTATTGGACCCAGGCTAATACAATTCCTTCCTTAAGGCATGATGACCTAGCTAATCTTGTTAGTTGTACTCCAAAACGTGCTTACATAAAACATACTTGCTACGCAAAATTAAAAAATATTTAAGATTCAAAAGTCAACACAATAAGTCAATTAAATAATGCATAAAATGACACATACTGTATTCATTACTCAGCTTTTGTGTAGCTCTAGTAAGGAGGATCCTTTATCATGATGGTGGCGGTCAATAAACTGCTGACTGATTTTTTTGACCCCAAAGGACTCCAATTTGATGAACAGCAGGACTTTACTCAGTGCAGCTCCACAGCTGGTTTACTGAAGTGTGACATGGACGTGGTTAAGACAACAATAACTTGATTGGGGTGACTTTCCATTGTTGGTATAATCGGGAATATCCTCATGAGTGACTTGAAAAAGCTCATGGACGTGAAAAATACAGCCTGATTTATAAGAAAAACACACACACACATGCTTTTTACATAAAAGAAAGAACAGACTCACACTATTTTAGGCACATTTTTATTCATCCTTTATTTAGGGGCCTTATGATTACCTTATTTAGGGTTATTTTTGTTTTTCACAAAAAAGGATGTTCTCTGAAAAAAAGGTTGTGTTCAATCTGTGACGCAATAAAAACGATTAGTTTCTTAACTAAATGGAAGGTAAAATGTTTCCAGTGTGTTTAAGTGCAAATATAAGAGTTACTCTGATGATTACCTGGATTAATATTGTGAATCGCAATTATTTTTGGCCCAAATAATCATTACATCCATTTTTTATCGTCTTGTGAATGATAAATAATGGTGGTACAAGTATTATTACTTTCTTCTTCCACTACTTTGTCTGACTTCTAAACTACAGTTACTCATCATAATGCATTTTGGCCTTTTGATATGAAGGTGTCTAAACGATTCCCCGTAAGTCTGCCAGCTGTTCGTCTGCTGGACCAACAGGAGTTAAGGTGTTATGAGTGAGAACGTTCAGCGACGACCCTTTGGGTAATAAGACAATGACATAGTTCCTAGTCTATCTCTGGATTGAGGACAGATGACTATAATTGTTCTTTATCTCTTAGGGACAGCTTGCATGGCTCGACCCGCTTTCAATCTGCTGGTGACCCCGGCGAGACACAAAAACACACAGGGGTCAGGCAACGGGGAGCATGACTTGCAAAATCTGCTACGCAAGAACAGCTGTGGTTCAGCTCAGCTCAATGTCGGTGCTTCAGAAAGACGTGCCAAAGAAGATATAGTACGACACATGCGTTACAAAGATTCAACATCCAAAACATACAGTGTAGTTTGTTCTTAAAGGGGTACACCAGGTGTTAGCCAGTTACAGCACATGTAAGGGCAACTTGGCAAACTACAAAAAGCAAATGCTCTCACTGCAAAATAAAAACAGAGATTATGACATCACTTTTTCACTATGACATCACTGATTAAGTAAACAACTCAATACCATGCCCTTGTAGAGCCAACTCGAGCACCTCAATGCAAAATCACGAGGGTCTAATTTTCATAAATCAGCGACACAGAGTACGGTGAATGGAACAACTTTTGGTTATTTCATGCTGCCACATCTGTGTTGCAGCCAGTAAAACAGTGGGATTAGTCTGCATACGTTATCAGCAGCTGTGATGGGAGCTCAGTGCTATAAAGCCCTCTGACACTTTGGTGATAGGAGGTTTAGAATATCTGGCGCCACAGATTCAATTATCATGGGAGGAGATAACATATTGGCTTACTGTACCATGCTGTCCGAGGCAAACTCAGTGTGAGCAGTGGCTCAATGTTAGGTGAAGCCAAACAGAACCGGCAGCAATTTTAACTAGAAGACGGGAGCTTCTATAAACCTCCCCCTGACATAAATAGTTCTGCTTTCTCAATCTCCGCTCTGTGCTTTATGGCAACTGCAGATGCCAGCAACAAGGGAAGGTATCTCTCCCTGCTTGAGGGGACCTACATAAATATTTAGCTGTTATTTGTTGCAAATGACTGACGCACCCAAAGAGTTTGTTGGAGAGTTGGTAACTCTGGATTTGATAACATTTGACGGTTGCAGGCCGTAAAATAGCCACCACAGCTATCGTCGCATCGAGGTTTGTTTCAGCAGGCTGCCGAGAGCAAAGAGCTTTACAGCTGACGTTAATGAAGGTTACATTGGTTTGCATTACAGTGCATTCCAGCTCTACTCAGTAAAAATGAGTATTGTGAGCAACGGTCAATTATAACACGATCAGGATGTGTGAAAATGTAATCTTGAATGTGAAATGTAGTTTTTGTCAAAAAACTTGGAATAAATACAGTGTTTTTGAAGATGTTTTCAGTGTGATATTAAATATATTAGACATAAATATATAATAGAGGGATTTTATGACCTGTTTAACTTCCTAATACTAGCTCTAAGCAACTTACAACAAAATAATACATTCAGTAAAACTACTAATGCTAAGATTCTTTAACTAAAAATACAATAATCTATTTCATCCTCATTTTTAAAGGAATTAAAATAATGACATTTATAATATTTGCACACACTTTGGGACAGCTGGATCATTTTTTTAAAAGTTGGATTGCCCAAGACAATTGCAATCAGTGCTCATCTGATTATTGTGGCCTCTGGTGCAGCTCTGCCTCTGAGAGATGCTAATATTCCTTTTTGCTGTGATAATTTCTTTGGAAAGGAGTTATAATAGTTTACTTTTATATAATATTTCTGTTGCAAAAGCAGTGTTGCTGCTACAATATATATATATATATATATATATATATATATATATATATATATATATATATATATATACATATATATATATATATATATATATATATATATATATATATATATATATATGGTTTAAATTAGCAATCAGACAGTAGCGCCATTTTTGTCGTTGCATTTTGAAACTGCACAAAGTTATGTGGTATTACTTCACACACACACACACACACACACACACACACACACACACACACACACATACAGAGCTCCCCTTCTCCCCATTCATCTTTATTTTCTCCTCGCAGCATATTACATATATCACCTTCACAGTCAGGTGGAGAGACTCCCTCTGAATGAAGCAGCAGCAGAGAGACGTCCAGCGTCTCATTTCCCCCCACAGTGTTTCATTATTCACACCCCGAGTGAGAAGGGCCCCGCAGAGCAACCTGGAGACTTTCCTGTGTAGCCTGTCGGACTGTTTAGAGCAAAATGCAGGAGAGATCTAAAGTGAGGAAGCGATGAAGAGATGGTGGACTGGGGAGATACGGGCAGAGGAAGCATGGGAGTGAGGGAGAGGAAGAGCAAACAAACACAGGGCGTGTGAGAGGCGGTGCGTTCCCATTTCTTAAAATTATTTCACTTCAAGGGGAATCCTAATTTCTAAATCAAGTTCTAAGTCTTACTATTTCTTCTGGAAGGTAAAGATAAAAAAAAAGGATGTGAGTAAAGTCTTGATTACGACACTGACTTGGCATGAACAACCGACATTGTGTGGATCGGTGTAGGCGAACAAAGGCACAGAAACAGCCCATGTACCTGCTCACCGTGACCCGACAGAGACATCTGAACGGGGGGCTTATTTAATTTGTATTTTTGTATGACCACTAGCTCCCACATTATTGGAAACATTGGCAAAGAGAGATTGATTCTTAAAAATAATATATTTTCATCAAAAGGCAGGAGAATGCATCGTCCAACATATCCGATGGACATACACACAAGTCACGTTTCATATCTGGGCAATTTTAATTGACTTGACATTTTGAGAGAGACATGGCTGGCGTGAGAGAGCGACAGTTATAGTTAAAAGACATTAGGTAAGTACAAGGAGAGACGCGCACACACAAAGAGGGAGAGAGTGAGAACGAAAGAGAGACGCAAAGAGAGTTGTGGGAGTAAGTGTAAGCGAGTGGGAGACTGAGAGCGAGCCAGAGAGCAGCGGAGAGAGGGAGCATGCTTCTGCACAGATATAACAGGCAAACCCAACTTTGCTATCGGCCAAAGCTTGAATGGTCTCAAGCTGCTCCTGTCATTCATCTGTACTTACTTGCATGTTGAGTCTGGCCCATTCAGAATCTCAGGGGAGGGGGGAATGCTTGCTTTTACATGATGTTCGGTTTATCAGACACTTGCATTGACTTTCACCAATGAAATCAAACATGTTGACGTCTGTTTATATCTTTTTGTTTTGTAAGCGCACAGCGTTATGGTGGTAATATGGTGGAGATGTCTAAGTTTCAAAAGGGCTACATTCACATCTATGTGATGTCGAGGCAAATGAATGGCGAGGCCCTTTTTTTAAATGTATTCATTCATTTGTTTATTTAACGGGACAATGCACACCAATCAACAGTAAAACAGTTAGCCAGAGAGGTTCATTTTCATCTGTTGTCCCTGACCAGATTTCTTGATGGCAGCCTGAAATAAAAAACTGTCCAATAACATAATGCAGCTAAGATTCATCGATAGACAGACATTAACGTATCAACAGACGTATTCACATCAAAGCAAAAGAAAAGTGTTCCTACAGTAAAAACACATATAAAACACTGGAGGCACGTGACATACATCAACACTAAAGAAGACAAATGCACATATAAGTAAGCAGCCAGGACAGACAGTACATTCATGCTTCCACACCTGATTGGTCATCTTGAGGCTGTTCGAGCCACTGCTGCCACGAAGTCATGAACATGGATGAACACTAAAGTGCTGAAGTAATTTTGTATTTGTTCATCGAATAGTTATCATCGGATAATCCTGACGTGTGTGCCCGTGTGCAGAGTTGGAATTTGGCATGGCGATCAAGACGTGTGTTCGGAGAAAGAACGGAAAGGCCACGTTTAGGAACGGGAGGGATGAGACAAAGACTCAGGTAGCTACATTTGAATTTAGATTCGGAGAGGCAGAGAGGAACATCACAGAGATCTAGAAATAAAAATAGAAGAGTGTGAGAGAAGATGGAGGAGTGAGAGAGAACAGGAGAGAGGTGAATGGTAGACATGTGATTCTGGGACAGATAATTTAGGTTTTTAAAAAAAATCCCAGATAGAGAGGAATATTGAGGATGAAAGACTGGAAGTGTGACAGTGTAAAATACAAAAAAGGAGGAGTGGGAGGAGCAGCGATAGAGATAAAAGGTGGGTCACATCCAGGAAGAAGAAGCCAGTGAGCAAAGGGGTACAGGGCTGAGAAACAGATGGGCAGAGGGGGAGGTTAGATGAGGAGGAGGAGGGGGGTGTTAGAGAAGAGGCTGCCAGGAGTTGGTGTCGAAAGTTGGACTTCATTGGGATTCATGGTGGGATGATGGCCACATGTCTTCCCCTTTAGACATATTGCATTTTTTTTTTTGCTTGATGCTGTCATCAACAGTATCTGTTCACTCAGTTTTACTATATTCAAGGATCGGTTTGGATTTGGTCCAGTCTACCTCACTAGACCTCATGTATGTAAGTTGAACCATTGCTCCTCCCGCTGCCCTGGAGCATCCCTTCGTCCGAGTTAAGTCAAATGAAGCTTGTGACTTCCAAAATAGCGTCTTTATTCCTTCTGTGTGTTTAGCAATGCACTCCGATAAAATTGCAGCACTCACGGTTGACAGTTCAAATATCATCTTGCGGTCGTTCTTGTCAAAGCCTGGTGCCTACATTACCCACAATGCAGCTCGACGGGCTGACAGTTCGGCATGTGTGGGTGCGCTTTGGCTGAAGCATCAGTGAAGTGTCCCTTTTAAAGCATCAATGTGAAACTTCCTCCCAACACCCGGACCGTGACAGTCTGACAATCACGGCCACCTCAAGGTATGCTGGAACTGGACTTTAACTCCAGCTTTCTCTCTAAAAAAAAAAAAAATGTTTTATTCTTCACACATCTACGTCTGCAACTTTTTGTGTGAACAACCGAGTGCAACAGCACAGATGCCTTTGAGGCCAGCCTCTCCTGTAGTGATCGCTGTTGCGCCTCTTTTGTACGACGCCTCACGACTCGTGCCGCTCTGGAACAGCAGGTTGTTGCCTTCAGACGGGCTTCGATGACACATCGCATGAACTAGTTCATTCCAGCGTACTCCGGCCTTCGCGGCGTAGCTTCAGCAAAGGATCACTCGACGGTATATTTGGTACCTTTTGATGTGTTTGACGATGTTGCGGAGCGTGGATTACTTGCCTGCGTCCTCGGTGCCAACTTACGCTCACGGTGTGTGTGTGTATATATAGTTAGAGATGGAAAGAGAAAAAGAGAGGGGGGAGGGACGGAGAGACGGAAACGGAGAGAGTAAGAGAGTGAGAGGGAGGTACAAGTCAGTATTTCATGGATGGCTGTGTTGCTATGGGAACAAGATGTGGGCTCCCTATTCCCAAAAAAGTGTCCTCCTTCCTTCCTCCCTCCCTTCCTTCCTTCCCTCTTTCCCTCTCGCATCACATAATTTCTCTCTTCTTCTTCTTCTTCTTCTTCTTCCTCTTCTTCTTCTTCTTTTTCTTCTTCCTCTTCTTCTTCTTCTTCCCCTTCTTCTTCGTCTTCTTCGTCTTCGTCTTCTTCTTCTTCCCGGCGTCCACAGCGTCGACACCTCTCTCCTCCCTTTCCCCTCGATTTCATCCCACCACATGCCTCTCTCTCTCTCTCTCTCTTTCTCTCTCTCTCTCTCTCTCGCCCTCGCTCTCGCCCTCGCTCTCTCAATCTCTCACCCTCTCCTCTGTCATCCATCCTTTCCCCGCCCACTCATTCACCTCTCTCTCTCTGTCTCTCTGTCTCTCTCTCTCTCTCTCTCTCTCTCGCTCTCTCTCCCACTCTGCTGCCCATTCTCCTCCTCTCCTCTGCCTCCCTCTTCCCCGTTTTCCCTCTCCGTCCTCCCCTCTCCATCTCTCTGTTTGCATCCCTCTTTCACCCTGTCTCTCTGATCCCTCTGTCTCTTTAACACTCACTTATATTCTATTCTTTTCTCGGTTGTCATGGCAATAGGCTGGGGGCGTGAGGGAGCGAGCGCGAGCGAGCGAGCGGGAGTGGGTGTTTCGGAAGTGACATCTCTTGGGCAGTAACCTTGTTTCCTGTGTGGTGGAGTTGGGGGCGGATTCAAGGCGCTTGCAGCGCAGCAACAGTGACGCCGCGTGGACGCTTTGGGTGAGCAATGGGGAACCCGGGACGCGCCGCGTGAGGGCTGGGTGAATGATCTGATAGGTGAGGATACGCTCTCCCCTTCTCCCACTCTCTCTCTGTCCCACACACACACACACACGCACACACACACGCACACACACACACACCGTTACCCCCAGCCGCTCCTCCTCTTTGAACATCTCTCCTTCATGGCTGAAGTGGACTCATCGTAGGAGGTGAAATTAAATTAAAAGGGGATCAAAGCTTTTTTGTATTGCTCTCGGTCTCCACACAGACAACACAGCACTGCACTTACACTTAGACACAAACACACATGCATACAGACACACACATACATTTATTTGCATTGTAGTATAGCAGATGGTGAGTGTACACTTTAGGCATCATGGCTACAGGTTAGGAGGTGATTTTGTACTTCCAAAGCCTTCCAGCTTTTCGAGTAGCCCTGCAGAAAACACACAGTACTCAGTAAGGAAGTATATTGCAGGGAGGCTCTGATCAAAGGTAGATATAGTACTGAAGAGCAAGTTAAGGTCTGATGGAAGGTATGAATCAGTGTTTAGGACAAGGGGATGTATACACACGGGGTACACTGTGACTATAATGTACAATATATTTAAGTAGTAGTTATTAAAGCTGCTTTATTAATTTGTTTCGGCCACAAAATTTCCATGACAAGCCATCAAATTTCAACCCAAACATAATTTCACTTTATAATGTAACTAATGTGAGCAAAAACACTTTTTTCAGGATGTGTATTTGGCGACCTGATCAATTTCAGTCCAACGTCAACTCGTTTTCGAGCTTTGTTTTGGTTTCCGTTCATGTTCAATAATGTTCACCAGCTAGTATACTAACTGTGTCTGTCATTTACCTCTTAGCTGGCAGATCGACATTCGTTTGAATTCTGACCCTATTAGGACTCTTTGGTATCCGGCCATGATTTGATTGAGCCACATTAAATACAGTTTTTTTTTATCAATGACAATGTGGTTTCTTCTGTCGCTTGCCTTTATTCGGTCACGGTGACATTTTACTGCCATAGAACCCCTCCGGCCTCATGTTACCTGACACAAAGAAATATTTCAATTACTTCTACGCCTGGGAAAAGAAGGGAGCACTAGTATCAGATTGCTGGATGATGGTCTCTGCAAACGCCCTGAGATTATGTATCAGGATATAAAAGTTGGGTTGGGGTAAAACTGCTAAAGAGAGAGAGGAAGTAGTAGGAAGTAAAGTAGAGCCAGAGGAAGGTGACCGTTCTCTGTTGATTCGACTCTACGAGCGACACATTTGATTGTCAAAGCTACAGCTGGTTATGTTCTTCAAAAAACTTTCACGTTTTCTTGGTTCAGCAATCAATAAATCAAATGTTTTTTTTCAGTGTGTGCTAACAATATGTCTGTTTATGTTCATAATGCTAACTTTTTGGTGGTGTGTTCAGAGGAGATCTGACAAGACAGGCTGTTAGTGTTGCTGACCTGGCGACTTTCTCTGTAAATTTATATGACTTTTGAGCGAGTGCTGCTCGCTCCTTTCATTGGCAACACTGTGCTGGGATTTTTAGCTGGATAATTTTCAAGAGCTAACATACTCAAACACGAACCCAATAGATTTATTGTAGAACATCACAGTAATATCACAAATATTAAACTGACAATTTTTGAAACAGTTTTTTAAACTCCAAAATGAACGTGTCGAAGTCCACATTTTACTGTGTATAATAAAAAAAAATAGTCTTTAAAATGTGATCATTAAAATCACATTAAGTAATCAGCTGTAACTGCAGCAATACGGATACAATTAGTTTGTCACCTCCTCCGACTCCGCCAGTAACCCCCTGAGTGATGGTAGCCTGTAATTGGCTCAAATAAAGTCACATTTTCATAATAGAGATACCTAATTAAAGCAGAGATCCAACAGATATGACGGGTGCAGAGGTAGCGTCATGATGCAAAATGCTGTTATAGCACTGCTGTCATTTTACACAGCTGAACAATTGGTCTTTGGTTGTGTTGCTCATACGTCTTTTGAGCTATTTGAGGAGAAGTCGGGGTGAGATTGTGAGCGCTTTAGATTGCTCTGTGTGTGTATTGAGTTTTGGAAGCCAGAGGTCTCGCCACCCCGTGGTGTAATCATTGAGTAATTGGTATTGATCAACAAGCCTATCAACCCCCCTCAGATATATTTAGGTAATTTTGTGCTATGGAGCAGATAAATTATACTGATTACCTTTTTAATGAAGCAAAGCCGGATTTCTGAATTAAGTTTGCTATCATTTATTGTGCCGCATGCTCATGCCAATCCACTGGCATAGTCAAAACTGATGGAAGTCTAACGAACTGAAGTTTCTTCTTCCCAGAAATTGAGGGCATGACAAATGTGCTTGTTCAGCGAAAAGCCTCGCACTCCTGGGCCTCTGTGACCCCGCTGCTGACACTTGACATGCCTCGCTTGACTCAGCGCTGCCAGCAGCCCACTGTACTGCACATATGCACCACTATGACTCACAGCTTGTCAAAGTGCAGCACTGCATCTATTCTCGCTACCTTCCATGGATTCACTCTTGGTAAAAAAAAAAAAAAAAAAATCTGTATTCAGTCTGTTCATTTTCCGTTTCGGAGGCGACGCTATGTGATACTAGTGCAGCCGAGGTCACAGTAATGACATGTGCACCGTGTGGCGCTGTCTTTCCTCAAAAGTTAAGATGCTTCCGTCCGCCATGCTTGCAGGAGGACATTATCTGCCCCGGGCGGCCCGCGGATATTGCAAGCTTTATTTTTAGCGCTGTTTTGGAGCTCAGCGATGTGTATAAATCAACATTAGGCCTGTCGGGTTCCGGTAATGACAACGTTGACTCAGGCTGACCAGTCATCCGATTGGTGCATGGGACTCTTCTTTGTAAACTGCAAAGGATGGCAGAAAAAGGAAAAGAGCCCACGGAGAGAGTGAAGGCGAGAGAGGAACAAAGGCAGAGCGAGGAGAGAATACAGAGAGCCG
The DNA here is from genome assembly GCF_023055335.1 of Clinocottus analis. Lineage (NCBI taxonomy): Eukaryota > Metazoa > Chordata > Actinopteri > Perciformes > Cottidae > Clinocottus > Clinocottus analis. The sequence goes on along the minus strand of NW_027176251.1, from coordinate 11,902,430 downwards.
GCCGCGGACAGTGAATGAAGGATAGAGAGAAAGACGAGCGGAGAAAAAAAAGGGGCGTCTCAGCATTTCTGCTTGTGCCAAATCGTTACTGTACAGCGTATGTGCAGCCTGTATGGTAAGAACGGACAGACAGAAGAATGAGCCTGCTCATTGAAATTCTGTCCACTGCGCTTCACAGGCCCTTAATAGGCAGCCTCGGGGGTGGAGAGGTAGGCCTACAGTAGAGTAGTGCAGATTGGGCTGTGGATGACTCACGCTGCTATCCTCCAGTGAATATCTCAGCATCATGACTTTGCTCTGCACAGTTACAAAGTTTGGATTCAAGGGCTGAGGTGCTTTTTTTGGAGGGAGAATCGAGGGAGAAAGGGAGAGCGAGTCACAAAGTGCTTTACGTCTCCGACGCCCTGTGATGATGACCAGCGTTCGATGGAGCACTTACTCAGCAGCTATCACGTTCTTTTTTACAGCAAGGGGCTTTCAGCCCGACACACCCATCCACTACGGCGGACTATGTATAGAAAGAGCGGAATAAGCTGCTGCTGGTGCCCTCTTAATGATGAAACGAGATGCCAGAGCATTTTGTTTGACGCAAGCTGCAACACTTTTACAATTTTCCATTGCAACAAAAATATTTTTTGCCATGCGGCCTTTGAAGATAACATTTGCAAACAACCCGCTGTGCAACACAACTACTCAGAGCATATTAATAGAGTGTAAAGCCGTGTACCTTTAAAATGCTTTTTCAGCTGTTTTACCCGGGATCGTGACAAAAGTTGTAATGAGACTCATCCTTTCCATTCAGAACCTTTACAATTCATCACACGACACTCCACAATATGCATTACCTGAATTTTGTGTGACTATCCTGACTGGCTTTCCCCAGATGGATGTGGAAAGCATTGGAGAACCACAAGTAATTTGGTTTAATTGTGTTTTTACTCTCAACTCAATTGCACAGAGAGAGAAAGAGAGAGCATTTTAATCATCAAATAAAAATAAATCAGCTAGTGTTGCTTTCGTAAGCATTTATTGGATTTTTCCAGGAAAATGTGTATTAGAGAAAGAAACTAAGTTTATATTAATGTATTCACATAGAACAGGAACTTGACCCTTATATCAAATATTGTTGGTTTGTAAATTGGTGAGAATTAAGAGAGAAAATGTGGGGCTATTGCTGCAATCATTAGATTATCAATGAGTCAATTCTTCAGCAACTGCTTTCACAATTAACTCATTGTTAAAGTCACTTTTTAGGTCAAAATTACATTGGTTTACCAGGTTCTCGAATGTGAGGATTGACTGCTTTATGTCGTCCCACATTAAAGTAAATGGTATATTATGGGGTTGTTGGCCGTTGGTCGGACACCTGAAGACGTTTGATGACATCACCGAGTTGCCTTTCAATCAATAATAGAAATAATCTTCAGTTGCAGCCCCAGAAAGCGCAGAACGTGTTCTGCAGGATTAAACCGCCTGAATACGCTGGAAGAAAATAACTAACAAACGTTCCAGATTTTGTCATCCTACATGCTTCAGTCGTTTCCACTTGAATATCCCCTTGGCTCTCTTAAAAGAATTGTGCAAACACAAACGCTGAGCTGAGGCTCTTGTGACCCTTTAATGCTCCCCATCACTGCGTGCACTCATAGCCCCGAGTTACTATACAAATATACAACAACATCAACAACCAACGATGTCTATATGTGCAATTTCCTGAGTGTTCAGAGTGATCATCTGATTGAGGGGTCCTTTAAGTGTTGCTTATCAATATCAAAAATATAGATTGCTTTTGGTTTGAGCTGCAGAGTGTTGGAGATATCGGCTGTGGGGTAGTCTTATAATGGGACTCTATGGCACTCTGCTTGGGGTGCTCAAAGCGCCCCAAAAAATACAGCAACGTCACTTTTCAGAAATCACAATTTGATTTCTCAAGGTTGTTGTGTTTTATGTAGGAACTATTTTATTCCTCCTGAACTAAACCCTCCAACCGTATCAGAGTGCAGAAGGAAGTGTGTGTCTCCTGACGGACGCAGGCATCTCTGCGGCCAATGTCCCAATCTAGATTCATGAATGCATCGATATGTATGTAGAATCTAGATCTATGAAATCTAGATTCATAAATAGCACTACTGGTGAGAGGAAATGTAGACATACTTTAGATTTGGGGGTGAACTTTCCCTTTTATTCAGGACACCAAACCTCTTGCTTCCCCAGTGAGAGAAAAACACAGTGTGACCACATGGTGCATGTATGAAAGATAATCAACTCTCCATGCTTCACTCCTTTCCGTTTTTTGAATTGTCCATATTAATTAGCTGTGCCTGGTGAGGAGCTCATCTATATTTCAGCAGCTTGATTCATAATTCAAACAGGAACTTGCAAGATCAACAGAGTTGTTATTTTGCCACAATTAGACGGTTGCCTGTTGTGCTTTCCCACCTCGGCTGGGGACGGAGAAGCACTGCAGCCGTCGACCGCCTGGAAAAATCTGAGCGCTGATGACGCGGTAAAATAATCGGTTATGACACGCCGATGAGTGTTGCATTGTGGGCCACAGGTGACTTGTGTCCTTCTGACTTTCAAGAGGCGAGAGTGCAGCGGCCCAGTCGCCTTGCCAAATAGAGAGTCAAATAAATATCCGTCTGTGTGTGGTTGTATGAAAATGTGCGTACAGTATGTGTGTGTTCCAGCCTTGTTGAACACTCCGCAGATGTTGCAAGTGTAAGTTTGGCATTTCATTGATACATGAGGTGTGCGCCACTGGGGAAACATTCATTTGGCCGACACACACACGCTGCGGTGACTTCTTCTTAAACTTGTTCACCCCAAGATTCGTTGAAAAACAATCAAAATGTTCTTATTGTTTTTACTTCGAAAGATTATCTTCAGTGCAAATTAGTCCAGGACTCTCCCGCTGGACCAGAGCACGTGTTCGGGATGCGTTTGGAGTGGGGACTTTTAGGGAGATATTGCCATCTTTTTTATTTATTTTTATTTCTTAAGTTTTAAACAATTATGATTGATTCAGCCATGTTCCACTAAACTGTTTCTAAAAGAGCGGAGAGTCATTGACTTCGGGCATCAGTCAGGATGAAGCGGGAGAACCGCCTCGAGACGTTTGCCTTTCTATTCGTAGCTGAAAACGATGAAATGCTCAGTGGCATAATCTGAAGCAGTGAGAGATGCTGCTGTTGTCTCTCACTTCAAGGGAAAGAAGTAAAAATGTCTGGCGCTTAAAGAGAGATAACAAATAAGAGGAGCAAGAAAAAAAAGAAGAAAAAAAAGCAAGGTCAATATTAGAACAGAGGCATCATTTAGATTTTGATCAAGTCACAAAGAAAGAAAATTGCAACCAAATAGTGTTACTGGGCCATGAATTAGATTGTATTACTGGTAAAAGCTTGGATATATTTGCACATGCTTGATTTATTATGTACCCGATGTGTTTCCTTAAGTTAAAACACAGGTTAAAGCAGTGCAATGAGGCCAGGAAAGTTGGAGCAGCACAGAAAGAAAAGACAAAGTGCCCCATTTACCAAAGCTCTTAAGTCACACGTTTTTTTATTACCTAATATGAAATAAAACAGCTACTCTGGGAGAAAAAAAGTAATCCATAATTATGTCTCAAATACTGTGTGATCAATTTCTGAAATTAAACAAGGCACAGAGCCCTCAGATACAATTTTCCTTTTTTTCCCCACATCTTCTTGATTGATCCTCAGAATTAAAGATAACGTCAAAGGTAATTCTGTAAGCCCACCGAGGAGATTATGGTTTAGTATCTCTGTCTGTCCGTCAGCAGGAGATCTCAGGAACCTTCGGAAAGAACCGTTAAATTAGGTGAAAAGCACAGCTTCAGGCCACGGGGCAGGTGATTAGATTCTGGTGGTGAGCTGGCTCCAGGACTTCTGCAATTAGACAATTTATCATTTTTAGCTGTGACTATGAAACTAACAGAGATGGAGACTTGATTACACGTTTCAGAGGGTGTGTTTGCGAGGATGTTGTGTTCATAGGGAAAAAAAAGTGAATTAGTTTCAGGACTTTTACAGTAGTTTAACTTTTTTTAACAGAATAGGTTTGACTCGCTGTTTAGGAAAAGATCAATACCACTCTCTAGAATCAGTTAGCTTAGATTAGCATAAAGACTGGAAACAGGGGAAAGCTAGCCTGCCTCCGTCCCAAGGTTGAAGAAACGATCCACAAGCACCTATATAGTTTGTTGGTTCTAGGAAAACAAAAACTATCAAAACAAAATGTTGAGGTTTTATGTGTTGGACTATCTTGCCTTCGGACAGAGTTAGGCAAGCTGTTCCCCACTGTTTGCAGGCTAAGCTAAGATAACTGCTGTATGTAGCTTAAGATATGAGAGTGGCAACGATAATCTATAAATCGTGAAAAGAATGTGAATATGTCTCAAAATGTCTCACTATTCCTGCGATGCAGATCTTTTTCTGCTTTGTTGTATTGATACCGCTTAATTTATTTAATGCTGCTGTTTAGGCCTCATTGTCTTTCACACACATTGTATATCCTGCTCAACAAGTGCATCATGAATAAGATGAATTCCGTTTTTTATTATTGAACACTCCAGAATCCGGTTCTGCTTCCAGCATTGTCCCGCATGGTCTCATCATGACCAATGCCCTCTTTTCAAGCCGGCCTATCAAGTACAATGTAACGACATCTGGCACTGACATTATGAGGACAATGTGTCACAGCATCACCGCCCTCCTACCGATGATCCTAACTGACCTTCACTTTCCTCCCTCCCTACCCTTACCTCCTTCTCTCCTGTCCAGATGCAAGGTGTGCCGTCCCCCCCTCCTATCATCATCACCATCATCGCACCCCGGTCCAGTCCTTCCACGCTCCCTCCTACGACCGTCCCGCTCACGAACGTCCCATCTACGACCGTCCTTCCTGCGACCATCCCACCTACGACCGCCCCCCCTTCAGCCGTCCTTCCTTCAACCGTCCTTCCTTCGACCGTCCTTCCTTCGACCGTCCCTCCTTCAAGCTTCCCTCACACGAGCGCCCCATTTACGAGCGTCCCTCACACGAGCGTCCACCCCAGGACAACTGGAACCCCCATCTCCGTGTGAACGCCGGAAATCCGATCTACATGTTGGACCAGGAGGAGGTATTGCACGCCACACACCAGGAACGCACTGATACTGAAACGAGGTTTGCAATAGTTGAAAAAAAGGGGGCTTTCATTTCATAGTACAAAACCTCAGGGGAGATATTTATCACGTGGGGAAAAGACTTATTTTTCACCCTTTGCACTAATAGAGAATGTACCACTTAAACGTAAAAAGAAAAGTATAAAGATCGTAACATTTTTAAGAAACATTTGACTCTCCCGTAATGACCATAACTCATAATATACTGTAAACATACATACGGCAATTAATATAATGAACTATGAAACATTCACATCACATATTACAGGAGTAATGTAATGTGTTACAGCAACAGCACTTCTCTCATTGAATGAGGGAAATAAATCGTCATTTATATCGACATATTGATTGGTGCAGCTTTAATTCATATTTTAATGTATGTCTTATTAGCAATACATACTTTTTAAAGATATCTTGATTAAGACAATAAATATTTGACAAAGTACTTCCTCATCTCTTTTGGGGTAAAACAGGTATACAGCATGAGCGCGTTATAAAAAAGTTTCTTATAGTAATTGCTCTTAAAAGATCGTACAACGTACTTTCTAGCTAATATATGTTAGCAAGGAGGTCAGAGGGATAATGTATCCAGAGTCTAAACCAGAGGGCCCAGCTTCTCAGCTTTGCTTTTGGTTTAGTTTCAAGGGCAGACGTTAACTCTTCTGCTTGGAAACGTTTGGCAATCCTCTGCATTGTTGAGTGTAAGCGGATCATAACTGTGTAACCAACAACCTCAAAGATGTGTCACATCTGTGAGTTATTGGTAAATGAAAAGTTGAAAGTGACGTGTTTTTAGTGTTCACTTCCTCAATGGGCCTGATCTTCTGGGTTAGTTAGTTTGGTAAACTCTCTTGAGTGCTCCTAAAATGCATTAACTTAGCTTTACGTGCAGTTGAAGAAAGATGGATTTCTCTCAGGGCCGTGGCATTATCTTCACACGATGGCAGCCGATGGCAAATCGGTTGCCTCCGACTAAGTTAGGCTGAATACTTGCCAGATCAGATGTGGTTTGATGTGCAGTTTCAGGAAGGTCACATCCAACAACCATCAGGCTCTTTGTGGATTTGGTGGATTTCTGGCTCATCAGAAATATGAGCAGGTTCTTGCTGTTGAAAAAAGAGGATTAACACTTGTAGTGTGAGTTAACAGAATGTACTGTACTAGATTTAAGCTTCAGGAATTAATGACAATAACACCCGAAGGCAGTGTGGACTTATTAATGCAAAGTATATCAGCTATTCTTTCATGAAGAAGGCTGGTGATATTCCTTAGTTGTCCTGTTGTCAGCAAATCCCATAAAAACACAAAAAGCAACTTATTCGACACAAAAAAAACAGCGTATTCCTCTGAGCCATAGACTTACAATGTTGTCCAAAAGCTATTAAAAATACATCAGTGAGCCAAACTGCTGCAATGGTTTACAAAGTACTTCATAACCAGCTTTGGGACTGTAATTTATTTTGAATCAATCCCACATACACCTTCTCAGTGCCATAACGACGCAACAGCATCCAATATGTATTAATCCGCAGCTGAAAATAGTCCCAAACACATGCGCTTGTCACTCTTCGTTAAACAGCTGAAAGTGCCCGGCAGTTTTAGAAAATTGCAATGCCTTAAAAAAAAAATGTATCAAACAATTTTCTTGTGACCCATTTAGTGAGATGAAGGTCTTCAGTAAGAATCAATGGGCTTGGTGCTGAGGTTCACAGACAGGGAAGATACATGTTTCCTTCCTCCTGCCCTGGCTTAGTTTTGAACAAACTGCATTGTGTTTGACAATACAGCAGCATGTAAATTATTCATCGATAAAAATAAACATTAAGGATAGCAGGTTCAAGGTTCTTCATGGTCAACGTCTCCATTTATGGTTTTATATAAATACTGAGTACTTATTTGCTCACTCATTCAAAAGAACATTAAAGTGCCAGTTGGAGCTTGGCTTCCATGTAGCTGGATGTTTTGTAATGAAAGCCGGCAGTCATCAGAGGAGTTGTATTTTTCAGCTGTTTTAACACTTTCTTAAAACATTCAGAGAGCTTCAGTGTATGAATGATCTTCTGCTGTTAAACCGGCACAATATTCTTGTTCAAGAAATGAGAAAGAGTTCCTTTTCAGTTATTTTCAGTCTGTGTTTCCTTAGTTGTTTTCATGGATGACTTGAAATGGGCACAGCTTTATGTTCATGTTGATTAACTTGACTATGTTTTGCTTCCAAGTTCTTCTGTGGATGAACCGAGCAGAGACTCGTGAGTAAAATCTCATCTTGCTCTCTTGGCCAGGAGAGGGTGCTGTTGCTCAATATTTTTTTTCTTCTACTTTGCAGCAAAATTGCTTCTGCACACAGAATTACACAGTTAAGGGCAAGACTGCTGATTCATAACCCACTTATAACGGCACCATGAGTGGACCAGAACAATGTCAAACCCACAGCCCAAAAAGTAGCAGCTCCGTCATCAGACCATGCACTGATATAGACTTTATATATATTTAAAGTCCTAAACTGTGGCACTTTATAGACGTACGATGGGGCATTTGGAAGTACAGTGTTTCATCTTACTTTGATTGTCTTCTAAAGTCACCGCCTCACTATTGGATGTAGCTGATGTACTCCGTTTATTATGATACAGTACGTAAAGCTTTTGATTTAAGCCCTGCACCGAGGCCTATTCCTACGCTCAGCTATGCGGGCGAGACAATAAACGAGTGCGTCTCCATGTGACCGGTCAAAGTGGACCGGCGACAACTTTACCGTTGCGCGCCGCGATCCCGATAAGAGGCCTGTGCTCGCTCTGGAGGGATTGAATGCAGAGCGCAGTTCAATTAATCACAGGCCTATGCCTGTCTAATTGTGCCAATAAAGCGGCAGCTGTGAATGGATGGGAGGCAGGTCTGACGTGCTGATAGCCGTCACCTCGGTGACGGCGAAAGGCGTTAAATATTCATGCCTGTCACTCACCTCATGCAGAGCTTCTCTCTCTCTCTCTCTCTCTCTCTCTCTCTCTCTCTCTCTCTCTCTCTCTCTCTCTCTCTCTCTCTCTCCTTCACACACACACACACACACACACACACACACACACACCCACACACACACACACACACACACACACACACACACACACAATTTATTTCCATTTTGTTTCAGATGGCTTCAGTGGCTCGGCACAAAAAAAGCAATCATACTGTACGTTTTCATAGCGGAGATTTGAAGAATCAGGAGAGGGACCTGGTTCCTTTTTCCCCCCACTGGTGCTGCTGCTTCCTGCACATTTTCATATCAGCCTTTTACCCTTGCTTTTCTGTTTGCATATATGCTTGGCACCTGAGGTCAACATCACCGGTCCGATCCCCTACTCTCTCTCTTTCTCTGCCATTTCTCTGCCTCCCCCAGGGTTCAATCCTGCCCTCCATCGATTCTTCACTCTCTCTCTCTCTCTCTCTCTCTCTCTCTCTCTCTCTCTCTCTCTCTCTATCTCTCTCTCTCTCTCTCTCTCTGTTGCCTCCTACCTTCGTCCTCTTTTTAATCTAATCCATCTGTTCCATCTCCTCTCCCTTCCCTCCTTATTCTGCCCAATCTCTCCCTCCCTCCTTCTGTCTCCATATTCATTGCTACCACACTTCCACTCCGTTTATCTCACCCTCACCTCAATTTCTCCCACTTTTTTTGCTCTCACCCTCTCTCTCTCTCTCTCTCTCTCTCTCTCTCTCTCTCTGGGGTGACTGGCAGGAGTCTTTGGCTCTCCCACAAGCCACCTGTCTCTGTGCTCCTCACAGCTCCATTCACGAGCTGTTATATTTTTTTGTTTTGTTTTATGAATGATGGCCATCAGGAAGAGGCGGGAGAGGCGTCGCTCCTGAGGAGCCGAGGTGTCGCTTCGGGGGAACAAGACTCCTCTGTTGCGTCTGAAATGTGTCACCGTGGAAAGCTCTGGGTGTGTTCAGTTCATTGAACTGCTCCCCAGTGATGGAGTGGAGGCACTTCACAAGGCTAGAATGGGACTATACCCTCACTGACTTGGCTCATTTTAATTGTGAAGGATAAACGATGTGTGACGAGACGAGTCGTCTGAGTGGCACGTTTTGACACTGTGCATCTGGGGCAAAATACCCTTGAAAGTAAAAAAAAACAAAAAACGCCTGTGAAATTAAAAAAAAAAGGCTGATTGAAAACACTTTGCCTATAATTACAGTGCCCTCTCCCGTTAGTTTCTTTTCTTGTCATTCAGCACTCGGAAGTGGACGTGACTTCAGTCCTATCTCTCTTGAGCTTCTGTGCCTTTGTGTGATTGGCAGACGATTCTTTACAGAAGATTCTCGGCATGACAAAAAAAATAGAAATGTGTCACAAAGCAGGCGAGCATGCAGCCTGAAGCAACAGGAAATGTTGCCTAGAGATACTCACATAATAAAACATATGTAGTTCAGTTGTAATATTTTAATTAGCTCTGAATGAGCAATTCAACACTGAAGACTTCAGAAAGGTACAGGGGTCAGGAATTAGATTTCATGATATCGTGGAGCTGTGTTTTCCGCCATTGCACATTTTCGTTTAGTATTCAGTACTCTTTGGCCTTATGTGTTTGATAGTATGCATTGTGGCTGCAGCAGGAAGAAGGAAGAGAAGTTTTGAGTGCAACTGAAACACTTTGCTTTCCTTCAGCTCCACTTGTGAGCATCTCTTGCTCTGGGTCTCATGTGGTTCATACACTGAATAGCTTTGGGCTGTTGGTCAAGACTTGGGCTTCATGAAACTGTCATAGGTATCATTCAGTGTCAGCATTAAATGATCACGGAAATAAATTGTGAGCTGCGGCCGTGGTGTTGTGTGTGAGAGCGGCAATTCACTGATTCATGATCAATTTAATTTAATAGATTGATACTGTAGATTAGTTTAGACATCTAACATGATAATAATAATAAAATATTTTAATTATTTTGACGTCTAACACATGAGAAGACATTTTTTTTTTAGGAATGTCAAATGTGTGAAATAAATCTGAGGAAATAAATCTGAGAAAATTCACTCTCATTTTCCTCACAGCTGAATCTCCCTGCAGGCTGCTCTGCTTGTTCTGTCCTGTAGGGGGAGCGAGAGGTCTGGCAGTGATGTCTGCCTGCCATCCTGTCCTCTTCCTCTTCCTCCTCCTGGTCCTCTTCCCATCTCACATTAATATGAGCTGACAGAGTTTCATACACCACCGCCACGCACCAGCGCCCTGTCCCTCAAGTCGTGTGTCCGGGGCTGCTCTAACCCCAACTGTGCCAGTGTTACGCAAGAAAAAACTGACCGGGGGCACAAGCCAGTGTTAGAAAAAGCTGAAGAATATTCACACTACAACACAGTGACAAGTGGCTGTATTGCTGTGGCAATTTAGAATAAATGGGATTGTTAATTACATTGCTTTCTTTTGTAAAAACAAAAAAACAAAACAAGCCTTTCTGTGAATGGTGGAGGTCCCATTCCTTGCTTTGATAGTGAATTTAAAAGCATTAGTGCATGAGCCGGTCTGCAAACACAGCACCTGGGTGGCTCCGGCCTGTATAGCTGCTGTTGTCGCATGAAGGGCAGCTCAGAGGTGGATAGTGTGTTTGCTCATGGCCCGAGGAACACGTTCAGGTTGCTGTCGCGTGGGAGTCAGAGGGATTCATTATGTGATGAATGTAGGTGGGCAGTGACTCTCGGAAGAGAAGAGAAAGGTTGATTGTTTTAGTGAGATGACTGACCTGAACCCTTGAGGCCATATTAACACAAAAAAGTCTTGATATTTGAGTAACTATTACATTTCCCCGTGTCTTTTTTTTTTTTAATAGTCACTCACTCAGAAATAAAACCTTTTTCCAAAAAGGTCATCTTGTACATACAAGGGTTTAAATGGCTTTTATCTCAGCGTTTCTGATTAATTTGCCTATCCCTGTGGATAGTTTACAGTTTCTTTTCTCCAATTCCTTGGAGGCACCTGGACAAAGAGGAAACGAGGCCTAATTTGTCTCCTGCCAACTTACCGGGAGACACTGCCAGATCTCGATGACCTTAAAAGCAAATCCTCTGCCATTTATCAGTTTTATTAAGAAGGATTGTTTTTGCCTAGATCTGCCTATGTGGTGTGTGGACACTTATGGGTGGTTTGAACTTTTCCGATGCACTTAGTATTCACAAGAAAACGTAATAAACCAACTCAAGTAACATTTACATTTTTAGTATCTATTTGATGGTCTCATTTATTAAAAAGCCCACAGTTAGTCCGACTGCAGAAAAGCAGGAATAGATATCACTTCTCTTTTTTTAAAACTGTAACTAAGTGACACTTAATCTTGCTCACTGTGCATTTCACCTGCATAATTCCTGCAGGTAAACAAAGCACACTCAGCTCACATTTTCAGTATAATGTGAGTTTCCTGCTTATTCACATCATATTATGCCGTTTTATGTGACATCAGCATTTTGTATATTTTCATACCAGTTAAAGAACAATATGGCATCGTCTGCGTGGAAAAAAAAATGACATGGTATTTTGGGTTTGTGCAACTTATTCAGCATCTCCTGGATAAAGATCCCAAGTTAAAGGCAAATACGACGAAAACAGTTATATTTGACTGTTCTATAGCCTTCAACAACACTTACATCTTCTGTATATCGCAATGCAAAATACATTTAAAATTGTGATCCCTAATATTCTTTAAAGGATAGCAAATTCTCATCCATGGACCAACATGTCAGCCCTATTGGCCTCTTCTCTGTGTGTGTGTGTGTGTGTGTGTGTGTGTGTGTGTGTGTGTGTGTGTGTATAATGTTGTGAGAAAGACCGCTGCGTGTTTACTGAACACTGTAGCCAGTGTCTGCGGTCAGGAGAAGGAAGAAAATCAGTCTGTGAAAGGATGTTACTGACAGTCTGAAGGACAAATCGTGCTTTTGGCCACCTATCATGCTGCACACTACTGTGTGTGTGTGTGTGTGTGTGTGTCTATGCTGAGGTGAATTTTTTGGAATTGCTTGTGAATGTGTGTGTTTTTGTGTTCGAGCCAGAGTTAGACAGCCAGCAATGTTTGATTTCTGCCCCGTTAAGAAATAATGGATTGCACAGTTTTCGCGCAATACACACATACACGCGCACGCACACACACACACACACACACACACACACACACACGCTCGCTATTTCATGCATTATTGCAGACACACATACAGTACACACTCACTGTGTTCTCTTTCTGTCTCACACAGACTTGTACTTCCTTTCACTCACGCGCACACACACACACACACACACACACACACACACACACACACACACACACACATACACACACACACACACACACACACATACAAACACAATCTCCCACCATATTCCCCTGCTCCTCACAGCTGGGCCTGAGGAAGCAGTAGTGACATATGGGCAAGCCAGCCTGCAGCATCGCTCAACTCAACCTGCCAAGCTGAACAAAAACAGCCTCCCTCTTCAGATCAATGGCACTCCCGTCCCTTTCCTTCCCTTTCCTTACCTTCCCTTCCTCTCCCTCCCTTCCTCTACCCCTGTCTCTTCCTCTCTGCCTCCCTTGTCCAATACCACCATCTCACCATCTATTCTCTTCCGTCTGTCGCGTACAATGAGGCACAGTTGTTTGTTCCTGACTGATATCTAACAAGCATGTATTTTTTTAATTTTCAAATTAAATCAAGTTAAATTTGAATCAGAAATGGATCGATTTCAGCCCTGCCCCTTTTAAAAGTTGTCATGGATGCTTAAATCCATCAGGGATACAATTTATGGTTCAAATTGGATTCAATTGATTGCTGCACCAGTAGAGTCAACAGTGCAGAACCTGAAGTGCAGCCGCAGATATTCTTCCACTCGTACTCATTCATGGTGGCGGAATTACGCTACCTGTACGCTACCTAACTAACTAGCTTGCTTATTTCACCATGCTTTTCTGCTGCACTTGTGACAGAAAATAAGCCGCACAAAGTTTTCAGCTGGCGAAAGCAATGTGCTTTTCACTGCTGTGACGAGAGTGTGTGAAAGAAGCATTAAGTTGTTACATTTTGTCATTTACTCCGGCTCTCTATGCTTCGTAAAGTGAGCCAGAAGGCTACTCCACTGCTCGTTTTCATGGTATCTGCAAAACCTCACCCCAGTGAGTCCACGACATGCCTTAAGCAGGTTAAGTTTATGCTGTATGTCTTTTAGTTTACATCGTCCACTACAGCGGTTGCGATGGCAATGGTACATATAAAATTGGCTGCCGCCCTGACCATCGAGATACACGGTTGTAATTTATTTTCGAGAGTGGAACCACGCTACAGTTTACCTCAGTTAGGAATTTGAGACACTGTCGTATTAAACACCAGATAAGAGACCGGAACTGAATCGGATAGGCACATATGTGTGACATTAGGTTAAATGTAAGAGATACACGATGTGCTGCATCCCATAATATCTCAAACTTTCTGAGAGCGATGATCCAACAAGTTCACCCGCTTCACGCAGTGTTTGACCAGGTGCATCGCCCCCTTCTCGGAGAGGCTTTTACAAGATTGGCTATTTGGAACCGGTAAAAACCACACTGTGTTCGAAATTAAATTGCTCCTTTAAAAATCTTTGTGTGAGGTGTAAGTGCGCCATCTGAAGTGTCCAAAAAGTCAGCGTGCCAGCCTAATGCTGTCTCTCAGTGGGGGCTGAGTGCAGGCCTGCCAGCTCCATGTGCCTACTCACGGCAACCCTAGCGCCGATTTTATGTCAGCTGCAGACCCCGTGACCTCTGATGACCACTCAAAGCCGGCCACACGCAGAGTTAAAATAGCCTCCAGGTGTCTTACCCCCCACTGGAAGCAGATGTAGGAGGCTTACCGGTGGTGAGGGAAGGACGGCATTCTGACTCCCTGTGTCAAGTCGTCTCTGCTGAATTGCACGGGGCACGGCAGTAACAAGGAGGACGAGTGGGCTTGTACATGTTCAAGTAGATGTGATTAAGGAAAATTACCATATTTAACTCCTTGTGATTGGGTAGTGCTGACATCTAGATGGCTTGTCAAGAATTTCACATTTTAGGAGTCATGGATATCAGATCATTTTAGCTATTAGTACACAGCTTACACACTACATATTTGCACCATTCCATTTTTATTCCAGTGCATGAAGATAAAGAGTTTCAGGGCTTGATCGGTATGGAAAATTGATAAACCTGTTCCTCCTCTTATCAAACATTTATTTTGTAACCTTCTCACAACTCGTACTGTAGATGAAACTAAACGCAGCCCATTTGTCTCTTCTGGATTCCATGGCAACAGCTGAAAATCTGGACGGAGAGAAGCATTTTAAACAGGAAGGCAATTCAGGCACTCCAATACACGAGTAACAAAGAGAAAAGAAATATTAAAAAGGTTTCATTACGGTGGCTAAATCATTTTGAAAAGAAGCCAACATGTTTCAACTGCTGCAGGACAAAATGGGTGTGGCCTCACCTATACAGTGGCAGCAAGCAGTGGGAGGCAATCAAATGCCCAAGATGTTAATATGACGAAATACGGGAAAACAGGAAAGCCTTTACAGAGAACAGAAGAAAGATACTACAGAAAATGTGAGGTCTAAAACCTCATTTGGTCCAGGATATTTTAACACATCAATCAATGAATCCAAAACGCTTCGCTTTCTGTATCGTGTCCCTCCCGCTGATCAAAGGTTTAATGTGTTCAATGCCCTCATTGCACAATAATTATCAGCATTGTCACACTCACTAAAGGGTCTAGCCGTGGGGTAATCTCCATTCCTAATTCTAATGGCTTTGTAATGCCATGAATATGCCATTGAATGTCACAAAGCTAATGATTCCTCACTGTGCAGAGAAGACCGCATTAAAGATTTGGTCGGGGGGGAATACAGAAGCCTAACCGACATTAACTGGATATGTTAAAGGTGCTAACGGTAAAAACGGCACTAACGATGCAAAGAATGGCAACAGTGCTGACAGAGCTAACGGTTGTACATGGCTCAAGGAGTGCGGGTGGAATTACGACTTACGAGGCGCTACACAAACGTTGAAATGCAACAAGTCCTGCTCCGAGCGTGGTATGTGTAATCCAGCTCTGTGTCACGGCTCTTTTCAACATCGCACATGACAAAAATACTTCCACAAAAGATACGTCTGGATTACGGCTCCTCTTGATAGCCCCTTGGCCATTGAGATGCCCTTTCAGGAATTGGGATGTCTGTCCTTCAAGATGGAGCGCTCAGATCAATTTCCTGGTCACAAGCTGGAGGATCAAGGAGGCCCGTGGAGAGCCCAGAGCGTCAGAGCACATTGCTCAGTCAGGCATTATGGAACAACTTTGGTTAATATGTATATTTAGAAACACCATGAAGCCACATGGCAGCAGTGCGCCTCTTTGGCTTTATATGGGTTCCCGATCAATAAAGGCCTGGTTGATAGTGAGGTTAATTCAGGTCTACTGTTACTCATTGGCACTAAAGCATATTCAATTAGTCTAACAGAGAGCTCGGCCACTCTCCGCTGCTGTTTCTTACATTAATCTGGCAGAGAGAATTAAAAGAGGTTTAGAGAAAAGCTCGGGACAATGACAAGACTGGGATTGAAATTGAAGCAAGATGCAAGAAGAAGACTTGAATATAGATGGGTGTCTTTTTAGGGTTTCATTCCCAAGTAAAGGGCGTCATGGATCTGCGGCGATGTCGGCAACCCAACTGACCCGTCTTGTAACACGGACTAAGGAGTCTAACGCATGCGCGAGACACACCTTGCACCTTGCTCACGGCGTCTCCTTTTTTTTTCCTCGCAGCACTCATTGAAGGCCTACGTCTGAATCCCACGGCCCGCCACTGACTAATATTAATATAGCATATGTATCCTATTTTGACCTTGAGTGTTAGCCCAATGGAAATTCTGACCTGCTCTCTGAACTGTATGAAAAGTGAGAAGATTTTGTGATTTGTGTAGATATTTAATTCAAGATCAAAGTAGAGGGCGCAGATAAAATAACTTGATAAATGACCAAACCTCTCCCAGTGTAATTGCCCCCAACAAAAGGGAAACTCAACAAAAGCCCTCTGTGCATTCTCACACTGGACTCATAAAGAATGGATGCTGCTTAATATATTTTTCATCAAGCCGTTTGTACTGTAATCACATCACAACAAACAATATGCTGGTTCCAAGAAAGCACTGCATTACAAAGTCGTTTTGTGCACTTTGGTTCCACAAGCAGCAAAGTGGAGAGTAATCATGTCAGCAGTTGATTTATGGTGCGCGTCCGTGATTAAGTTGGATATAGAGACAGATATGAAACGCAATCCTGATGCTGAGTCGTGAAGTATCTTTCTGCTTTGTCGGTCTGACTGGATTACGTGTGCGGTTGCGTGTTCATGTGTCCGATGTGATCAGTGACTTGAAGTGGAGCAGCGTCTGCATCAAAATTTGATGTGCCAACGCTCACTTTAATGGCCACACATCTGCACGTTCCAAAATAAAAAGTAGTAAAATGCAGACCCGCGCAAACCAAAATAAACCTGCACTCCAGCGTGTTTCCCTCCGAACTGAAGCCGCTTTAGAGTGAGTGGCACTCTGCTGTCTTGTGGGACATATGGCTCTATGGCTCAGTGTGACCTGCCAGTGTCCTTCACTGTTGTTGGCATCGCTCCCAAAGCCCCCCCAGACTGCACTATCTTGCGCTGCTCTCCGCAGTTAGCCCCACCTTCTAACACTGCTTTCTTTGTGTTCTCACCGGCTCTTTTATGTCCCGATCTTGTGATCCTGTCAGACGCCAGTCTCCATGGGACTCACTCTGTGGCACAGCAGGACTGTATCAGAACACAAACAAGGCCGCTGTCGTTTCAACAAACTCCTTCACTTGTGTCAATAAGGACACGTAGAGGACAGTGGCTGCAATTCTTTTCCAGAGGATTGAACCTATATGTTTGAAAATAATCACTATAAATACATTGTTCTGCATTTGTTAAAGCTGCAATAATTAGCTTTTTTGGTCCACTTGGATGCAGAAGAGCAAACAACAAGCTGTAAAATACATCCTTTATACACCTTTATAGCCTTTTAGCTTCTTATCAAACCAGTTTTCTGCAGCTGCATCAGGCAACTGCTTACCACAAGCAGGACCAGATAAACCCATCTGTACCCGACCGGCGCAGCACAATACGGCAGCAAACAAGATGGTGAAGAAATGGATGTGTCCCAATTTAAAGGCCCAGATATCTTTTTAGGGATGCATCGGTCACGACTTTTCCGGTCACAATGGCGATATCTGGGTTTTGGTTATCCGCCAACACAGAGTACAGATCACATACCGGTGTTTAATTGATAAACTGCATGCCTCACCGTGTGGAAGGGACTGGGATCTTTTTTTTTTTTTTTTTTTTACTAATAAAGGAAACTTCAGGCCTGACTTAAACATCTTTCCTGACTATGAGACACAAAATGTGGCCAATAAATGCAGAACTGTACTGACTTGTTACTTATTGAAATAATGGTAACATTTTCCCCATCTAGCAATTTGAGTCAGTATCAAACAGATATCTAATATTATCTGTATTGGTGCATTTCTAATATTTTACTCAAAGTTGGTGGAGACTAAAATACAGCTAAAAGGTTTATTACTCAGACATGGAGCAATATCTAGATGCATATTGTCAATGCTTTAGCTGCAGCCACTTTATAAAGTGACAATACACTTCATGGCCTCTTTACTAGGCACACATAAGCAATCTATCGCAATCCAGTGCAACAGCTATGCCACAAATTCTACATTTACAAAGCTTATGATAATAATCAAGAAGCTTATCTTGTCGTTTGTGGTGGCATTGCACTATATTGAAATGTGTTTCTAATTTTGTTTGCCATTGCTTTTAAATTCGGTGTACAAAACTCTTAATGTAATGGGTTAGTCCAGCACGCTACAACCTCAATCAAAACCCTACAGTTAAAAGAATACTATTTGTTGGCAGAGCTGCTCTGTTGCAATGCATTTTACAAGTTGGCTTAATAAAGTGGTCACTAAGTGCACTCAGTATATTAGCTACACCTAGCGAAAACAAACATGCTCCAATACATCAGCTTTCAACCATCAATCACATCAAAGTGTGTTATTTCGAAAGAACACATCCTCATGGATTTCTGCAGTGTTTTATTTATTTATTTATTTTTTATTCCGTTGTATTTCTTGGTGTTCTGGGGCCCAGTGCCAACAAAGCACCTGCTTCGGTGTTCGGTCAAGATTTATCACTCTGTACTTTACAGTATATGCTGTATATCTTCTGTGTGTAACTGTTTTACCAGTGTTTCTGATTAGTGTGGCATATTCTGACATTTATTTTCCCTCAAGTCCCAATTTTTATGAATTCAGGGGCTGTGGGGCCAAATGCAGCGGAGCTGTGAAATGTGGGTTTATTTTTCTATAGATATTTTCTTTTTTCTATTCTATTTTCTCTCGATTTTTAGTTCCTTCAGATGAGACATAATGAATCATACAATGAACTGAACCCGCTTCTTCTCTCACCAGACGAGCCATTCTTGCATTTACTTTTGTTTCAATGAGGTTTTACAACTTTAAAGATTACCATAAAACTGTTCAACCATAGATATATTTATGAATTTGATGTACTCAGTTGCTGTTGGCAGTTGCTTTAATCGAAGGTTCATATGTTCATTCACAATTGTGGCTTCCTTGCTGGCACCTATTGTGCATCTCTTTAGCATCTGTTTATCAGCTATTTTAATATTTTCAATCTATTCCCTTTGCTTTCTGACCATGAAATGCTGAAAGAGTAATTCAGCCACAGCTGTTTTTAGAATGATTAGTCAGACAGTATTGCGGTTAATTCTCAAAGACAAAGAGAAGTACAAACAATGTTCAGTTTCACTTGTGTGTTCATCCGTAGGACCTCAACAGTGTGTGTCTGTGTACTAACCTTGTGCTCTCTCTCTCTCTCTCTCTCCGTGCAGGTTCACCCTTTGCTGATGCGTGAGAGGCGCTCAGAGTCTCACAGGAACAAGCTACTGCGGCGGACAGTCAGCGTTCCTGTTGAGGGCCGGCACCATCCCGAGATGGGTGAGCAGACAGATACTCTTGTTCTGAAATATTCTAATTGAGGTTTTAGGGAAGTTCCCCCCCCCAAAAAAAGTTTTCATTTATTTCTTGTATTACTTTAAAACTTTTGTGTGATGGACTTCATGAAATTTTTTTTGCTTTTAATTTAATTTTAACTTCTCAATCTTGTCCATTTTGGTTTTAAGAAAGAAAAAAAAACATTATCACCTGTATTACTTTAAGTTAGCCTGCTTATAATAATGGGATAGTTGCATAGCAACGACAGGGATATAACGATCCTTGCATCCTTTGAGCCGTTGTGTCACGAGCATCACACACTCACAGCGGCACTCTGCATCTGAGCGGAAATAAAAGCATCCCGTCAGAACGGGCTTAAGGCAGCTGTTTTCCTTCCACCACATTTCTGCCTTGCTATTCTGACGTTGGGTGATTTATCTGTCATCTTGCTTTGAAATGAAATTCCTGTATTGATACCTTGATGATCGTGCACATATGTTGAACTCTGTCTCTTTATTTCTCTATCGAGAAGTTTTATTTTCTCACTCTTTTCTTTTTTTTCCTTCTCCTCTCATGCTTTTATATCTCTGCACACTCTGCTTGGACTCAGTGAAACTAAGCCTCTGATAGCCGCCTCTGTTTATTTTGCTTGTCTCAGTCTCTCCGGACCTATCGACAAATATCCCGCTCAGGTTTCCCCTCTTTCTCCACCCTCCACCTCTCCGTCTCACTCGGCTATTTTAAGGGCCTCCCCTGCGACGTCCATTTCGACTATGAATCTGCCGCAACAGTTGTGCTGATTCAACTGGATACATCTTTCCCCCAGTTTTCAAATGAGTTGCTCTTTGACCTCGAAGCAGTCAAGCCCTGACACGTCAGTTGACTTGGTCCCACCAAGCTGTGAAATGTGCTGAGGCAGCAATACCGGTTCATGTTGCCCAGGCGTATTGTCAACATATTCACGTATGTTAGTCTGCAGCGCTAGGGGCCACGATGCACTGACACCATTGTGGACCATCTGTGGTCACTAGTGCGCCACAGGCAAGTGGTAATTATTAGATCAAGGTTGCCGTAAGGCCACAGTCGGAGATTACGTCTACAGGGAGCCACATGACCTATTTCATAAAGATTCCCTGATGCATAGTGTTGAGCCTACCAAGGTTCAGCTCTAAACCGCTAACACTTCATATCTCCCTTGTACAAAAAACAAACTCTGCATAGACCCTCGTTGTTTGCATTGGAAAGGACTGCACATGACTTCATGCTAAGCTAAGCTAACCTGCGGTAAACTGGCAGTAGGTGCACATTTACCGTACAGACATGGGAGTAATGCTGGTCTTCTGATCTAATTCTGGCCAGAAAGCAGAACGGTGTATTTCCCAAAATGTCGAACAACATCTTGAATCAATAAATATCTCTGTGGCTTGTGTAAGAAGAAAGCTGCATGCATGATCATTCACTATCCTTTGCAATAGCAGCAGCATATTTTATTACCACTCTCTGAGAGGAACATGCTGGGTGTCTCTGCTACAGTAGTGCGACACACAGGAGGACATCGCGCAAAGCATCATACAATAAGACAATTCCATACATTTCCATCATGGTTGGCTTTTTATTTTGACGTGAGCCCTTGATAATGTCAATGGAATTAGTATTAAAGCCATGCTCACAGTTCAAGGGTGAAGACAGGAATCAAACAATATGAATGTCAAGTGACCTAACAGGATGAGATGGAGCAGTGAGGCTGCTTTCTCTCTCAATGTTTTTATGAAGGTAATTTAATTCAATATGCATTCAGGGTTCATTCATATACCTCTAAACTGGGCATCCATTGAACACATTTGGAAACATTTAGGACCATTTATTCATTTTGAAAATAAGGAACGAGTTGCTTCTTTCACAAAATTGAAAGGCATGACCTTGCCATCTTCAGTGGATTCAAATTCTATCCGTTTACAATATTTTCATCTTCCGAAAGAAGATTAAACTGCTGCTGCCAAACACGCATCCATGTGTTTGTGACAACATTAATATATCAACCTTGATTCATTATTCATCAGAGGGGTAAAAGCTGCCTTTTACACAAGATATTGATGAATGGAGACATTTGACAACAATCCCAGCTGGAAGCTTGATGTAGTGACACAGTCAGATGGAAGATATCGGGCTCCATGTTCGATATGCGATTATGCCCCAAGAGGTTTTTCTCCTGTGTCATACAACACATCAAGCGCTGCAGACGCATTCATTTTCCTCTTCCTTTTTACTTTTCTTTACCTTTAAGCTTCCAAAAAAAGATTTTAAGTTAAGGAGTTAATTAAGACATAATGAAGGCATTTATTTTGCTATAATTACAGTGCAGCATAAGCACTTCATGCAAATATGAGGCTTAATTAACTTTTCATGATTGTGACAGTGGAAAATGACTTTTCCTAACTAGTTAAGAAAATAGTTCTTCTTGGGTTGGTTTTATGTTTTGTTACATACATTGTTGCAAAACGACTGCATTTGTACTTATTTTATAGCGTTACTACTGCACTTATGACTGATACAAATTCAATGTTACATTATGTTTCGGGTCAGATTTACAATGGACTCCATTGTATGGAGATAAGAGTCCAACTGATACTGGATTTCTAAACTGCTGATACTATTATTACTACTATTATATATATATATATATATATATATATATATATATATATATATATATATATATATATATATAGATATATATATATATATCTATATATATATATATATATATATATATATTCCCTCTATTATTGATAGTCTGATTTTTAAAACATTTTGTTAATGTGTGGCTGTTGACAGTAGTTTCTGATTCACGGAGAAATGTAAAAACCTTTCACTCTGATGTCAGCAAAATGAAACACTGTAATGCTCATTTGCATTATGAAAAATATGGTTTCAGAAAATGCGTAATACAAAAGATATTTGTGTGATTGTGAGTCTGGGCAAGATCCATGGTGATACCTATTGGTTAAAATGTTTCCCTGTTCACCTCTAGCAGTAACGTGGCCGACAATATTATGATGTAAGTATCTGCACGGCCGGATGTCAGTTGAGGACACATTTCCAGCTAATTTCCACAGCATATGAGATGAACAGTCCTTCATACTTTACTAACAGTTGTTGTAGTGAGATGCACGGTCGGCAAACAAAAAGAAAGTGTGTGTATTTGCCCCTTCTCTCCCTCATTAACCTCTGCAGAACGCAACGTGATAATCCCCATTAATGAATTTGCCATTTAATGTTTTGTGTTCAAATTGTAAATTGACTTCATCTATGTGTGCTCCGTTATTATAGGAACCTTATTATCTGAACGACTTAGCCGCAGGGAGAAAAAAAAGAAAAGAAAAAAGAACACAACATTACAACGCTGATTGGTTGAATTCTTTGGCTGAATAGTTTTGCAGCACCAGTGGTTTAAACATACGGGACTTCTCCTCAGTGTGTCCTTGTACATCTCACTTATTCCTTGAGCCATCTCAGCTTACCAGACAATTGTGATAAAACAGGCTCAGCAAAGCAATTGTGTGACCTTCATTCAACATCTTAACAGTGCATTTCAGCAGCGATGCTGCATTCTGGGCATCTTTTTCTTTCAGTGTCTGCTGAAAGAATGTATTCAAGATTTAGATATAAATAATACAGCATCAGCATGGATACTAGATTTTGAACCTCCTCCTAACCCTATACTGTCATTCTCCCCATCCTGCACTTTCTATTCCGTCTCACCACACAGCCTTGAACCTGTTTCCTCCCGGCTCCACAGTCCCGGCACCATCCCACTCCTCTCACCCACTCAACAAGGCTGGCTGCTCGTTCCAAAAAGAGAGGGATACAACAAAGACACAATAAAAATCAGAAAAGACACATCGCATGAGAAAACCAACGTGTTAGACTTTCCTGCTGTTGTTCGTGCTGAGACGAGCGTCATGAGTCATTCCGATCTGTCAGCTCAGGCAGACTTAAACAAAAGAATATAGATGATTTCTCTGAATTATTTTAGTGACTGTGTTTTAAGGCAAATTGTTCCTAATTTTTTCTAGTTAACAAGAAAAAAGCCACCACATTGAACCTGATAGCTTCCTCGGCTCATTTAAATATTTCCATTTTCTGTTTCCTAGAATACATGCGGACATAATAGATTAAGAGGTGGACATAGTCGTTGTGACGTCAGCCATTGGTTTGTGGACTACGGTTTCGAAGCCTTGAGTTTGTCAATTTGTCCATCACCATCTCAGTGTTCTTTGAAACCTGTGAATGAAGGTAACACTATATACGACTCTTATATCCACCTGTCAATCACAAGCATGCCAAGCCCTAAAGCACGCCCTGCTTTGTCATCTATTTTACACATATTTTTACCAGAATTTACTAAATTAACGTCATGCTCTATCGAAGAAAACAAAACTAGTGAATTAGACCATAAACACATCTTTACAATGTTTACTGAGGGAGTAAATCAAGAGAGAAATAGAGTAAATTCATAACAGAGGAGTCGCCCCCTGATGGCCAGTAGAGAGAATGCAAACGTAGGACACTTCCACATGGCTTTATTTTCAGAACCAGAGTTTGCCGCCTGGACATGGCAATATGTCAAATTGAGTCAAATCTTTGTTTTCCCCCAATGTGTAAAATGTGCACATTGTGTAAATCAAGTTATTACAAGAATTAAAAAGAGATTATTTCATCAGCTGCCTTGAGACGCGGCTGTGGTGGCTGCCTTTCTAGCTGTCTCAACTACGAGGAGGAGAAACTATGCACTCTAATATGAGCTCTTGATTTCAGTTTGTTGAAGAGGTATAATCTAATGAGAGGCTCAGTCTTGTCCTATCTGCAGGAAGGAGGGGGGGATTACGAGGGTTTCTGCCTGCAGATATCAGACCGGTGTCAAGAAGTACAAACAGCAGAAGCAGACGAATACGTTTGCAAACCTTTCTGTTCTATCTGCACAGGACAACCTGTATTTTGTCCTTCAAATATACACACCAATGACAGACAGTTTTTTTTATTCATTATTCTTGCTTCACATCCCAAATCTAATCATTGTTGTTTTACTAAAATTAGTCCCGCATAGCCAGGTGCTTCTCCACAGCGCCGTGTCGGCACCAAAGAAAGATCTCCACAGATGATCGTTCTGCTGTTGAGGGGAAGGCTTGTTTGTATTTCTTTAAAGTATTTCTTTAAAGTTGCAAAAGTCAGAGCATTGCTATAGAAGCCAACAACTATTTGCTGGTTTGTGAATTTTGCACAGCTGGGTTTATGGATGTTCTGCATGTCTTTTACCCCTCTGGTGATAGTCTTCACTGGGAAATGAAATATACAATCGTTACAGACTTGCTCGCCTATACGTGACTGTTTGATATGTTTAAGAATTGATGCAGTATCACTGTAAAGGTGCATGTGTTTGTAAGTGCACATGTGTCTGTGTGGAAGAAACAAGCTCTTCATCTTCAAAATGTGTTGCTTCTTTTGAGGTATTGCTTACAGGCAGGCAATACAAAATATCTGAAACTGACAACTTGATACAGAAGTGAATGAAATATGAGGGCAGGTATGAAAATGTAAGTCTACTCGTCCTGTGTCCCATTTGCCGGTTCACCAGCTTTGTCTGCAAACCTGACAGAAGACACAGCACGCAAGTCTGATTTTGATTTTGTATTTCTGTAGGCTCAGCAGTGATTTGGAGCACTTTGTCCCGGTTGACCTTTAAGCCTGAATTCTTAATGTGCAGTAAAATAACCCCAACCAGCAACATGTATAATTCTTTTCTTGTTCCATCAACACGAGCTAGCTGTTAACTGAGCCCGGTGCCGAGGAGTTTAATCGTCATTAGTGAAAGCTGGGAAGCTGTCAGGCTATAAGTATAGTAATTACATATTCAGATATTGAACAATCCCCTCCCTCCCCCAAAAAATGTATTTATTAAATAGGTCCAGGCAAAGCCCAAAAAAACATTTCGAAAGATATGTTACTTCCTTTTTACTGTAAAATATTTTTAATGTGCGTTATAACTGTATGATGAAGACAAGCTGGATAAAAAAATAATTTTCAGTCTATCGCTGTGTGATATAGAACAGCATAATTGGCTGCTTCGGTGGCTTGAGCTCAGTGATAAGAGTTCATTCACAGTGTTTTGACAAAAGAGGCGTTTTGCGCCCGTGTGAGCTGGAGTAGCTGTGTTACTGTGCAGGGTGACGCTTTATAAACCTTGTGATTCACTCCCAGGAGAAAGGGAGAATCTGGCCCTATGAAGCCCGGGCTTGTGTTTGGAGGTATTTGCTGAATCATCTGCCTGTCTTGCCTTTGGAACTGTGAATGAATACAAATGATCTGCTCCACTCTTGTGTTTGGCTTTTGATGGACATGGACCCAGAGGCCCCCTGCAAACAAGTGATGCACTTCACGAAGCAGCATATGCGCTGTGCTGGTTCGATGTATGGGCTGAGTGATACTGCACTTTGCTGAACTGCTTTATTTGTGCTGAATATTTTACTGAGTTGCATATTCTCTTGCAAACAGTGACTCATTATCAAACTGGAAGTCACAGAGTTTAGTCTTGGTAAATTGTTGGAATTCAACCTCAAAATTGTCATTTGAGTCATTCTCAGGAAGACTTAAACAAAAGAATATATATTATATAATTTAGTGTTTGTGTTTTTAGGCAAACGTTCTAAGGTAGTATCTTAGGTAGTTAACAAACAACAACAAAAACACCACATTGAACATTGCTTGGCTATACAAAGATCAACATTTTCTATTTCCGGGAATACATGCAGACATACAAGATCGTGCATAAGAAGTGGATGTAGATGTTGTGACGTCACGCATTGGTTTGTACGGTTTGGAAGCGTCGAGTTTGGCAATTTGTCCGTCACCGTCTTGGTGGTTTTGCAACCATTGAATGGAAATCACCACATTTGGCCTGTTGAGCAGTTGCGCCACGGAGACACACCGTATGCGGCTCTTGTAGCCACCTGTCAATCTCAAGCTAGTAATATCTGATCTTTATCTGCCATGAGGCTGTCATGTACGTTATTTGTCAAATAAAAATTTCAGGCAGCTCATTTCGCCACACAGCATGAAGACCCACTCGCACCAGAGAGGTGTTTGTGAGTATTATAAATGAATAAAGAGGCCTGTATAACATAATGTAATTTAGAATGTTTGATATAATACAGTATATAGTGGATGTCACACATTACTTTGATCTCATACTTGTGGGATAACGTCGGTAGATTTGCCTAAAACTCATGCACGTACAAAAGACATGCGTCCCACGAAACACATCAACTCAAGTGGAAATGAAGCCATGCATAACCTTTTCCAAGTCTTCGGTGAATAAAAAACTTTTTTCTCTACGGTATTTCTTTGCTGTGGAAAACCTTCCTAAAGAACTTTATTCACCTGAGCATCAAAGTACAAAACTCAGAATCGAATCCTGTGAAACAACACTTCTACGGCTTTATGTTCAAACATTCAAGGCCCTTCTGAGTTGAGACGAGAGAGTCGAGTGGACCGGAGATAGCAGTCCTCCTCCGGTGTTCGGGTGGGTGGTTACAGTCAGATGGAGCGATATGATCATCGTTTCTCTGACATTATTAGCAAACAGCTGAAGAAGAAGACTGAACCTTCCCAGCACCTGGCTGACAATCAGATCTCCTTCACTTCTTTCTTCAATGCGTTTTGCTCACAGCTGGCATTTTGAGATAATATGACAATCTTAACAACACCATGCTTTCATATTTTTATGCAAAGCGATATGTAAATGAGATGATTATGTAACATAATGAAATGTCTTTCTGTGTGATATTCCCCGTGGGCTGGTGTGATATAACGGACAGCCATATCATCATACCTTAACAACATGCAGAAAGAGAAAAATAGCAAGAGAGAGCCAGCGAGCCCGGCCTCGGTTTGAGTGACAGCTGGCCACCAGCTCAGCACACACGAGGGTTTTTAGCTTTCCAACGCCGCGGTTCTTAGTCAGCTTCAGGTGCGGTAGTCAGCTTACACACACAGACACTCAGAGCATCCTGCCGGCTCTCTCGTCCACGGGGATTGCATCTACCTGCCATGCACCAATGAGGGGATTTAAAGCCTCTCTGAAAGGGTCACTCACCGAATGCTACTTCTCCTTAAGGTGTTTGAAACAGAGGATTTCCGACCAGTCGGCTTGTTTTCGGTTTAATATGTTGATGCTGCAGTACACTATTAGTGTAAAGTATCCATATATCTATATAGTATCATATATAGTACCTGCATTAGTTAGTCTTTGTTCCAGGCATGTGTCTCGATGGCGTTGGCGCTGAGAAATGCTGACAGTTTCATTGCAGGACTTGGCTCATTGATCTCCACAGTATATCACTGATATGCAAGCTCGACAATCAATGAAGTGTTGATGAGCTACTCGGAAAATTCTCCACCAGGTGGGCTTGAAACCCCCAGGGGCTGTATTGCAGTTGCCAAGGGGAATGAGAAAACACAGAAAATGTGATTTGGTGAAAGAACGGAATCATCCATGTGTTCATCAGGAAAACGCTGATAGGTTTACAAATAAAAGAGCAAGCACTCCCAGCTAACACCACCTGCTGTGATAAAGACTTCGTTAGACAGCCTCAAAAAGTCAGACAGATTTATTTTGTAATTAGGAATTATAAGAGACATTTTGGGTACGTTCACTTTCGGTTTTTCCTTCAACATAGTTTTAAAAAATCTGGTTACACTGCCTGTTTACAAGCCGCTGCTCGTGTTTTATCACCCTGTCACACATGTGATGTTTTCAGATCTCAGCGGTTATTTTGGTGAGTGCAGTTTTATCATAACTGATAGAAAGTGTGGCCAAAAGTCTGAAAATAAGATCCAAGTGTAATAAACCAGAATGTGCCTTAATCTCCAGTTGTTGATGGAGACAAACAAAGCTATTCTTATATTCTTATTCTTATTCCGCAGTTTCTATTCTGCATATTTTTAGTTGTCATAAAAAAATGTTCTTGTGCACTATTTAAATGATCTACTGTATGGTACACAACCTAAAGTGCATGGAGCAAGTCCATTTAGGGCGCATCATAGGTGTGTTTTGGACTAAACGTGATTCAAACCAATCATTGCGCGATCCCCTTTTAAACGCCGTGTCCGTCTGCAATGTTCCAAATTTGTGAAGTGAGCCATTTTTCCCAGAGCTCCATTTGAATGCATGTGAGCTAATGCACCATTCACTTGTTTTAACTGAAGAGGCTGTGTGTAACAAGCAGAGTGAGTGCGAGTTGTGAATCTAAATAGATGAATCTTACTATCTAAATAAAGTGCCCTTTAAACAGCAGGAAAATACTGCGTCATTGACTTTAGACTGATTTTTGTTGTTGTTGCTTAATCGCTTTTTGCTGCCTCAAGATAGCAATGTGCCAAAAAAGTGTCTGACCACGCCTCATTTTAAGCAAACATGCCCCTGGGCACACCAAAGTGCTACCTATAAAACATGGGCACTGCACGTGAACTGCGTCGGGTGGGAGACAGGGCCTTTAATGACCCCTTGCAGTCAGACATTCGTCAAACCATCGCCTCATTTGACAATATCCCACCCCAACACTAACCCTGCGGGGTGGCATTACAAATTTCTTACACGTTGGCACACATTCCTCTGGGAAAATAAACAGCTTCATACAGCTGGTTAATGCCTTTAAACTCCCTCAGGAACTCCAACTAGTCACTCACCACTATCACCTCCATACAAGATGGCAGTCATTTTCTCACTGCAGTTTTCTTCTTCGTCACTTTTAGCAGAGTGCGTGTGCTCAGTGACAACCTGCTTCACACATTCACACCTGGCACATTCCCAAAACAAGCAGTCTTTTACTATTGGGCACTTCACAGCTCTTCGGGCAGAGTTTCGGGGTGAAGTGTTATGTTCAGACTCATCTCAAAAGCAGCTGCAGGTGGGAGCGTGTCTCTTTCGCTGCCCTACTTTTTACCCACATTTTCTTTTACTTTTCCACACATTCAAACCTGGAGTGCGCGTTGGCTTATTATGAGTGAGAGATCTAAGTGAATCTCATATCAAGTATGTGAAAAGGTCTGAAATGTGTACATTCAATATCGTACAGCCTCTCCACTGACACTTGTGTATCACTCCTGTCTGCATATTACCAACATTAGAAGCCATTCGTTCTTGCACAGTTTTATTCTCACATACAAGTGACATTTTTCATGGCAAGAGCTGTCGATGAGTTTCCTACATTTTGAATCGCAATATCTCTTTAATTTTCCTCATCAGAAGCTTAATCCAACACATGAAATTTTATGAAGGTTATTTAAGACTGGATGAAGCTGGCAGCCCGCTCTGCGGCTGACTCTCTGCTCTGCTCCTGCTGCTGCTGCAGCTTCGCTCCTCTCACGTTTGCTTTATCTCCCGTATGTTGCTTCAGCTCTTTGCTTTGCTTTTATGCACCTTTTTCCACACTCACATGGCACTGACTTTACTGATATCCACACACCACATGTTAATTACTTCAAGCGACTACGAGGACCTTTCATTTTGTGTTGAATTTGGCAGTCATTGTGGAACAATGCGGTAGTGTTTCTTAGCACCAGCGTCCCTTTGGAAAAGCGCTCATTTTACTGCATTATGGTCTGACAGTCTTGGCACAATCCAACCCAGGCACTGATGACAAGCACTAAAGATACTCATGTAAAAAAAAAGGCAATCTTCTCGCTGATGATCTTGTTTGCTTGTGCAAATAGATGCATCAGCATTATAGTGAGACAAGCTCCTCATAATAACTTTAAGTGAACCTCTATTTGGGTTTGATTGAATTAAGCTGCTTTTGTGTGTCCCTTTGTTGTGGTCAGTTGAGTCATCAATATTAGTCTCCAGTTCAAGGTGGGCTCTCACAAACACCATAGACTCATCAAGAACAGATAGTTGCGAAATGTAGCTTTATTTGACATACTGTATGCCTGGCCTGCAACCCTCTGTATACGAGCCAGAGCCTCTTTTCTAACCTTTAGCTTGCTGCCGGCTCTCACCGATGCATCAGCCGCCCAGGAGTGAATCACGGAGAGCTTGATAAAAGCTGCAATGTTAGTGCTGTGTTGGTACAATAAAGTAGATGTAGAGTTGCACAAAGAAACCAGGGTGCAGTAACCTTGACAGAGCTGCAGGCGAGTTGGCAATACATCCGCCTTGACAAAAGAGTAAAAATAGAATTAAAGGAAGCGGTAAGAGAAATGTCCGGGACACGACGATCAGCATGACAACAGCAGCTATGCTAACGCTCGCTTTAGAGGCTCTGTGGATGGAGACGTCAGCGTTAGCCCTGTGACAGAAAGACACTGTGGATGGTGTTGCTGTAGATATTAATGTGGCCAGTTTGGGGGGAAGAAGCGTTTGTCAAGTTTTAGATTGTGTCTTGTCTTGAGTGCCATCTATTTTGCCCATTTGTTACTTAACGGCACATAAATGTTAATTCCATGTCATTTTTAAAGCCAATTACAACACATTCTCTGTTTGGAAAAAAAATACCTGAATGAACAACTGTCTATCAATGCTCTCGATGCTTTACTAATATATATTGATATATTCATATTTCTGTATGTATAATTGAGAGCCAGGTCTGTTACTTGTTATTCATTCCGAGTTGATGTTGATCGTTGTTCTGTCAGTCTGTCATCATTGGAAACTGTGTTGTTTTAATTACAATGCAATAAAGTGATGTAGGGGAAATAATTGCACGGCTCAAAGCTTCACCAGGGGCCCTGATGAGGGAGAGTTTTAAATTGAGTAAGCTGTGGTTCAAACGACACACGATGACGCGGGAGGTTACTTTAATT
This sequence comes from Clinocottus analis, assembly GCF_023055335.1. Taxonomy (NCBI): domain Eukaryota; kingdom Metazoa; phylum Chordata; class Actinopteri; order Perciformes; family Cottidae; genus Clinocottus; species Clinocottus analis. Next base: position 11,871,314 of record NW_027176251.1, on the reverse strand, counting down.
CAAAGATAAAGCACTCACACATGCACAACTGTATCTGCAGATGTGTCTGCGTGTTAACACATTTGAACTGCTGCCTTCAAAATTAGCCGAATTTAAGTTGACTGATTAGTTCAAAGTCGTGTGATGAGTTTTAAAATCGAACCAGAGAAAACAAGGTAATTCAAGCCGATTAACTTTTTCCATTAATAAGCAACTGCTCAATCAAACTGGCACGCATTAGACGTGTTGTTATTATTATTAGATTACATTACAATTTACAATTCCCCAGTTTAAAGAGTTGTCATCCTGCAGGTCTGCTCCCAGCGACCTTGTTATATTATAAAGGAAGTGTCAGGGGGTGTAGCGCCTGCATTAATAAATACCCTTTATAGAAGTTAACATAATTTTGTTAGTATTAGAGGAAACGACCAAGCTTTGCCATAACACATTAAAGACACAAGCTACAAAAAGATAGGTCACAGGAGAGTTTTAAGTCTCAAACAATGAGAAACTTGATTTATTGAGTTGACAAAAGTCCATGTTCACAAAAAAAAAGTCAGAACAACTCAAAAACGTGTTATTAGTCAGGTTGAGACATGAAACACCTCCAGCAACACCCTTAAAAACTAGTTTGAGTTGGTGAACGGACAACTTCAACACGCATAGCCAAAACTGACAAGAAGCAACTTACGATTCATTTATTCTTTCTCTTTAGTTGTTGCATCATTTCTAACTTGCAGGCGGTTTGTGGGAGATTATAAACTGTCAGAGTGAGACATTAATCAGTCATCACAAATCATTCCCCACGGTGGTTGTACATTTGGAAGTGATAATTTATGAATGAAGTATGGGACAAGAGAAGGTGTAAGCTGCGTCACGTACTGGGGTTTTATATTTTCCTCGTGGGCAAATCAACTTTAAATGATTTGTTATCAAAACAGATGTCGGACGGAGAAGAACAGCTGGACACTTTAAATGAAAGTTTACTTCATCCGGAAAAGAGTTTTCCCCTGACGATTAGCCACGTATGACTACACATAGACTCAGACAATTTGTGTTGTTATTTTGTTGTTTTTTACACAAACTGTTCTCCACTGTGCTCTTGGTGCTTTTCTACCATATCTCACGTTTTATCCGAAAATATGAAGAATATTAATATGCAAAAAAAGGTGAGTTTTGCAACCTCATTTTAATGTATTTTGGTGTTTTTTAGAGCAGACTTTGAAGTCACAATGTATTGATATATTCTCCTGCAGATGAATCCTGGTTGCGCAATGTACTTTTTTTCACGTTCTTTTGAAAACGCAGAAGGCGGCTGGTAGCACAGTTAAACTAATCACCCTGGGCTTTTGGTGAACTTGACAATCCCTGTCAAGTATTTGACCAAAGTGGCTCGGATGAAAAAGAGGGCAGCTGCTACCTAAGGTCTGACTTTTGCCTTTCACCTAACTCTGCATAATGAGAGGACTGCGGGTCAAAACCAGGGCAGTCTGCCAGAGAATGAAGTCAGACACTGAGCAGAGAACAGCATCGGACGCTTGGCTGTGCTGAAAAAGGTGTCTTCAGACTTTAATACTCAGATTGTCTCTGCCCGCTTGCTTCGAGGAGCAGGCAACGCAGAAGAAGGATCTGCGCCGACTAAACAAAGTCATGCATCTTACAGTGAATTAATGAGATGGACACCACCACATACTTACCTCCAGATCTTGAAAGCATTCAAGTGTACTTTGAACTCAAAAGGGCATAACGGACATCAAATTTCTCCAACTGTATCTGTCAATACCATTTATTGTTTGATCAATTCATTACAGAGAATTAACCGTGGAGAAAAATAACCCACTCCTTTTGTCGGTGGCGTTCTTTGTGTTCACGGTAGAACAAATGAAAATTAAGTGGACTCTGTGGAGGGAGCGCGATAGGATCAGCAGCTGTGTACAGTTCTCACATTAATCTGATTGTATCTAAATGACGAACATCTCCAAAATCTCCCCATCTCATTGCGCCCACTGGTGTGTGATATCAGTCTGCATCTCCCTTTGACTCCCTTCCCTGGTGAGTGTGTGTATGTGTCTGTATGTGTGGTACCATCGGGCTTTTTTTTTTTCGGTTTGCACTCAACAGTCTTTTAATTGAATATCTGCACAGCAGTGTAATGCAACTTGGAAAGAGCGAGACAGGGGTGGAAAGAGGGAGGGAGGAGCTAGAGAGGAAGAAGAAAAGGAGGAATTGAGATGGAGAGAGAGAGAGAGAGAGAGAAAGAGAGAGAGAGAGAGAGAGAGAGAGAGAGAGAGAGAGAGAGAGAGAGAGAGAGAGAGAGAGAGAGAGAGAGAGAGAGGAGGCTGGTGTTGTCAGGCCAACACCAGCTCTGTGTCTCACTGTCACCTCAAGGCTCTGCACTGTTCTATGCTGATGCACGCAGTCTTCTTCACCCTGGAGTAACATGGAGCTGTGTGTGTGTGTGTGTGTGTGTGTGTGTTTGCTCAGCCTCACTCCACTTCAACATAGAAACCCGAGCTGCGAGCACATTTGCTTCTGCTACGTCAGTCGCATGTACTAATATATATATATTTCCTTATGCGTCACCTGTTTATGTGTTCGTTTTTCTTACTTGGAGAGTTTTTGGGCCGCCAGTGAAATGTCCATATACGTCTGAGCCGGGCCTCGTGTGGTGTGCGTGCAGCACAGCGTTCCCGTTCTTTTTCAGATACGTACACGCGTGTAGGTGGATGTGACAAAGCCGGCAATATGCTCATGTTGTCGTGCAGGTTTAACATATGTCAGCGCTCAGATATTGTGTGTATGTGTGTGTGTGTGTCTTTCGGAAATCCAAGAATGTCTTGTCTGTGCTTCACACCTTGTGATGAATATTCTTTGCAAGTTCTCTTGGAGAGAACAAACTTCGTAAGGATCGCAGTGTCCTTACACTTTAAAGCCGACAGTGTGGTAGATGTCATGTGATAAGTTGGAACGCCTGCTTTTGTCATCCGTTTGCTTCGAGAATAACAGGACTTTAATTACATTTAGATGTGATTTATCGATGAAACTGCCAAGTCGACCAATTCGCTTTTTGTTTTTTGCTCGTGGTCGGAGGTAAGAGTTTTGTTGCACTCAAGTCGGCTTTTTCTTTGTCTTCTCCATGAACTCTTTGACTTCATATTCAACAACGCAATTTAATATGGATACCAGTCAGTCAGGGATGCACGACGGATACCTCGGCCAAGGTTTATATTGAAAGCAGCACTTAACATCTAAACGGCACAGCCTTGTATCTAAAAAGATGACGTCCACTCAACCATCCTGGTGCAGAGTTACATCCCTTCCTTGAAAAGATTGTTCCCTCCATTACAACTTGGGAAGATTGCTTCCCACAAGGACGTACCTAACGATAGGCATGGCTCTGTCGGATCTGATCGTCACCTCTTCAAATCCTTCCACAGTTACTGGCACAGGTTTTCATGATTGACAAATGACTTTGCGATAACTGGATGGCGGAAAACAAGAGCTGCAGAGATGTGATTGTGTGGGTGGTCGATGCACCATTGGCAGGTGGCAGTATTTTAAAGGTTAGAAATGTGGGCTTTTATTTGGAAATGCTTTGATTTGAATCTGCAGCAAGGCAGAGAAAAAATATGAAATTCACGGCTAAATAATGAAAAACAGTGACTATTGTTGATATGATCCTGCGGATGGCTAAAACCGGTACACAAAAGGCCAGCATTTGAAGTGTTGCAGATATTTTTTTCATAAATAAATATCCATGCCAGATTTAATGGAAATCAATTTGATAGTAGTCGAGATATTTGAATATGAACCTAGTGGTGGCGCTGGAAGTAAAGTCATCACTAAAGCCAGTCGACTTCATCCCCTGAGAACTATGAAGATCTGTGTCAAACTACATATCTAATTAAAGTATTTCAGTCTGTATTAATGGGCGAAGTCAACGTAAGAGCACCCATTGATTTGCGCACAACGGATTTTGAATTCTCGAGTTCAGCATGTTGGCTGCCTCCATCTTAGCTTTTGGCTGTTGCCATGTAGTTTATTTGCTACTAGAAGTGACACGAGAGGGTGAAGCTTAGTAATGATTAGCTGAATAAAACATTTTAAAGCAACCAAAATGTTCTAGTTAACATTTTCACAAACAGAAAACACAAAGGGATAGGGTTAGAAGTTCTGATATGAAAACACAGACAACACCCAGACCGAACAAAGCGGTGGTAGCAACCTGCCAATCACATGGTAGCCCCGCCCCAAAGCATACCCTGCTTTATGGTGTGTAGACAAAAACTTGAAACTTTTGAGACAATAAACTCAGGTTTATAATGTTTACTGCGGTAATAAATCAAGAGAGAAGTAGAGTCATTTTCTCATAGACTTTTATACAATCTGCCTTCTTTTTACAACCAGAGGAGTCGCCCCCTGATGGCCAGTCGATAGAACGCAGCTTTTAAGCACTTCCGAACTGGGTAGTGTTTGGGCAGCCACGACGGCTCGAGCAGTGAAGACACTGTCTGACATTTATTCAATCGCTGTGAGCTCTTTTGTGATTTTATACATGACGTTACTTGTAGCCAATACTGTCCAACTCCAATTGCTACCTTATCGATCAGTGTCACTCCTGGCCTGTTAAAGGTTAAAAAACCCATCCCACACTGGAATCCTCAACGTCATCCGGTCTTGGCATCAGGCCCAGCCAGGTGGCAGTGTGCACATGTCTAGCCCTCTCCCCCTTGTTCAACCATCCATCATCCCGTCACGAAGTACAAGTCTTTCTCTGTGGAACTTCCTAGAATGCAACACCCTGGCCCCCTCCCATCTTTCCATTTTCTCTTCGAGCTCTTCAGGGGTCTGGCTGTCACAGTGTGTTTCCTATTACAACTCTTCTGGTTCCTTCCTCTGCTGTCAGCCTCAACATCCCGTTATCTATTCGTCTGAAACATGGATGCTGACACAAGCCGGTGTCTGCTCTGCAGCGGTTCTTCCACTCCAGTCGAAGCTGATGGAACTTGGTCCAGCTTGGACGAGTGTTGTGCGGTATCCCAACCTGACCGCGTCCCCTCAGCGAAGCGTTTTGCGGAACTGCTTAACATCAGTGGCCATAGCAAACTAATGTTATAAAAGACATAGCAAATTGCTTCACTATGTTCTCTATGTTTTCTGTACTTCAAATGCATTTGTCCATTTTTTTCCTGCTTGAGCAGCAGCTAATCCTCTATGGACTTGAGGAGGTGAGATGATACAATGAAAATAATTAGTTTTGCCATCTCTGCAGTGATTAATATGTTTATTACATTCACAACATGACAAAAGAGCAAGTCGACCACAGGAATCTCTCTCCAAGACAAAATTAATCTCTTCTAACGCATCTGTCTCTGATATTTCCATTTGAATACACAGAAGAATAAATAGTCCTGCTGTGAGAACAGCTGTATTTCCACTGGTCTAAAGGGTGTGACATTTTCATTGGAAAGAAGCAGGCTGCCCTGCTTCACTGATTCTACGTGGGAGAATCTACTCGGATCTATACTAAAATATTATGTTAACAAGATAATAATGTGATACTTAATGGAATTTCAGCTGAGTGCAGGTGAGGTTCAGGCTCAGGTTCAGCGGAGCTCATATGCTTTCAATTGTGTTGCAAAGCAGGAGAAGCTGTTTTCTGTATTTGTAAATTCCCGTTTGAAAGATTTTATTCAATGCAATTATGAAAACGGGTCACTCACTAATTAATATGTTACATCTTGTTTAATTTTAATGAAAGTAAAACAGGTGATTTTGTAGGACTATTTCTCTCTGGGGGCAGTGACTTCCAGGAGTCGTGAGACCATAAAAGACCCAAGGAAGTATCTGCTCCCGGCCAAGAAATAGTTTTACTTTTTGTTCGGATTAAACAAACAATATATAATGTGTTAATTAGTGCGCTTTAGAGGTGCTGGTAGGTGGAGTCTGTTATCTCTGGACAGAGACGGGCGATTGGTTTCCTCTCTTTATGCAGAGCGAAGATAGCTGCTGCCTGCTGAAGCTTTGAATTTAAGGCAACGATATTAGTGCGACATTAGTTTTCTCATCTGACGCTCAGCTTAGAAAGCAAATAAGCACAATTCCCCAGAAAGTTTTTGTGTGCACAGTTTTTTTTCCCTTCTACTTTTGATCAAAGAACTAGCTATTTTAGAGCCCATTTGCTCAACATTTAATACTGATGATTCATGCCCATCTAAGCCTCGCTAGTGCTTCAACTGCTAGTCACCTCACACTGTGTTTATGCAACCGTCTCCCATCCTAGATTCCCATAATAAATTGCTCAAGAGCACTTTGGCAGGGTGCGGTGTCTTTCATGTCCACAAGCCTCTCACAGTGTTTCATGCACACTGAGAACTAACAACACGATGCCATTCATCCTTATACAGGTTGACTTGCTTTCACGTGGATTACATGGCTATGACATTTGTGCGTGCACGAGAGCTGCGTAAGCTTCCAAATTAAATGTTGGCTTTATGCAGATTGCACATGTCGCCACAGAAATATGAGTAAGGAGAACGTAAAAGGAGGCTGCTAAGACTCACGTACATAGCAACGCAGCATAGGGAGGATGAGGAGGAAGAGGAGGAGGAGGAGGAGGAGGAGAAGAAGAAGCGACAGATGAGAGGACAGAGGAAGAAGAAGAAGAAGAGAAGAAGAAGAAGAAGAAGAAGAAGAAGAAGAAGAAGAAGAAGAAGAAGAAGAAGAAGAAGAAGAAGAAGAAGAAGAAGAAGAAGAAGAAGAGAAGAAGAAGAAGAAGAAGAAGAAGAAGAAGAAGAAGAAGCGACAGATGAGAGGACAGAGGGAACAGGCGGAGACAGGAAAAGATTACTACCATAGTACATCAGGCTTAGCTTCACATCCTTAATGGTAACCATGGAAATAATTATAGAGCAGACAGACAGACCTGTGTTAGAGAGGGAGTGAGAGCGACAGAAGAAGGGAGGTGGAGGGAAAGACAACGGGAGAGGAGGAGAGAAAGAAAACTGTGGGGGGTAAAGTAGCTGAAATGTTTGTTGGAATCCTTAACCCTGTCTCTGCAGGCTCTGGTGATTGGGGACTATTTGAAGATGACATGAACAGTTGTGTGGCAGAGGTTGTGGAGTCGGTGCGACCACATTCTTCCAGAAGCTGCAGAACAGAGTTGATTGCCTTAAAGGATGATTATTAGAGTATTTCTCTCACTACACGGCGATGACTTTGGCTGAGCTGGCGTGAAGATATCCCCCACTACAACATGGAGGTCATGTTATTTCCCTCCATGGTTATATCTCACACCAGCCTTTAAGGGAATCTGGTGCGGCGAGTGCAACAACATTACAGTGACATGACACTTTAAAAAAATGAAAGTTTGCTTCAAACCCTTAGTTGTCATGGAAACTGATCTAAGATACCCTTAACCCCGCTGGAAGTGCTGATTGTTTATCATTGCCGAAAGCCCAATCAATGGCGGTGTCTTACTTGCACTCAATGTCAATAATTTGTATGAAGTCCGATGCGGCCAACACACTGAGGCTTTAAGTGTGTGTGTGGTAGGTTTACATAGTTGGGTGTTTTGCCTACCTGGTTAACATATGGATTCTGAGCACTATTTCTCTATTCCTGTGGAGCTGCTCGTGGGAAATAAGCCGGGATCGAGCAAAGGCTTGGGCATAGAAATTAGCATTCAAATTTTTAACTATGATTGGTCATGAGTTGTGCGTGTTTGTGTGTGAGCGTGTTTCACAGGAATGCTCTGGGCTTGTGGATGTATACTGTGTGAGTAATGACATACTTGCATTCTTCCCACACATACCCCCCCACCCCTCCCCTGCTCCTCGCACTTGCTATGTGTGTGCTTGTCTGTAGAAAGGTGAAAGGAAAACAGTGAGGGATGAGAGAGGTAAAACAGGAAGTGAGGAATAATTATGGAGAGAGAGAGAGAGAGAGAGAGAGAGGAGAGAGAGAGAGGAGAGAGAGAGAGAGAGAGAGAGAGAGAGAGAGAGAGGAGAGAGAGCTTCTTGCAGGTCTAAAAAATCACTCCAGGACCCACAAGGAACCCAGCCAGCCCAACCCCTTTCTAAACATCTCTCTCTCTCTCTCTCTCTCTCTCTCTCTCTCTCTCTCTCTCTCTCTCTCTCTCTCTCTCTCTCTCTCTCTCTCTCTCTCTTTCTCTCTCTCTCTCTCTCTTCCTCTGGAAATACCGAGAGGGAGAGGGAGGTAGAGTCATAGAAAGAGTGAGAGAGAGAACGAGAGAGAGAGAGAGAGAGAGAGAGAGAGAGAGAGAGAGAGAGAGAGAGAGAGAGAGAGAGAGACTCTGAAGTGCAAGGCATCAGTGCGCTGCTGCTCCCTCCCTAAACTGCGCTGCTGTCCACCTGTGCAGGATTATCTCCGTCCAGGCAGCAGACAGGAGTCACTACAACATCCATCGCTCTCCAGTCGGATTACTTGTGCACGAACCGCCGTTTGGTGGGAAGGAAGACGGAAAGGAATTAGTTGCCTTTAACGCCTCGCAGTTTTTTGTTCTCGTGCAGCCTGTCCGCTTTCTGGCACACGTTCAGTTTTTTTAAAAATACTTTATTCCATAGCGTTTGCTTGGCCACTCCACTGACTATACGTCCGTGTGTATCTTCTTTCCACACTCTTGCCACAGCGCTCTGTGCTTGTTGGTGCTCATCCACAATATCTCCGCCTGTATTGGAAATTAAAGCTTCCGTTTTTTATTTTTCCTTCCTGCTCGCTGGCTGCCCGGTTGGAGGGGTCCAATCGGGACAGAGAGGCGCAGTACAGAGAGCGGAGCGGAGCGTGAATTGGCGCACATACAGAAAGGCGGACCTATTGCGCGGCGCGCCGCTCCTTCACGCACACATGGGCAGGGCCACGCACGCTCGCACGCACGTGCACTCTCACACACGCGAATGCACATCCAGATACGCATATCTCTCCCCCGCCCCCCTATGCGTGCATGAATTAGCTGTCGATCGCGTTTAAGCACCAGCGTTTTCTTCTGAGCCCGGAGCAGGAACGCGTTTACCTCCCACCAACCCGTCCATCCTCGGCAAGTTCATTTTTTGACATGCACCAGACGGACACCCACTAAGGAGAGCATCGCAGAAACATTCCCATCTAAAAGATGAGAGAAATTGGCCTCAGCGGATCTTCCGTCGGTCACCGGAATTGCGAGTGCAGGGTCGGGGCGGAGGGCGCCGGGGAGAGAGGACAGAGAGAGGCCGGGGAGGAGGAGCTCTCAGCCGGACTGCCCGCCGCCGAACAGCCGCTGCTGCCGGTGCTCAAGAAGCAGGCTGCTGCTGCCGGGTGGAGGCGGGGGGAGGATGAACAGTGCCTCAGTGTGAAATTATAACACTCAGCTGGCTTTGGGAGTGTTTGTTTTTCTGTCGTTTTTGCTCTGTCTAATTAGTCCGAGGATGCGAGATAACGAACAGTGGCCTACTTAATAACTGTCATCCTGTACTCTTGTCATAGTGGCACTTTTGGGTCACCTCAAAGGAAAAAAAAATCAGCACTCTGGAGAAGTAAAGGCCTGCAGTTGCGAATTTACCTGTGCAGTACGTTTTAGGAAGGACATTCTCCCACAGGCCACCAACACCACTTTAACTTTGTGCAATGATGACTTTTAGTGCTTGTAGTTGATAAGATAAATAATACTCCAATAATGGCTATATAGGGACTTCTAGTGTGTCTGTGGTGCTCAGTAGTGAGTTTATGGTCACCATATTGCACTTGATGGTATTTTGTATCTCTTAAATATTACTTGGCTATAATATTTATTTAATATATTATATATATAGATATATATAGTTTATAGTTTTCTGTGATATTTGTATAGTATTGTACTTTAGATTTATTATAAGACCACTCTAGTACTTTTTCTATTATACCGTACAAATTTACTTACTTTAAAGATACATATCTTTAAGGAGCCCTGTTTCCAGGTGCCTTGGTAGTGGAGACGAGCTGTTCATCATTTATTCATATACCTATTTGTCTATGAAATATTTAGAGGTCATGAATTGATTAAAGGCCAACATTCATTCATTCAAGGAAGTGGTTTGCTATTTTGGGCTTTTGTAGTGAAGTCAATTTCTCTTCGATTTAGTTGGAGTGCTCTTGATTGCATCTTCTTCTTCTTTGTGGCTTATTTGACGACTGGCGATTTGAGCAATACGTCTCTGCCTGGAACTTGAACACGGCCTTATAAACCCTCCAGAGGACGCTCACCTGCTCGACAGACAGTCAGACAAACGCATGTGTGTCATGACACTTGTTGGCAGGTGCGGTTTGCAGATACACCAACACGCTCAGTTATTTATAGACGTCAGTATCACTGTGTACTTTTGGACTATCGATTCAGAACCGGTGTTGATGCTCACTGGAATGTAACACAAACTACGGAGCTGCTGCAGAGTCAAACAGAGACCGACACTTGGTGGAGTACAGGCGGAAGTCAGTGAATGCATCTCTGGTCTTAGCTGGCCTCAGCTGACTGTGGGGTCACATAGATTGAAAACCCAGAGACTTTGTCTAGTGTGGACACAAAGCACAAGACCCCCCACCTGATCTAGGTAGGACATGTTTGTCTTCTTACTTAACCCCCCCCCCCCCCCCCTCAAATTCACATGAATCCAACTTATATCATCTGATGCACTTCTGTGCATTGTACATGTTTTCTCTCATTTCAGAAATATTGTATTACAGGATTGAACACAATGCTAATGTTGAGAATGTTTGACTGTGCCTTTTCATTGCTGCAGTCACATGTTACAAGATGGCCTATTGATTTTACTGTCACGATAACTTATTCTGGGGATACACACTTTGCATTACTATAGAATATTACATAACAAGTGCCCAAAGTACACAGATAGCTCTAAACATACTGCTAATCTTTACCTCATTTGCACCCGATGACATCACTTTTCTCTGTGTATTTCTGTGGGTTTGTCGTCGAGCTCAAGAGCACAAACAGTCCACCTTGAACCATCTGCTGTCTTCTCACACACAATGTGATATCCAAGCAGTAAAACTCTGCATAAAACGGTATTTTATGTAGCTCCTTCAACGCTGGACGGCTTGATCGATTTTGGTGAGCGGTAAAAACAACTCTTTCCTAAAAAGCTAAAAGCTCGATAAAAGACTAAAAGACTTCAGAAATCCAACACTTGTTAAGTGGCACTTTGAGCATCTCTGAGTAGCTCGGCGAGGTACAGAACGGTTTGGTTTTCAGGGTTTAAGAGTCTGTTGGCTCCGGGTGTCTTTGCATTGTGGGGAATAGCACATGTACAGTAAATAATGCACAATAATAATGACAAACAGCTTGGGAAACCAGATCAGACTGCACTCTCTTCTCTTTGCTAATAAAAAGAAGGATGAAATAGTTCAACCTGAAACGCAAGCTTGATCCAAAATTAGACCTTTCATTGCTCTGCGTTGAAGCTGCAGTAGGTGCACTTTGCAGAGAAGCAGAGAGAGACACGCGCTCACTCTCCCCTCCCCTCACATCCCACGTCGGCAAAAGCAATCGACAGGCAGTTGATTGACAGCTCAGAAAAAGCTCTGCTGCTCAAAGGTTTATCTTCGTTGTCTCAAGCGCAACATTAACTTTTACGGCAAATGGCACTATCAGTATTACCAACAATCTAAAATTATCTTATTTTTTTCTCTGAACTCCACACAAGAATTGCTTCTTCCTGATTCAACTGAAATGTCAACTTATAAAAATCTACCTGTAACAGCTTCAGTGTCATACGAACATTCAGCAAAGCCCAAAAAAAACCTGAATGTCTTCTACTCGTGGCTTGTGAAATTCAAAAACCATTTTGCGAGGCAAATCGGTTTCGAGGATACAAAGGATTGTCCAGAATCTTGATCGTCTGCCAACTTGGCTCCTACTGCTCGTGTAGAGTAGAGAAACTTGTGATCAGCAGTCAAAATGTGTCACGATTGGGCTGCTGGCGGGTGCTTCTTCCTCCCTCTGTGTCATTTTTTGAGTTTGCAGTTACAGTAAGAGATATTTAAAAGCCCCCATCATTTCACTGTACACTTGAGTAATATTGCATGTTCGGTACTTGCAGCTGTTGTGTAACTATCACTCTGGCAATGATTTATTTATGTAACAAGGACTTTATTCCTATTTCAGACCATGCAGTCTTACATGGTTCTTGCAGTTGGGGTTTGCTTGGTATTTTCTACATTTGTATGCAGAGCTGAACATATTAGTTCATTAACAAAAGGTTAATTATCAACATCACTTGATTAATTATTGAAAGGGGCACTGCAGCTATTTAGTGTTGCCCTTTCATTGAGTTGGGATGCGGACAGATTTGAAGAAAGGTTGGTCAAAATTCCACAGAGGTAGCTATATATCCTGACTCTTATTCCCTGGTCAACACACCCTCATCAGCTTGGTCAGCGGCCCTATGCTCTTGAGCCTAGTTGCTCCTCTAGTGTTAGTTTTGGACGTTTCATGACGACATGTCAGTTTCCGCTCGTGCCATGCATGTAGTCTCTTTTCAAATTAACCTTTTAACATAGGTTTACTTAGTTAGTAAGGTTTAGGGAAAACGGCTTCAGAAAAGACCTGGATATAGTTTAGATTAAAATAAGTTTGTTTCTTATGTAAAATAACGCTTGTTACGTTACCTGATGTTCTTTAAAAGCAAACGCAAAGCACATTTTCACATTGAGATGGTTTGTATTTATTTGTGTCACTCGCATGTGCCTAAGAGGAATTCATGCTTCATCAGATCTGTCTTCAAGCAAACTTTTTTATTTTAAGCTTGTTTCCTGACAGAAGTTTAGATCATTTGGTGCAAAGCTATGCTCTCGCAACACATCATCACACAAACTTCTCACCAGAGTTTTAATACATCAACTTGTGCACTTTTCGCGCTCTTTTCGCACTCTTGCATTATTAGCTGTGCATCATTCACGCTGCTTTATCACAGTTTGCATCTATTCATGTATTTGTATTTACGTTGCCTGTAATCACCCCACACTTAAAGGTTGCTTTAGCGTTGATATAAACACACCATAACAGAGGTCTCCTGGGTCAAAGTCCTGTGTTTGTTTTACCCACCCAACACAGACTTTCTCACTTGTTATCGTACTTCAGGGGCTCTTAATGTTTAATAATGATGCGGATGGGTTTACATTGAAGCTAGCTAAAAGCCCAGTGCGTCTCATACAGACAGGTTGGGAATGGTAGTGGGTTGCCTTCGTATAATGAGCCAAAGCCATGACGTCACATTCGAGCTAGCCTCTGTTCCATTAGCTTCGGTTCCCCACTGCATCACTCATTAAAGCTTTCTTCCATTGGCCTTTCAGAACAAATGAAGTGTGTTCTGTGGGTTAACTACCTCATATATTATAGGATTAAGTGGTCTCCGCTGCAGCACTTGCTTTTAGTAATCGAACGTTTTATGATTTTAAACAACGAAAACTTTAAGAGTGTACCTAAAACACTACTGCTCCGTGCAAATGTACAAGCACAGTTGTATGGCGACTCATCATTTTTGTTTGTTTTTGTCCATATCTGGAAAAAATCCCCAACACCTTCTGCTAATGTATTTGTTCAGCCGTAACCTTTCTGTAAAGGGCTGTGAACCTCTCCAGCGTTCAGTCCTTTCTGCCCGGCACCTGCTGTCTTTACAGACGGGTCTGAGAAAGCATGGCCCTTCCACTAGGCCCTCTTATTTAGAGCCATGACGTTTATCCTGCGATGGTGAAGGTCTTGTGGAATATGACGTTTGTTAAATGCCACTAAAGATAACAAATATTGGATAAAACTACATTTTTGGATTGATCTTTAAAGATATACAGAGTACACCATATACTGTTGTGAAAAGCTCTGTTTTTGTGAGATTGAGGTTTTCTCAGTTTCACTTTGGCTCTCCATTAGTCATGCCCGAAAAATCCTGGATCCTACGTTTCCCATATGAGTCCATAGCGTCTTTCATTAGACACTCTGCTGCTTAACACCCACATCTTTCAAACTTCACGCCTCCAGTTTGTAACACAGGCTCTCTGTTGAAAATGTGAAGCCACAAGCAGAAATTGAGGGTTGTTTCTTCAAGCTTTAGAAAGAGTAAACCGACCTTTGGTGGAGAGCACCTGCCATTTAATAACCAATAATGCATAATAATCTATATATAATCTATATAATATCACCTTCTATAAATATGAGGATTTGTTGTTTTATATGAGTGTTGGGCAAAACAAGCAATTTGAAGAGGACACTTTAGATATTTTACAGACGCATGGATGATTCACTTAATCATCAAGAAGAAATAAGTATTAGATGCAGCTGTATTTTTATGCATCACCATCAAAAGCGCTTCCTCAGCAAATCGATCGGCACACCGCTAACTGGGAGACTCTATAAATAGCATGCATCATTCAAGGAAACATACTGTAGCTGTTTGCACACTATCCATTAGCAATTTTGTTCAGCAAACAGAATGGACTCAGATCGCGAGGTCAAGGCTAGCTGAGAGAGGCTGGTGCTGTATGAAGGGTTGAAGCGCCGCACGCTCTCTGTGTTCACAAGCGGCTCTGCACCAGTGTTCCTCAACATCCGCACACATTTTCCTCTTTCAGACCAGCCTGTGCAGCCACTGCAGAGCTTCAGCGCCCCGGCGAGTGATGTTCCCTGCATAAAGCTACTGCGGGGAACGAAGCCCCCGAGCCTCTTGCATCGCTAGTGCCTCGCTTTACCTGCTGGGCTCCAGATGACAGCGGTTATACGTTGCATTATGTAATGAGAGGAGCACTGGAGAGAATGCCTTGCACCTGCAGTCACAGTTCATGGATCAAAAGCAAACAGCGAGCCAACCAGCATTCTATATAACAAAGGCAAACATACAAAAAGCCCAGAGCATTTTTAGCGCTATTAAGACACCCACTCCCACTCCAGTCTCCATCTCTGGCTCTTGTGCTCCCTTCCTCTCTCCATTAAACTCCCCCTTTCTCAGTGCAACTCCCCCTCACCCTCCCTCTCTTGTTACCGCTCCCCCAGATGCATTTCCTCCATTTCACTCTCATCCTTTTTTCCTTCTCTCCAGCTCTCTCTCTCTTTCTGTCATCCTGTCTTCACTCCATACAGCCTTGCTCTCGCGCTGTCCCTCCTACTCCTACACGAACACTTACCCGCCCCCCAACCCCGCATACACACACACACTGTGCTCCTTTTTCTGTTTTTTTTTTAAACAACCTCTTACTCATGTATGTCTACATCCCTCCCTCCCACTCTTTTAACTCTGTCTCTCTCTCAGTTCTCTCAGAGGGTCTAAGCTGGAAGCGATTGCCACCCACACATTCCCTCTTCAGCTTTCAGCTTGACATCAGATTTACATTCAAAATGAGCAAGTGCAAAATTTCACATGTTGCAGAGCACATGGCTGTACACACCACCATGTGAACACATCAACATGTTGCACGCACACGTGAACACACATGTCCGCACCATACATTTGTTTTCTGTGAGTCCATGATCATTTATTGCTGCAAGAATTAGCTGGTTGTTTAACAGAAAAGCAATTGACAACAATTGTGATGATCTGTTCATCATTAGTCATGCAAAAATTAAAATCATATGGTAGTTGCAGCTTCTGGATTGTGTGGATTTACTGCTTAGTTTTGCATGATTATGAATGGAATATTTGTGGCTTTTGGATGGTCGGAGGGACAAAAAGAAGCACTTGAAGGATGTGAATTTGTGAACAAAAATCAAGGTGCTTAATTTCAAATCATGATATTTAGTTTTGCAGCGAACAACTATTTGCTATGCAAATATATGATGGAGTAATCTCTACCTGAGCAGAGAATGAAGACTTTCTACCTAGGATGTTGTAATGGGAGCTGCTCTTTGCTTTGTGCGAGTGCATGCCCCGCTGGCGAGGTAATCTCCACTGCACTCGTACTGCTTATAACGCCGTCTTGGCCCCGCGGCGTCCTCGTGGAAGCGCAGCCCCCCTCAGGTGAACACTGTTAGCTCTGCCGTTTGTGTTGTTGGATGCTAGCCGCTGGCTCAGCCATTTTAGCACCTTTTAATCAAATACAGGATAACCGCCGCTTCACCCGACTTTATCTTAAATAAGCTGCTGGAAGTATCAAAAAAGCTCAAACTGATAGAATAGATATTCACACAGTCACATCCATGTATGCTCTTCTGAAGGTCCTTCAAGCCTAAAGCTAAAAGGAAAGTGTTTACATTTAAGTGGGCAGATATCTATTGTACCAGCACCAAAGAAATTAAAGAAATTGATACATAATACATTGATATATATATATATATATATATATATATATATATATATATATATATATATATATATATATATATATATATATATTTCTCATCTGACTTTCAGAACCCATTTATGTCTGGAGTTAAGAAAAGGTTTTGACATTTTGGTAAATACCCGTGATCACTCGTTAGATGAGAGGATCAATACCACTCTCATATCCGTACAATAATTATGGAGCTGGAAGAGGGAGGCCATGAAATCAGCTAAGCAATTAAGACTGGAAATAGAAGGAAATCGGCTCAGTCTATTCAATATTATACCTGTCAACACATTTAAAACTAAACTAACTAAAACACATTTAACTTTGTCCACAAATACTAGCTGACTGGTGGTTTAACAGTGAGTTACAACAGTTTATCATCCACCCAGCATCTTCGCTGTTGGCCCCTGATCTCTAACGAGAAGACTCGTAAAGACGCAAGTCTTTTTTTTTCAATAATTTTTTCCAGCAAGTTGCTCTAAAACCACCAATCGTCATTTTTACAGTTCTGTTTGCCCAGATTAAAGAAATTAGATATAAGGTGTTCATTTGTTCACTTGGGTTGCTGTTCCACCCCCCCCCTCCCCCACTCCATCCCCCGTGACTAGCCTTTATGCTAAGCTAATTGTCTCCTGTCTCCCTATTATTCATACAAAGCATAAGGATATGGCTGTGGGTCTATCCAACGTATGCAGTGTTGTACCTTGAATCACACCGATATGCAGTGATGTCACAGTTTCCTGGAGTACACCTGTACGCCAACAGTCCAGCTAAACGCTAAAGACCCCTCCCTACCCCTTGAGATCGGACGCACATGAACATGCCATGGACATTACTTTTTTTTGTTCCATGTGAATTTTCTTTATGAATTTCACGCTGTGAGCCTATTCTCTTCCCACCAGGGGAGAAGTGAGTCTCTGAATTGAGTGATCTGATCGGTGTGGTTTATTCTACAAAATTTGGCGAGGCTCTTTTTCTTCCCGTTTCATCATGGATTGAATTCTTAATCAACATGCGCCCAACCATCTTTCCAAACATTTCAACACAGCGATAGCAACTTGAACAATGTTGTTCCAGCACATGGATGAGTTATTAAGTCGCTAAATAAAAGAGACAAGCATGTCTACCTGCCGCATGACCCCAGCAGACCTGAATCCCAACCTCAACACTATGATACGTCAGCCAGTTTGCTTTTCCAGCCTTTGCATCATCTCCAAACAGGAATTTCATAATTGCTTTGTTAAAAGAGGTTACAACAAGCGAATCAAGCAGGTCTCCAGATGTCTTCAGTATTGAGAGCTTTGTTGTATGCCATGTTTGAAACGGAAATATAAGGTATGCTTCGGGGAAGGCATTGCCATGGCGACAAAATACAGAGCCTGGATTGGGAGTGATGAAAAGATTTGTATGGAAACGAGACAACGCTGGTGCCATTTCTTTCCGTTTTAATTTGTCACTCTGCTCAATACCCCAACGCTAACTCCACCCATCTTCACCATACCATAAAAATGATTTATACACTGATTCTGAGAGAGTCCTAGCACGTGCTGCCACACATTTCTCCACTCTGTGCATGCTAAGTGTAAAAAGGGGCATGTACGGGTTGTTATGTCTGTGCAAGTTGAAGAGTACTATTCTCCAAAATGAGAAATCTGCTCTTGGCATTTACTCTTACCAAATGATAGATAATGCAGCATGTGGAGTAAATTCCATGTGCATGTTAAAAATGTTGTACTGCTTTTTGTAAGTCCAAGTGGCAATGTTCTTTAAAATGAACAGGAGGTAACTCGATGACCTTTGTTGGATGAAACCTGCAGCAACCCCCTTGATATTGTTATTGAAGCCATTTTCTTTCTGAAGTATCTCATAGAAGAGAAAACATCAGCAGGTGTTACTATCAGAGGAGATTCAACATAAAGGTGTTACTATCAGAGGAGATGCAACATAAAAAGGGGTTTGTTTGCAACAAAACACAGGGGAGAAACAATCACAAATGAAGTACAATAAGATCTGAGTTCAGCGAGGAGTTGAAGTTATTGGATAGATGAGAGTAGCGGATGATCTTTGATAGTTATTGTTCAATCACATTTACTTTACTCCACTCTTAAATATACCAACCTAATTTGCCAGTTCGGTGTTACTTGTGAACCCTTTATTTTGGCAAATCAATTAAAGGTCCAGTGTTTCAGGAGCTTTCAAACACATGTCAAGGTCTTCATCATCAATCATTAATGGTTTCCGGATGTAAACTGCATGAACAGATAAATTGATAATTTGACAGTTTTAGGAACAATCTTGAATAGAGAATCATTTTTAAATATATGATTGCATATCTTAGCAAACATTAACATATTTGTATTATTGCTCTCACAAACTGTTTAAATAACTGCTTGAATTTTGATCTCATGTGATTTTATATATATATATATATATATATATATATATATATATATTATATATATATATATATATATATATATATATATATATATATGAAAAGCCAAGCTATAGCTGAAAAACCAAGCCCAGCTATAGTAACTGTCTCTTGTTACAGTAGACTTTAGTCTCAAGCAAACACCATTTCATTGCCTGTTTGCACTACTATTAAATAACAGTTAGTGCTAGCAGTATTAGTGCAGAATGGTTGAATGCATGAGGGAGAGTTTAACCTCTTACACTTATCTCACTGCACAGGGCTCTCAGTGAGACACTGTGTTGCCAATGTGTCTTTAAATTATAGTCATGATTTATATACTATAAGGCAACAGTAATCTGCCCTCTGTGGCAGGAGAGAGGATTTGTTTGCCCAATTCAGATCTTCACCCCTCGTGTAAATTAATAGACAAATCTGAATAAGAGCAAGTGGTGGGTTCTCACTGGGGGAAAATCTATATCTTTTTTTTTGCAGAAGTCAAACTGCATTTATAGCCCAACATTTGCTTTCGAGTCTCTTTGGAGATTAAGAAAGTAAAAGCTTTCATTGCTCTGGGGATTCTTGCTCAGCAATTTCTGAACAAAATATAATGTGAAGACAAACTGCTGCATTTGGCTCTGTATAAATAAAAGGCTTTGTAAGATAGTTTATCACTTGTGATAGTCGTCATATAGAGTTTGTTGTACTGGTTACGGATCACTTCATAATTAACAACGGACTGTATATGTATTGTCCTTGAAGCCATCAAATTCATTTACTCAGAGTTTAATATTGTGTCACTTGCTTGCTCATGATTTGTCTTTGTTTTTTGTAAAATACTCAACATTGATACAGATTTTTTCAAAGATTATGAGAAATATATTACGCACAGCTGCTAAATAACTCGACAGTCCAGAGCACCTGCAGCGCAGCCCCCCCACACACTAAACTGCTGAAGCAGCGTTTAGGGGGCAGTCCTAGTGGGTATCACACAAGAAGTCCTGTACTTTTGGAGGGAAAACAACAACAGCTGCAACTACCTGAAGCAGACAAAGACTTGGTCGATTTCCAACAGAAATCCAGAACTCAATGAAACCCTCCATTGGAGGATGTAATAAAGCACGCGCTCTCTCTGAATCTTATGGCTTCAAATTGGCAAAAAAAATGTTTGTTTTTTTTAATCACCCGAAGTGTTAGGGTAGTACACCAACTCATACACTGCTTGTTTTTTTATGAGCTCATTGTCTATATCTGAACCAACAGAAACGGCCCAAACTTCAGTGTTTTTTTGCCGTAAGACTGATGCCACTTGAGTCCTAGATCCCCCTTTTCTCTGCCTGGCACAATCTGCTCCTCCAGGAAAATCTATTTAGTTTAGGAAGCAATATATTCTGAAGTGGTTCTTGGTATTACTGTACTGGGGCCTTTTTACTGGAGATGGCTGCAGTTATGATGCATGCATAATGATTGAATAACCCCCGGTCGTACAGGGCAGCACCCATAATAATTGCTGTTAATTAACACTTCTTGCAGAGTAACAACACTGAAGGAACCGTGTGTACTACTGCGAGCAGCCACACAAGATGAATTGAGAATATTTGGGGAAAGATCACAAGGTTCATCTCGAATCTAAAGAAAGTCAATTCCTGAAACATTTCAGTTATCAGTAACTTCTTCTAAATACCAGGAACCGAACAATATAATTTCCTGTCATTTTGTGTCAATCTTCTTAAAAGCATAGCATTAGATTGTTTTAAACAGAAATGCTTGCTATTATGTAACCCTATCACAAAACTCATTTTCAAATGGACTTAATTTTGATACAATTACCGTCAAGTGTTAAAAGCGCTTTTGACACCTTATAATGGGTGCAAAATATGAAGTCAATAACCTTTCCATGTACGAACCCTGCTCTGTCAGATTTCATTTCAAAGATTCCACCGCTGGTCAGTCACTCAGCCTACAGAGTTTGAGTCGGTAGTTTTGAAGATGTGGATTTGTGCAAACAGAAAACGAGCATAGTTTAATGTCTTGGCTGGGCGGCAAACACCTCCGTGGTCATCTTCTTCCCTCCTAATGTGGGTTGGAGAAAATTGTGAGGACAGACGGACAGGCTCGCGGGGAAAAGATTGTCATTTGGACAGGTAAATGAAAGAAAGTGAAAGAAGAGGGGTGATGGGGATGAAAGAAATACAGATGACGGTAATGTGGAGAAAATGGAAGGTTCTGGATGCCACAGCTATTTGAACGAGAGAGAGCGAGACAGAGAGAGAGAGAGAGAGAGAGAGAGAGAGAGAGAGAGAGAGAGAGAGAGAGAGAGAGAGAGAGAGAGAGAGAGAGAGAGAGAGAGAGAGAGAGAGAGATATCAAGGGCTGAAGAAAGGTAGAGGGATAAATGCATTTGAATTATGTAAAATAGCTGCGTGGGAGAAATTAGGTGTGTGTGTCTGTGAGTGTGTGAGAGAAAGAGAGAGAGAGAGAGAGAGAGAGAGAGAGAGAGAGAGAGAGAGAGAGAGAGAGAGTATTCGTGTGACAGGGGAGGCTGAGAGCAAAGCAAAGAGCAGAGATAGACAACATGACAAGTCATTGTGAGATATGCTGCAATACTGCAGAAATAGACACGAATTAGGAACAAACAAGCAAATGTATAACCAACTTAAAGTTTGAACGATGTCAAACAGAGAAATAACAATAGGACGTGCAGAACAGACATGTAAAGTAGGCTTTGATATCATCCTGCTGCTGCTTATAGTCGATAATAATTGATTCCAGTGAGCAATGGTCACCCTGGCTTTATTAAACAAGGGATTGTCATCGTCTGCTGAAAACGTGCAACATGCTGTTGACTTTACATATTCTCGCCTAATCTTGTTTGTGCTTCTTTTCTCGCTGCATGGCTCTCGGGATGACAAAGTCTGAAATACTCGACAGCTATTATATATATATATATATATATATATATATATATATATATATATATATATATATATATATATATATATATATGTGTGTATATATATATACATATATATATATATATATATATATATGTATATATATATATATGTGTATATATATACATATATATATATATATATATATGTATATATATATATATATATATGTATATATATATATATATGTATATCTATATATATGTATATATATATATATGTATATATATATGTATATATATACATATATATATAGATATATATATGTATATATATACATATATATATATCTATATATATATACATATATATATATATATATATCTATATATATATACATATATATAGATATATATATATATGTATATATATATATCTATATATATATACATATATATAGATATATATATATATATATATATATATATATATATATATATATATATATATATATATATATATATATATATATATATATATATATATATATCTCGGACGGTGTTCCATGAAATCGAGTGCAGACGTTCATGATCCCCAGAGGATGACTTGAGTGTTGCTCCTGCTTTTCATTGAGCTCTACCTCCGGGTCAAAACTTTCACTTATCCAGTGAAATCTCCCAGATGGTAACACTCTGACTTGCACAGATGGACGTGCAACGAATCCCAACAGATTGAATTTTCCTCTAGCGCCCAACCCACGTTGGTGGTTGGAAATGAAATATCTCAACAACTGTTAGATGTATTGGCATGAAATTTGGTATCTTCAGGATCATGCATGCAGATCATCAACGTCTCCTTCCTGCTTTTGCCCAATGGCATAGCGCTGTTAAGGTAAAGAATATATTTTTTAAATGTGCGATATTCTAACCTCAGAGCATTGCTTTTACGGGCTCTCAAAATGATGTTGCAAGTAGCAGCGCTAACAGCTAACAATGGCCACAGCACTGATGGAGTGGATAGTGTCGACCTGAGGAGGATTAGATTTTGTTTTTATGGAGCTACGTACATCACCACTGTCGCAGACGATGAGACCGACATCCTTGGTTTAATTCCGCTGCAGGATCAACTTGCATGTCATATCGCTCTCTCCAAAGTTTTTCTTCTTTTTCTTGTATTGTCACTGTCAAATTAAGGCCAAAAGGCAAAATGCAAAAAATATATATCTTTAAAGTACTTTAAAATTGGCTGAATATATATACTTAGGAATTTTTATTGGTAGCATCAGTGCATAAATGATGAAAACTTTGAATAAATATTGTTTATATTTTTAAACAAAAAATGATTTGAAAAGACCCCCAAACTGATGAATTCAAGACTAATTGCATTGCATACATTGAAGAAAATAAAGGAAAAGAGGTGGGAATCACCAGAGGTCCCACGATACAATATTATTAATCCAATATATTGAGTATTGCGATGTTGTGATGTATTACCCTTTTTCAACCGTAAATCGTGTCTGGGTTCATAATACGTTAAATTTCACTGACTTTTCTAGGAACGAGGCCGGGATGACTTCCAGCGCTACTTGAGTACCAGTAGCCAGTTTGATTTATGCTTCTTTTAATGTCTTTGACCAGCGCTGTGTCGTGAATGTTGTCCTGTGTGCGACAGCTGTGCGAGCAGCAGCACCACGAGTGACAGGAAGTCCAGACGATTCATTTAAATGCGGACGCCGCATTTCTAATTTCTTTCTCCGATGTTTCTATTTGATTTTTGACCAACTTCCTACCAATCACGCTGACCCGAGACCTCTGCAGACCTCACCAGAAAACCACACAGTGGACTGAAAAAGCAATTGATTTTATTATTGTAGGACCAAAACGTTTAGAATTTATATAATAAAAGATTGATCCTTGGCTTCCATGTATCGATACAATATCGCCATGGAAAATATTGCGATACTCTGCTGTCTTGATTTTGTCCCCCACCTCTACTAGTTTGCATCACAAGCATGGCTCAACTTCAAATTTAGCGGCCAAACCGTGTATTGATTTAAAGGCACGCAGTGCGATTTGTTTTTCTATTCTGTGAAACATGAGGGCCGTTTGTGGTCTTATTTTCCTTCTGCTGGCTGTCTCAAAAGTCACTTCCATCATACAATGCATGCACATGAATTTCCCCTGAGGATGGTAATGCAGAGAAACCCCTCAGTCCTGACATTTTATTGAGTTTTGCAACATTTGGTCGAGGGACCACAGGGACGGGGAAGTGGAGGACATGAGCCAAAAATGGGCGATACAGAGTGGAGAAACCTCCTGGTTTCTGATGTCATTTGTTGGTGCTGCAGTGATTAGGCAGGCAAGCCAGGTCAACCGGGCCTCCTGTGCTCTCTAACTGTACATTTACACTCTCTCCATCATCCATCAAGCGCAGGACGGGAGTTTATTCCCTTACTGGCCAATTCAGTGGATTAGGCACCGACATGCTGACGGAGGTCAATATGTGCTTTGTTTGTTTAATGCTCGCTCCTCTCTATTCGTGCATCTCCCGGTCCCTCCCTTTAAGATGCAGACTGTTAACATTCGGCCCATCTGACGCCCAGACAGAAAATCTATCTCTCCAGTCTCTCGCCCACTTCGTCCACCTCCTCCCTCCACGATGGAAGTTTGAGTTATACAGTATGTGTGCAGCAGTAAACACAGCAACAGTGCTGGTCAATGTGTGTGAACCAGCATGTTTTTTATTTCTGCCTCGCTCCCCTTCGACCTCTAATCTCGCTCTCATATTCATTCCTGCCCTCCTTCATTCCTTCAGGCAGACTGTCCATAACGGCTCTCCTGTAGCTGTTCATTTCCACAATGGCCCCCGTCTTTCTCTCCCCACATCTTCTCGCTCTACCTGTGTCTCGGCAAAGCAATATTTCCCTCTGTCTTTGTTCTACCTTTGAATGTTTCCGTTCCCCCGATGTGGATTAAAGTCTGACCTGTCGACCTATTCTTTTTCTCTGTCCTCTTAGATCATCGCGCCCGGCGGAAGAGCATAGCCACTGGGAAGCAGCCCAGCATGGAGGTCCCTCCCACTGCCCCAATTCAACCCTTCCGACAATCCGTGAGTAACCCCCCCTGTTCCCGTCCCCACTCGCTGCCTCCGTCCCTCTCGTTGTCCCTCCTGCCTCCTCCCCCCCTGGGCCCGCCACACACCTGTGGCCGCCGGACCAGTGGCACCCCGCCTCACCCTTTCCCCCTCTCCCTGGCTGTCTATCCCTCCTCCGCCTGGTGCCAGCAGCGGCAGCAGCCAAAGGGCTCTAGGAAAGGGTCTGGCACGCCCCCCATGTCCCGCTCGCTGCCCCTCTCGCCCTCCCTTTCCTTCACCCTGCCCCGCTCGCCTGCTGCCTTCTCCTCCTCCTCCCCCTTCTCGTACTGGGGCGGAGACTGGAAGGCTGCCGGGTTGAGTCCAGTGGCAGGAGGAACGTTTATTGCACCGCTGCCCCCTGTTGAGGTATGTGACACAAACATGGCTGACGCGGAGACGTTGGCTCCAGCATTTAGGAAGCCTGTAGCATGGAAACATCTTTTTTTTTTATTTTCATATATCTAAGATAGTCTCACTCCTCTCACTTGTGATCTCTGAAGTCTGTTTTATTAATAAAAGAATAATTGGAAAGGTATAGCTATAAAGGCCATACCAGTGTGTTTGTTTTCAAATACAAATTATTTTCAAATGCATGTGGTAAATGTTTTGTTCTACAGTTCAGCCATTGGTCTAGTTCACGTGTTAAAACACGCAAACCCCTGGTATGATTCCTTCACGTCAAAAAAAGTAACATAAACAAATGATGCTGTTGTGTGCTTTCTCATACCAAAGACAACTTGAGTGAAAGAGGGAGAGAGAAGCCGGCAGCCAAACACAATCTGTGTGCGGACAAAAATAATCTGTTTATTGTTTTATTCATGGCAATAAAAACTCAATCACAAGGTATCAAACGTGCACATAAAAGGGCTTGAAGGATAGATTGGTGTCTTATTAAGTTTGTGCCAGGGTTCTTTGTTGCCCATCTCCTTTCCATTATTTCTGCGGGTGCTTGCACACTGTCACTGTAACTGGAAATGGCAGGACTTGTTTTCTCCGTTCCCAGGAAATTTGCTGCCCATTCACTGCCGCAGCATGAAAAACAGCTTCCACAGACTTGACAATTACATGAGCCAGATAATCCATTTGAGTAAACGTGAAGCACCCATTTGGCTTGGTCAAAGTATTTGTGTTTCATTATTATTGCACAGAGGCGAAGATGAGTGTTTTCATATCAATATTCCAGATTATCTGATTGGATGACCAACCCTGTGCGTCACAGTGGGAGGTATAGATGGAGGCCTTAGTTTTCAGCCTTTGTGATCTTCCTGTGTTTTTCTTTTTGTAAATCACCTTACATGTAAGGGTAGAAACGTAAATGAAATCCTTAAACAGCATATTGCCTGGTGTAGTGGTAAACCGGCATATACTCATTTACTGATATTTTATCGATAAATATAACCACAAATACATATCAGAGCCAATGTTATAGTCTGTCATGTAAGCTGTGGTGTTAACTGCCAGCAAAAGACTCATGAAAGTCTATTATTAAAAATGTCACTTCAGTGAAGCGGCATTTTACTTGCAAATTGTACTTAAAGTAAAATATTAAAAGTAAACTTACTCATATTGCAGGAAAAATCTCCCGACAGTGTATTTTAAGCACCTGAGTACATTGTCCACATGTAATAGCTGTTCAGGGATGTCTCTCACACACACACACACACACACACACACACACACACACACACACACACACACACACACACACACACACACACACACACTTTTATTCCCCTTATTGTGGTTTATTGTGATTCCGGCTTCTCTCTCTCTCTCTCTCTGTACTGAAGGCTTTTACTCTTTGAGACTTAAAGTGTCAGACGGAGCGGCTAATCAAATCAGATTTAGTCATGCAGGCCATTAGCTTGGAACCAGCAGATGGAGCCAAGTCTTTAGTCATATCCTCAAGACAGGCTTCAAAGCCATTTGACTCATGCCAGATGATGAGGTGTCATTTCCTTGCAGTCATTCTCCCACTCAGTAATGCTGGTATGCTATAGGTGTATAAATGGTTTTACGAGTCCTCAGGATGCACCTGAGAGCTGCAGGGATGAAGCTTCTTTCAGGCACAGGGGAAAGAAACCCCACAGAGGGACGTTTCACGCACGCTTTAAGTTCTAAAGTTACCTTTGCAGTTTTCAGTCCAAGGTTTTAAAGCATGAAAACTCAACATTTAAGTTCTACAAATGAAACAATGTCTTTGTTTCGGGTTTAAAAGGCTCTTAGTGGCCTGAAGTGTCATCTGGGTTTATGTAGTTAAGATAGTTTTACAGAAGTGACACATTATGTTGAAATATGCATTACGTATCATGACACAAAGTAAATATATATATATATATATATATATATATATATATATATATATATATATATATATATATATATATATATATATATATATATATATTAACAAGTACGAGTAACGAGTTAAACTAATCTATTGATTGGCAATTTTCTCCCTTGCTGAGAATGATTTGTTTCATTTGGTCCCCCTTTGAATGGACCAGTTTGCAGCACACTCATGTTTGTTTGCAGGCAGGATAGCGAGGATCTTACAATGTGTACATTCACACACCGCCAGAAAGGTGTGACCCATGTCCGAAAAGTACAAACGCACAGTACACTCAATCCACAGTTAATGGAAAAAGTGTTAGCTAAAAACAGATAGCTAAATATGTTCCACAATTCAACGTGTCTACTCGGGCAACACCAGTCCAGCTGCTGGTGGAAGTGCGCATGTAGGCAGGCTTTAGGCACCAACCATCAGGCATGAATAACTTAAAGCCTATGTTATGTAGGATTTAACGTAAAGAAAATATTGATTATGGTGACCAGTCACGTCAGTGCTTCAAGTTGTCTCTTCACTCAAACGCAAGTGTGGGTATTGGGACCAAACCCCAAGCCACGTTCTCTTAATCATTTCCTGCTTCAGTGTCTCTGATTGTGTTATTTCATCGTGTAAGAAAGCGCATGCAGGACCAAGTGGACCCGGAGTGTTAGACTTTGATCTGCTGAGCTCATTGTTTGGACTGTGTGGCTCACCACTGCCCACCACAGGATCTGTTGCAACACTGCAGTTCCCTTGTGGACATGTGTGGGTGTATGATTTCCTGTTGATAATAAATGTACCTTGTGCTCTTCCCCCATCACACATCATGTGTTTCATTTGTGTGTCTCTGTCTGATTTTGGCGTTACTTTAAATGCATCTCACACAAACCCCACTGACTCCATGGGAATCATCACCGTCATACGTTAAACAATCTTTCTCCTTAAACCAAACCCGACTCCCTCTCCACCGATCAACTCCATCTTCTCCCACTTCTTCTTCTCTGTAACTTCGCGCCATGCACATCCTCCCTCTCTTCCTCCATCTTTTTGCCCCTTCTCGTTTTTCTCCTCCTCCGCCCGCTCCAGAGTTTCCTCAGTAGAAGGTTGAAGGGCTCGATCAAGAGGGCTAAGAGTCAACCCAAACTGGACCGAACCAGCAGTTTCCGCCACATGATCCTTCCTCGCTTCCGCAGTGCCGACCAAGACAGGTCAGTGAGTGATTGTGAGGCGAGAGAGACTTCATTGAGGATTCATCTGCTGTGTCTGGCTGCGTTTGGCCATTTTAATATGCAAACACTGTGCAGTTGCATTTATGTATGAAATCAAATGTTTGTCTTTTTCCTCTCAGACTCTTTTGTGTGACTGTGACGGCATCACAAACTATTTACTTTCACATCTCCTGACACAATATGAAGCTTCTCCCTGATTGAAACAGGGCGTTGGGATGGGGCATGACACCGTTGGTGGACATTTAAAAGTGTAAATCCATTCATGAAGTTTTATTGGACAAATGACGTAGAGGGTAGGCTCAGAAAATAGTAATTATATTATTGTCTTAGGTTTATAAAGTGTATGGTTATGATGAAAATGGGACATGAACATGTCAAATCTCAACCTCTTTCTATTTCTTTCTCTCGGACGCTTTCTAACCATCCATCAATCCAACCTCTTTGTCTTCATCTCTCTCTCTCTCCAGCTCTTCCTATCTCTTTCTCTCCAGCTCTTTCTATCTCTTTCTCTAGACCTCGTTCTATCGATACATATTGATCTCTTTCAGTCTGTCTTTCTCTACTTACTTCTATCTTTTTCTCTCAACCTCTTTCCATCTCGTTCTCTTGACCTTTTTCTATCTCTTTCCTCGTTCTATTGATACATCTTGATCTCTTTCGGTTTGTCTCTCGCTATTTGGTTCTATTTCTTTCAGCCTCTTTCTATCTTTTGCTTTGTACTCCTTTCCTTCCATCCATTTCAACCTCGTTCTATCTCTTTATCTCGTGCTCCTCAATCTAAATAACTCAACCTCTTTCTTTCTTTTTTTCTCTTGTCCTCTTTTTCTCTTCCTCTGACCTGTTTGTATCCATCTCCATCTCTCATTGCTATAAATTGTTGTTTATTTTACACTCTCTGTGTCACTTACAATAAAAACACTCGGCACCATCCTTGTTTCTCTGCCGGGCGATGAAAAAACATTTCCCTCTCTCCACGGCAACCAGCAGACGGCCATATGGCGGCTGTACAAACCATAATGAGTCAGTGGGAGATTTGCTTAATTATACCTCCTCTGTATCATGTGCATAGTTGTAGCAGCACTGGCATTCGTCAGGCACAGCAGCACAAGAGTTACACTGGTCAGGTTTGAGTGCCAAATTTTGTTTTTTGCAAAAGTTTGCTCTGGAAAGTCATTATTTTGAATGAGAACCAGAATACACTTCATGAAATGTGAAGTTTCTTGTTTTCAAGTATAATGTTGTCTTGCTGTTTGACTACAGCAAGACAACTCTTTAACTTTTAGTTGAAAATGTCAACTCTCGTGAATGAGGCACATTTTCTGTAACATGACATTCACTTTATTCGCGTTATTTGCGTCACCCGATGGAAATTGTTGTTGTTTGCAATAATTCACGTCTGTGCTTTGATTTGCATGCAATCTACTGTTGCGAAAAATTTGCAACGCTTTTGGTGTGAACGCAGAATTAAAACAAAATAATTTTCTCCTCAACTTCTCTTTAACTACAGCTCCACCTTGATGTCATGAGAGAAATAAATGAGGGTGGATGTTTAAGACCAAAATATGCCCTTTAATTGGGAAACACTACTTCATTAATAAAGGACTGTGTCCACAGTATTTGTCTCCGACTAAAATAATCATTATTTTCCCGATTACAGTAGTTGATCATACATTTTGGTCGATAAAGAAAATTACAATTTTTATAATCAGAATTCTCTGAAGCCCAGCATAACGTCTTTAAGATCGTTTGTTTCATACAACCGAGAGTTTTCATTTAAGATGAAAAACAGCCGCCTCACATTATAATTGTGAAGCTGCAACAAGATGTTTTTGCTTTAAAGATGATTTACTATAATAAATTGTCAAAGTAATTGCCAATCTAAGTTTCTGTTGATAAACAAATGAATGAATCCAGGAATAGTTCTAAGCTTTACTTTTGTCCATTCACTTTATCTATGAACTCCCACTCGACAGCTACAGCCAAGATAAATTCAAACTCAAACTTCAAACCGGAGCAAGGTCATCGTGATAATGTAAACACAGAGAAACAGTTCACTCAGGAGAGCGCTACAACCCGTTCTGAGCCAGGGGGCTGCCAAGGTGTGTTTCCACATGATTTATTCATCTGGGAAGGTTTTTTCGGATGTCTGTTATCCCCGACTGGTCTGAGGAGACACAGAGCGGGCAAAATAGTCGAGAGCCGAGGTTGAATGCCATTTTCTCAGATCTTGGTTTACTCTGGATGTTTTTCTGTCGGCAAACATCTACAGCTTTGATCATTATTATTCTCTTTTGAAAAATTTTTTTATTCATCCAGAGAGGGTTTGCTGAGAAGAAATTATTTTTTTTCCTCCAAAGCCATAAACGTGCCTTTGAGCTCCCAAACAGGCTCTAAAACAAGGATATACTGTATATTTCCGTACATATTTTTGGAACAATGCCCCAACGTGCCAGAGTTCCCTTAGCTTCCAATACTCTAGGTCACCCTGTCCTATAACTCATACCTAATTATTTTGTATACCTGTTTTTCAGGAGAGTTTCCATGTCCTGTGATGACCTACATTTCCTGTCCAGCAAAATATAATGTTCTGCATTTCTTTTTTTTAATTTATCATCAATTAGTCTGTTAAGTACTTAGTAGATTACTTCTTTAGCCTATACAACTATACCCCAAATAGTGAAAATGCACCTATCTTGTTGGTACAAAACCTGGAGATACTAAATTTGCATTCATATAACATTAAAAATAAAAGCTGCAAATCCTCAAATTTGAGTAGCCAACGTGAAAGTGCTTTAAGCTGTATTCTTCCTAATGGCCACCAGGGGGCGATTGTCTGATTGTAATGCAATCTTGTAAACATAACAACACATAAGCGGTAAACATTATAAACAGGAGTTTATGGTCTCAACCTCTAGTTTCAAGCCTTCTTCAATAAAGAAAGACATGTATTTCGTAAATTAGAATAAAATTGACCATATGTTTAGGGTGTGTCTACTTTGTGATTGACAGGTTAATTTGAACCTTCTTCCTTGACTAAAAATGTTGTATTCAGCTTTTGTACATCCACTTATACAGCTTGTATACAATCTATGGTTTGAAGTGACAAATGTTTAATAAGTCTGCTTAATAAATTATAGAAATGATCAACAAGCATAATTTTTGCCAATCCATTTTGTGTCACACATATTTGGATCTTTATTAAGCCTTCAATTAGACTTGCATTGCTGTAACATTATATATATATATATATATATATATATATATATATATATATATATATATATATATATATATATACACATATATATATACACATATATACATATATATATATATATATATATATATATATATATATACACATATATATATACACATATATACATATATATATATATGTATATATGTGTGTGTGTATGTATATGTGTGTGTGTATATATATATATATGTATATATATATATATGTATAAATGTATGTGTATATGTAATATTATATATAATATATATATTATATTATATATTATATAGGCTGCAACAATTTTTATTTTTATTATTGATTCATTTGCTAATTAGCAAAACACAGGAAAGCAGAAAATCCTGTTAATTAAATGTTTGACCTTTTTCCTTGATTAGATTGCCTCAAAATCGCTGCAGAATGTTTTTTTTTTTGCCAACGAACTAATTAATGAATTGACTAATTGTCTCTCCTCTACACACATAGTTGTTCAGGTGAGTCAGATTTCTTTGTGTAGTTGGCTGGGAGACGTGTTCGTCATTAGTTCACTGCAGTGATGCATACAACATGTTTTTTAAAATATTTCTACATTTTAATTATCTGCTAATTGAATACTTGTTTCTATTTTCTAGTCCATCATCACTGGTGCTGTTGTGTTCAGGTCATGATGTGTTGAATCAAATCTGCAAGAGGTGTGTGTGTGTGTGTGTGTGTGTGTGTGTGTGTGTGTGTGTGTGTGTGTGTGTGTGTGTGTGTGTGTGTGTGCATGTGTGTGTGAACGTGTGTGTGTGTGTGTCTCTACCTCCACTTCAGCTCCCCACTGAGACGTTAAACTTTCTTTTACCTCAAGCAGTCTTGCTCTCTCCTCAGTCCGTCTTTCCACTTCCTTTCCCTCCCTTTTCCCTCTAATCCATGCTCTCACTTTCTTCCTCTCTAAAGGTTCCACTGTTTACATAATCAAAGCGATTTCCTTTGAGAGGTCTTCTCTCTCGATCCTCTCACCCCTTCCTCGCTCAGTCTTCCCTTCTCTCACATCCCCTCATGAACTCCCCCACTGTGCCTCTCTTCTCCTCTGTGTTCCCCCCAACCTGACTCATTCCTTTGGGTCTATTTTTATCCCCCCCTCCCTCTCTCCCTCTCTCTATTTCTCTCTCTCTCCCTTACCCCCTCCGCCTGGTCCCTTACACATGTAATCAGTGCACTGTAGATGAACATTATGATTGCATGTCGACAAAAGCAGTGTGAGCGCAGAGTAGAAGCTGAGAGTCGGACGCCGCGCGGAGGACGTACAGTATATTTTTCTTTTGCTCCTTTTTCCTCATTTCCATCCTTTCTTTTCTTCTGTGAGGGTCTCTGTCACACCTGACCGTCCTTCCTCGCTTTCTGGGTAGACTCACTGTTTCATCATGCGTCTGTCTTAGTGACTGTCTGCCGAGCAGCTCTGCGGTGTTACATGCCTCTTTGCATGTGTGTGTGTGGGTGTAGGAGGAAGTGTGTAGGAGAGCGCGATGGACAGGCTTTTAGCGGGAGCCTTGTTCACTTAGATGTGTGTAAGAGTTATTGATGTGATTAAGAATCATTTCAAGGTGTTGTTTGTGCAGTTAAAAATGTGTTTTGCCTTGAGGAGAAAGACCGGATTCAAAAGACAGCTGCGTGAATACAACAATTAAGATATCCTACAGCCAATGTTTTTTTTGTGTAACAACATATTCTGTTGGTTGTGTGTAAATGCCGTCAAGATACGAGCAATTATTTACACACAATGATGAGGTTGTAATGAGTATTTCAGAGTCACTTTGCTGTCCGTTCCATCTACTGGATTTTCTTAAAACGTGCTAATGAAGGTTTTGCTATTAGAAGCTCGATACGTCTGCTCACTTCACAGCTGCCTGTTCAATTATTTACAAAGAATAGTTTCAAAATGTTATATTTCATTGCCTGAAGTGTAGCGCACTCTTCTTCACCAGGTTGACACTGTAGCTTTGAGTTGTTACTGTCGACAGCCCAAACAGTCAAAGTGTTGGTAAAAGTCAGAAATAATAGAAAGTCAGTGTGTGCTTTATATTAGCAGGACAACTGAAATATCAAATATCCGTCAGGATTCCTCTAAAATAAAACATTAGTAAGAGATGGGTTTTTCCTGCTACAGTTCGAATATTGGAAGTTTTCACCGTGTTTTATATGGAATATTTTGGTGATATCCACCATCGCAGACAGACACATCTTGTGTCATTAGCTGAGCATCTTCATAAATAAATATTTGGTATGTGTTAAATGCCTTTATTGTCAAATTTCAACATATTGTGTAGAACACATATGGCTGTTTGTTAGTGCTCAAAGAAAAATGTAAAAATCAAATACAATTTTGATCAAAGTAAGCCACCAGGGTTTGAAATTACCATAATTTCCCGACATTGACAAACAGCAATGTCCTGTAGTTTCTTGTACACACAACAGACGTTCAATGCAACCTTGAATAAAAGAGCCTTCCCTCCCCACATCTAACCACAACTATCACTCCTCCCAGGACCCGTTTGATGCAGAGCTTCAAAGAGTCCCACTCCCATGAGTCCTTGCTGTCTCCCAGCAGCGCCGCCGAGGCGCTGGACCTCACCCTGGACGAGGACGCCATCATCAAACCTGTCCACTCGAGCATCCTGGGACAGGAGTACTGCTTTGAGGTGAGAACTGAGGTGCACGGTGTGGACAAACAACAACCCGCTCACACACACACACACACACACACACACACACACACACACACACACCCAGCGTGCAGTGTACAGTACAGTAAATAGCATCAAAAAATGTTGTGTATGAGAGATTGTGAATTAAAAGTTGTTGGGTTTTTTTTTTTACATGTGAGGAATGAAAGAAGGACCCTGAAATGAGCCTTTTCCCTCCATAACTTGCTTCAAGAGTGTCAGCTTTTTTTCCCCTCCATCTCTTCATTAGTGAAACATGACAAAGGTTGAGAGTGAACGCATTGTTTTGGCGCCTGGGTTGCAGTCTCCATAGTAACTAATGGCTGTGGTTGTTGAATTTACCGTTGGCTATAACCTCAGGTGACTACGGCATCGGGAACCAAGTGCTTTGCGTGTCGCTCAGCTGCAGAGAGAGACAAATGGATCGAGAACCTGCAGAGAGCTGTCAAGCCCAACAAGGTGAGGGGAGAGAAAGGGATGCGGTAGAGGTAGAACAAAAAAAAAAAGGATGATCCCTCTGTCTGTGTGTCTCTCTCTCTCCTCCCCGTCTCCCGTTGTTGTCTGTTTTCAATAAGAGCGCACCGCTTCATTTCTCTGTGTGAACTCCATTTTCCTGTTTGTGTGTGTCTGTGTTGAACAGTTTTAGCCGCCTCTCCACGCAAACGTATTAAAGCTGCACGAGGTGATGTTGCAGGGTGGAGGCTCCAAATGGCTGTTTGTTTTTTTTAGAAACTTTGATATCCACAAATCAGATAATGTGATGCCATTAAGTTGCACACCGCAGGCTCATGTTTACCAGCGCAGCATGTCTGTGAGACTGGATGCTGAAGAATCCTGAGGAGGCAAAAGATTGAATAATGAAGAGTCCTGGTCATTTCTCACTGTGGGCCTCATGCAAGAACCACTTGCATGAACATTTGTTCTTAAGTGCCTTATTCAAGTAATTTAAGAGATTCATGACATTCACCAATGTTCTATAGGCCTGAACTCAGACGGGACTTTTTTTATGCAATTCATTCGTCCATCAATTTTTTTTAACACTGAATGCTAATAATAAGGAACAAGGTTCATTTTTTTTTCACACTGCGAATAAAAAGGCATCTACGCGTTGTGCAGAATGGACACATTCAAAGCTTCCACTTACTTTGTACAACATCACGAAGGCTTCATAGCCCGATCAAGTCCACAGGAAGAGCGCAGGGCTTTGAACAAAACATTTTCATAGTGGCTAGACGGTGGAATTACAATTTATGGGTTATACGTAAGGGGTGGATACATTTTTTTCCGGAGGGTAAATAAACTTTCCAATATAAACACTCGCCCTTATTTTAATCATTAGGTTCTAAAAGTTGTAAAAAATAGCTGAATCTCCTTCCTCTGTTCATGTTGATAAGCACGAGAACAAGGGCTGTGAAGCGGGATGAAGTTTGCTTGCTCTATCGGCACATGGTGGAAGATCGTCGTAAGATCTGAGTATTTTATTTTGAATTCTATCCCTGGAAGTCAAACTTGTTTTGCTTTTTGTGCCCCTGAACCACTTTCATTGGATTGAACTGATCCTGCCTTCACCGCTGGATCTAGTTCTCTCTACACGTACAAACCAAGAAGGCACACTTTATTACTCTTCTCAACCTCGACAAAGGCGGCACAGAGCAGGTCCTTCAGTTCTTACCTTTCACAGCAAAAGCCCGAGACATTTACTCTGTGTAACTGTGAACTGGAGGGAATTCAAATTCACTCAGAACATTTTGATAACAGAAAACTCAATTCAATATTTTACAGTAGCTTAAGCTAACTGACAGTTTACCTTACACAGACTGTTAGATGCTGCCCTGGGTTAATGGGATCTGTGTTAATGGGATCTAGGTTGATGGGATCTGGTTTAAGGGGATCCCGGTATAGTTGGTGTATAACTCCCTGAAGTGTGTGCCTTCGAACTTTGAATGTAATGCCGTAACTTGAATACATTTGGTTTTTGTTTAATATGATTCTGTTATGAACTCAAATTAAATATAGATCAAATGTATTAGAGGGGTGAGGGTTTTTAAATTGTATGATATTACCATATTTCAGTACTGCAACTTAAATACAGTTCTCTCAAATTCTCTCACTTCGACAACCTCGGGGTCGTTATGCAGGTCTCTGTAGCAGACGGTGAAACATCACCTGTACAGTACACTGTAGGCTATAATGTTATCCCGTCTAATATCTCCTACACAGTCGTGTCCCTGTCCTGACCTGCTCTCATTTTAGTCATGAACATAAGATCTACTAACATGAACATTCGTGAAATAAGGGATTTACTAACAGAGTTTGGTGAATCCGACTTGGATCATTCATACGAACACACCTCACAGAAAGAGGAGTGGTTTGGATGAGAACAGGAAAATGTTCTTTCATGCGGCCCACTGTCAGTATGTTCCTATATGACACCAGATTACAGTTAATTATTGCAGAAGGGATGCAGCTCTTCTGTATGATTCAAGCAGACATGTTGGTGTGTTTTCATCCTTCCTGGTGCAGCTTTAAGGTACTGTGGTTGTATTTTCCATCCTCACAGCTTAAAAAACAAAAACAAATCTCAGCCCTTTATATCGGCTCGAAAACCAATATCCTAATTTTCACACAGATTTCATAGTTTTGCAAAATTGTCCCATAGTTTGCCTCGCTGTTATTAAAGAACGTGAACAGGCGTGCGAGATATGCAGCTTTGATGACAACCAGGGACTAAGAGTTATTAAGTCAGACTGAGATGAAACATTGCCCGAGCTGAATGCCTCGTCCAGATGCTTGGGCCGCGGGGGTCCTGGCTGAGTCATGGAGCTCCAAGGACTCCAGACGGGGGCTCTCTCCAAACCCATCCCCCTCCTACCTCTAAACAACATGCACCGCGCTTCTCAGACCAGATGCATCGACAGAGATAAGACCCACTGCAGAGACAAAGATCATCATTATGCTTCTTAACTTTCTGGAGCCTTTTAATTCCCTCTTTGAGCTTTGGTTGTTTGTTGTTGTTTTCTTTTTGTTTTTTTTTTCCAAAAGGAGAGAGCAGCCACTTTCAACCTGCTTTCATGTTTTTTTTTCACTAGTTCTTCTGTGAGTGAATTCAAGATCTGAGTGTAACTCGGAAAGATGTACCAAGATATGAAGGTGGAGCACTCAAACCCATGCTGGTGCTGCTGCACTGTATGTGCACTTGCAAACTGAGCCACCAGATGCCCGGCGCATTCAAACTCAGACGTTTGGAATTAATTATGCCATGCATTTGGCGCCGGTTATCAAAGAGCATACAAATGGAGAACTTAAGAGTCGTGAATCTAGCTGGTGATCACGTATTGACTCGTCTAAATTTAGACTTAAATAGTCTGAAGCAAACAGAGGCTAACAACAATGGCATTTGGGCCCAATTGAAATGAGTCAGCCCCCCCCCCTCCTCCGTTTGCTGAACCATCACTCTAAACACGACACTCTCCTCCGTGGGGGATGTCAAATATAGCTTGGGCTTTGTGATCACGATTAGGAAGTATAGCTGTCCACAGAAACATTACCACCATTGTGTGTCCCTCGTCTTTGCAGCACACCTGCATTGTGTCATGTGTGTCTTTTGACGTTTCAGTGGATTGCTTCTTTTGTTTTAGCCAGTGAAACCACTCACCTACTTTTATTCTTCACACTTTTTTGTTATCTGTGTTTTTTTCTGTGCTTCCCTGTCACACTGATGTCTGTTTCTGTGTTCAAGTCCAGAGTTGAGATCACTTCATGAAGTACAGCCTACAGTCCCCGTAACACAACCACCATGTCACCAGCTACTTCTTGTCATTTGCTCCTGCAGGCTGACCAGCTGTCTCTGTGTCCATATCTCAGAATGTTTTTTTTCTTTGCTGTTTGCCATGCTTTCCCATCTTTTCTTGTAAAGTGTTTTAGGATGTTAGATGCACTTGACCTTATTTGACCCGACTCCATCTACACGCAGGACAACAGCCGGAGGGTGGACAATGTGCTCAAACTGTGGATCATCGAGGCCCGCGAGCTTCCAGCCAAGAAACGCTACTACTGCGAACTTTGTCTGGACGACATGCTGTACGCACGCACCACCAGCAAGCCCCGCACCGATACCGTTTTCTGGGGCGAGCACTTCGAATTCAACAACCTGCCAGCCGTCCGCAACCTACGCCTTCATCTATACAAGGAGACCGACAAGAAGAGACGCAAGGTGACAGAGAGATGAAGGGCGGACAAAGGCTAGTTTGACCGGAGCACTGTGGTCATGTTTGGTTTATTTTAGCGTTGTGTCGCTTACATATGTGCAATACATTTGATCATTCAAATATACAAAAAAAGATTTCTAAAGTTGCTATAATCGGTTATATTTATGGTCAATTTTAACATGTGACAACGTGAAAGGAGTTACACTCATACTGATGAACCTACAGAGAACGATCACCTTAATCTGAAGCTCCACTGAGTAAAAGTGTAAGGTCATTGTTGAGCTGTCCATCCAGAAACTTTACTTTTGTGGTTTTTTGCCACTGCAGGCAACTGTTTCATCGAGAAAAACAAACACTCTCCGGCACCAGACAGCAGACAGACACAGTTGGCGGCTAACTGACGGAGCATTTAGAAGCTAAGGAGCCAGATATTTCCCTCAGGAGCAGCTAGAGAGCAAAAACAAAGTTAAACGAGAGCCAAAATTGGACTTACATTACTCAGGTGTTTAAATGGATGATAATGTGGTAACTGCTGGGCGTGTTAATAAGAAACATATGAAGGTATGGGATGTTGAAAGTTCATTTTAAAGTTAGAAGTTAGTTGGACCTTTCCCCAACATGTTTACAACAGAAATTAGACTGATTAGATCCTCAGTTAAACAAAAAAAATCAACTGTGAGGATGTAACATTATGCAAAACAGCTGCTTTTTCATTCAGTGGCTTTATAATGTAATAGCCAACAGCACAATGTGGTCTTGTCTGCTATGGCGCTGGTTTTTGTCTTTTGTCGTTTGCTTAATGGCTTCATATATCAAAATGCTTTGGGTTATGCAACGTTCAAAGTTTGGGTTCGAGAAAAACAGGGGAGTCTTCAAACTATCCACAAACAGAGCAGAGGACAGAAAGACAATCCAGAAATATTTGTAATTAATGATGTAATCGTTGAGTCATTGCCATGGATCACCAACCCTATCAGCCCCCTGCGGATACGCAGCATTATGGCCATTTTGTGCTGTTAGGCAGTAAAAATCATATTTATTTGCCCCTTTAGGGTTTGTCACTTGTAGAAAGAACATTTTTTTAAGCAAGACAATACAACAGTGAGTCACAAATCTGATCATTTCTTTTCTAATTTAGTACAAAGAGTAGCACCACCACAGCAAAGCAATTCATTTCTATCTTCAAACGACTCTCCGGGAATACAGTGATAGTCTTGCTCCGTGTTACTTATTCAGTGCTAAATCTCCTAATTTTTTAACATTTACGATATATTTATATAAAACGTTTCATCGACACATGCTTATCTCGACCAATATCGACTTCTCTCTCTCTCTCTCTCTCTCTCTCTCTCTCAGGAAAAGAGCACATATTTAGGCCTGGTGAGCATCCCCATCTCAAGCATCACTGGACGTCAGTTTGTGGAGCAGTGGTACCCGGTCATCCAGCCCAGCGTCCTCACTAAGGGAGCCGGTGGCGGAGGGGGAAAGATCATCAACGCATCCCTACGCCTCAAATCCCGCTTCCAGACCATGAACATACTGCCCATGGAGCTGTACAAGGAGTTTGCAGAATACGTCACCAATAACTATCGCACCCTGTGTGCTGTGCTGGAGCCCGTGCTGAGTGTCAAGAGCAAAGAGGAAGTGGCCTGTGCATTGGTGCACATACTGCAGAGCACCGGGAAAGCAAAGGTTGGAACACCGTCATGTGACCCATTAGTGTGTAAAAATCACCTGAAACAAAGCCTTTGGGCCTTTTGGCCTTCTGTAAACATGGTGCATATTAAAGTTTGGTCCTTTCCTTCTCCAGGACTTCCTGTCAGACATGGCGATGTGCGAGGTAGACAGATTCATCGACCGAGAACACCTTATATTCAGAGAGAACACTCTGGCAACCAAAGCCATAGAAGAGTACCTCAAACTGATCGGACATAAGTACCTCAAGGATGCTATAGGTGAGCCGGACCAGCGGGTCACTTGATGTTTGAGTTTGTCGCTGTATGAATAAAAGCAATATGACATTTATTTAAAAATGTAGGAGATTAACCTTTGGAAGTGTTGGAATGTCAAGACTAATAATGAAAGGAAAAGTCCTGCTAGAGATACTGTCTCCTCCTTTGCTCTCAGTCTGCCTCCATTTTAGGCTTGAATGCATAGTTTGGTTTTGTTGGAGGATTTTATAATTTAACATATTTTACCTTACCCAGAGTCAAACTGATGTTGAGTTTGATGATAATTTGAGTTGTGTGATAAGCCAAGTACAGTTCAATGGTCTGATGTCTGTTGGATCAAGACGCAGCTCTTCTCAAAAGAAGAGGAACGCAGCGTCCCTCAAGGGAGAGCAGGGCATTAATGAACATCAAAATACATTATTGTTTGGAATTACTGTGGTCTATAGTGGACCTCCATTATTGTGGATACTTGTCAACAGGAAGTAACATTTTGTAGGTAAACTAAAACGTTCATACATTCAAAACAAATAAATTAAAATAGAAACTTTAAAATGTAAACGATACAATAATGAATACAATTGTATATTGAGGGATAAGACCAGACTTTAGAAAAATACTGAATTAAATTAAGATTAAAACTTCAGAATCAATTCTAAAAGATACAGAGATGGGTGTCATGTGCAGTCTTTAACTTGTAATTGTTAAATTGCTGGCAATTGTATAAACCTTTTACTAATTTTGTTTAGTAATCCTGTTAAAAGAATATTGCAATAATCCAGACGACCAACCCTAAATCAATTCCTCAGATGGAAAAATGCTGTCTTAACTTGTCTTTTCAATATGCTTACTACGGTCAAAATCAATAACTATAACGACAACATGTCTTGTAACAACCCTGCATTTGATCTATTGAATTTTCCGCTTTTAACTTTCCTATAATGGATTCTTCTTTGTTGCGGTTGCTTTCTGTATTAACGCCACTGAACTGTTCTCGCTGATTGTTTCTACCATTTTGCTGTTACTAATGAAATGCCATTTGTAGGGGAGTTCATAAGGGCCTTGTATGAGTCAGAGGAAAATTGCGAAGTGGACCCCATGAGAACTCCACCCTCGGTGCTCCCAGACCACCAAGCCAATCTCCGAATGTGCTGTGAACTAGCACTCTGCAAGATCGTTAATTCCCATTGGTGAGTGGTCATGTAGCGCTTCATTTTGGGTCTGTATTCCTCTGCTCTGTTTTAAAGATGCATGGTACTTCAGGTTCTTTCTCAGGGAACTGAAGAAACTCCCGACGTGTCGTGTGTATATATCCCCTTCACAGTGTTTTCCCTCGAGAGCTAAAGGAAGTTTTTGCCTCTTGGAGAGTGCGCTGCGCTGAGCGAGGTCGGGAAGACATCGCCGACCGCCTCATCAGTGGTTCCCTCTTCCTACGCTTCCTGTGTCCCGCCATCATGTCCCCATCGCTCTTCAACCTCACCCAGGAGTATCCCGACGAGCAGACGTCACGCACGCTCACCCTCATCGCCAAAGTAGTGCAAAACCTGGCGAATTTCTCCAAGTCAGTTTTATTTCCCTTTATTTTCAGCTTTTACACTTTGCATTCAGTCAACAGCTCGTACATAATATCTGACATGCTTCACAGCAAGCATTCAATCAAAGCCCAGAATATCAATACCGATCTATCAATTATAAAATACATAGGAATCAATGAGCAAGGAATCAATCTTTTCTTGGTGTACAAGATATTTTTCAAAACTTTAATCCAGATTTAGTGTTTCTACATCAAGTTAAAATACACAAAATATTATTTTACATTGAAATGTGTTTAGTTCTTTCGCTGCAATGCCTAAATTGCTTACAATGATGATATCTGGAGTCATTTGGAATACAACAACAAACATACATTTAGTTTACCTGCAATCAAAACTATATTTTGATCACAATGATAATGAAGAATGTTCGGTACGAGCTTAATTGAGACAGTCGACACGCCATACGTCGCTCACTTGTTTTTTCATGTTTTCTTGTCACTTTCTCTTCTCTCCTCACCGGCTTATCTCCTCATTGGCCTTTCCTTCTCTTCCCATTTGCAGGTTTGGCAATAAAGAGGACTACATGTGCTTCATGAATGAGTTTTTGGAGATGGAGTGGGGCTCCATGCAGCAGTTCCTGTACGAGATCTCCAACCTCGACAGCGTCAGCAACGCAGGCGGCTTCGAGGGATACATCGACCTGGGCAGGGAGCTGTCCATTCTCCACAGTCTCCTCTGGGAGGTCATTTCTCAGCTCAGCAAGGTAAACTCAAACCTGACACGTCATCTGAGCCATTAGAAACTACAATCTTACACTCTTTGGTACAAATGTTCTTGACAATAGTTGTAATGTTCTAGGGACATTATTTATGTAACATTAATCTTTTTTGTTTAGTTTTTTTGAGTTGTCATCTTTTTACACAGGTTTTTATCAATTATCTATTTTTCTTATTTGGGGACATTGCTGTATTTTTAATACATGATCACGTACATTGTACTCATGTGAAGGCAAATAATAGCCACACGTGATATTA
This sequence comes from Clinocottus analis, assembly GCF_023055335.1. Taxonomy (NCBI): domain Eukaryota; kingdom Metazoa; phylum Chordata; class Actinopteri; order Perciformes; family Cottidae; genus Clinocottus; species Clinocottus analis. The sequence continues at coordinate 11,828,371 of NW_027176251.1, read as the reverse complement.
CAATGCACTCCAGTAAAAAAACTAATGATGGTTTAATTAAATTGAATGATAGATGGTAGATGAGTGAATTCAATCTTTCTGACAACGAAAGCTGTTGCATTAAATAGCACATGTCTTTTAATGAGGCTTGAGTTGTTATTTACTTGGGTGGAGATGGTTATGTGTAACTTTAATGAACTTTCATAAGATGACTCAAAATTCAATTATTTTTTGAATTCCGCAGCAAAACTCAGCAAAACTGGTTTTCTTTGAACCACAGGATGCCATCATCAAACTGGGTCCTCTGCCTCGCCTCCTGAATGACATCAGTATGGCCTTACGTAACCCACACCTTCAGAGGCAGCCCAGCCATCAGACAGACAGGGTGCAGGAGAGGCAGGCAGACAGGCTGCTGTCACGGCCCAGCTTCAACAGGGGAATCTCATCTGAGTTCCAAAATCTCATGATGAGGGATCTTAATAGGTAAGCCAGGTTAAAGTCTAAAAAGTCTCAGTGTATTGTCAATTTCACAAACATGGATTTCTTTGTTGGTATTGTACAAGAAACCAGTAAATATTCACGTTCGAGAAGCTGCAGTCGCCATCTATTGTAGATCCACTCGGCTTCTTAGTCTCTATCTTAAGCTATTGTTGGCCTTACTCACTGCTGTCCTCCAGCTCGATAGATATCACTCGCTTGCCTTCCCCCACCTCCACCGGAGGGGTCATGCCGTCCCGCGCCCAGATGAATTTTCAGGACCGCGACCACCTCCACCGAGCGTCCTCCAAAGACATGTTTTACGTATCGCGTCCTCCCTTGGCCCGCTCCAGCCCGGCCTACTGCACGAGCAGCTCGGACATCACGGAGCCTGACCCTAAGGTGAGTTCCATCACACTGACTTTTGGGAATCATCATCCCATCCACTAGGTCTGTCTTTACCAAAGTGAGGTTAGTAAGACATGCATGTCCGCCATACGTAAAAGAATCTGCCATCGTGTGACCGTGGCTGTAGTATATCATGACATCTGCTTTTTTCCCACTGATTCACCACGCAACTCATCCTAGCGGTATTTCCTGGGAAATACTTTGAGGCATTCCGATATCCAGGCCTCGCGGTAAAAACACCCGCACCACCCTCACCCATATCATCCGTGGCCACGTAACATACATAATATCAGTGGGCACAATAGCCTCGCACATCCCGTACTACTTAGATGATCAGTGTCTATAAAAGCGTGTCTATGATGGACCTCCAGGATTCCCGAATGAACAGCGTGTCTAACCTGCAGTCGGTGGACATGCTCAACTCCTCCCAGGCCTCCATCGCCGGCATGGGCAGCTTCGGAGGGCTGAGCAGCGGAGGCGGTGGCGGCCTGGGGTCGGGCCTGAGCAGCCAGCTGCGGGCCGGTGGGAGGTTGTCAGCTGGCTCTGGCGGCTCCAGCATGTCCGGCGGCCTTCGGCTGAGCCAGCTGAGCCAGATGGGCAACACCACCGACTCGCTATCCCAGCAGCAGCAACAGCAGGCCGCCGCCATGCGCTACCCGCTTTCCTTCCAGAATCCCCTCTTTCATCTGGCGACTGCTGATGGGCCTCAACAGCAACAGCTCCATCACCAGCACAGCCGGGCCCAACCTCCAGCACCCTTGCTCCTGACCCCAGAGGCTGATCCCTCTCACTCGACCTACATGCCACAGTTCGCCCACGGGGGGTTCTCTCGCAGTGAGGACCTGTCCACCCTCAGGACCAGGGACGGTCACCTGGGCCAACCCAGCATCATCCACTCTCACAGCTACAGTGACGACTACAGCAGGGTTGAATATGGACGCAGGCAGATGTCCACGCATGTGCAGGTACACGGCGGTCCATTGTGCTCGTCTGGAAGCAACTTTGTGTTGACTTTCATGTTTCTTTTAAAACTATTCTAGGAAATGTTTTCATCATGTTTTAATTTGTTAATTTTAGTTTTTGTTTGTTTAGTGTATAAAACTATTGAAAATAGTGAGAAATGGCCAAAGGTGACGTCTTCAGGTTGTTTCTTTTGTCCGACCAATGGTCCAAAAACCAAAGATGTAAAAACCAAAGATGTCACCTTTATAAAGGTGTGATCGACATCGTTTCACTATTCATCCAACATTTTATGGACCACAAAAACAAAAATACAAGTTCAAGAAGCAACATCTGCCCTAAAACAAACGAGACTAAAAGGATAATGCTCAGTAATTATTTACAATGTTTTGTATCGTTAGGATAACTTCCAACAGCAACAACTGATGGGCATGACCTCGCAGACAGGAACCTCCCACTCCTCCCTGGCCGCCACGCCCCCCTCCACGAACCAACCCGTGCGGCAGAGTTCAGTTGCCCCGCCTCCCACCCAGCGCGTCAAGTCCCAGACGTCCCACCAGCTCTCCGTCAGTGCGGCCGCTGCGCCCGCCGCTCTGGCTAAAATGCGACCGCCGAGCGGGAATCTCCTCCAGTCGCCGGAGTCCGGCTACGGCGGCCGGCAGCACGGGTCCCGGCAGCTGTCGGTCAAAGATAACACTGCCCCGGGCCTGCCCCACCAGCAGAGCTCTGTCAGGGAGAGCCAGAGTCCACAGGGAACCACCAGTCAGAGCACTCAACAGTCACCACAGCAACAGTCTCAGCAACAGCAGCAACACCTGCTCAAACCCACCATGAGCAAACAGGTAACACCTGCACGCCCTTTATTCCCTTCATTCTTCTCTTCAACTCTTTGCTATCAGTACCTGTACTCAGGACTATTCATCAACAATGTGTGCAAGATGCCAGTTAATGTATTTGGCTTTCATAACGGCCCTGACGTTGTCAGGAATGTGGGCTTGAGTCCCATCAGGGATCAGCTCGAGACGCGTGAACTCTGAGGCACTCTGCATGAAAAAGGCCGCCCTCGAGAACATCTCTCTCATCCACTTGAGAACTAAGGTTCTCATATTCAGTGTGCTGGACTTTCTTTCCAGGGCTCCCAGACTCCATCCACTCTCAATCCTCCAACCCCAGCCAATGAGCGAACAGTGGCCTGGGTCTCCAACATGCCTCATCTGTCGGCTGACATTGAAAGTTCGCGGATTGACCGGGAAGAGTTCAAACTCAAGGAGTACTCAAAGAGTATGGATGAGTCCCGAATGGACAGGGTAGGTATCACTTTTAAGTTTCAGAAATGCCCGTCACGTAAACAAAAAAACTTGTGTTCCTGCTCAGAGGAACGTAGAATCTGTTACTGCTGAGCAGATGTTACTCAGATATGGTCTCAACACAAGTCCAGAGGGTTTAAACAGTGAGGAAAACAACAGCAATCAGCCAAGTGTTCAAATGTTTTTCAGTGTTTGGTAAATAGTTGCATCAGCTTTCTTATTTTTAATATTTGGAGGTGGTTTTCTACTTTCCAGTTTGTCTCTTGAATCCACAAATGTGCATAAAAACCTTTCAAATCCACTAGCCACTGAGGAATCAAGGCATGCCATCACTTGCCCTAATTCAAACCTTCCTAACATAGCATTCTCTTCATACCTCCGCCTCAGGTAAAGGAGTATGAGGAAGAGATCAACTCCCTGAAGGACCGCCTGGTGATGTCCCACAAAAAGCTGGAGGACTACGAGAGGAGGCTCCTCACGCAGGAGCAGCAGACCAATAAGATCCTCCTACAGTACCAGAACCGACTTGACGACAGTGAGAGGAAGCTACGGCTACAGCAAGTGGAGAAAGACTCCCAAATTAAAGGAATAATTAGCAGGTAAATGGAGGCTGCTGTTGGGATGGCGGGCAAAAGACAGCTCCGACGTCTTGTGGTCTTTCATAGGAAGGCCACTGGCGGGCCGCATTGACTCTTTGTATATTGTCTTTGGTGAATAGATTATATGAGTTTTCTTCCAAAATATGTAAGAAAAAGTGACATATTCTCTCAGATAAAGCTTGCTAGCATTATTCAAATGCATGCTTCTGAGGAGCAAGTAGAAACACGAGTCTTGGGTTTGAACCACTACAACTTTAGCGTGAAACGCGGACATGAAGCTGCAATGTTTTTTCCTAAAAAATACATATATTGCATATTGGAATAGAACTCTATTTTCAGCGGTTGTTACCTTGCAAAGAACATTGGAGAGTAGGAGGCTGTTTCAGTTTCATTAAGTGCTACAGCGCTGGGAGCCAGGCAGGGAGCTGCACTGTATATTGAAAGCCAAAGCTTCAGACATGTAATGAGTGACAAATTAAATGAGGGCCTAATATCAGCGACAGAGATCTATATCGTCTTTGATAAGCTTGTGGGGCATGTTCCCTTGGCGGTTGGTTCTGTGTGAGTCTTTAGTTGTCCTCTCAGCTCTTGTTGTAGCAAATCCGCAATCATAATAGGATTTACATGTTATTCAAGAGCATCATATTTGGGTGACTGTGGAGAACTCAAGCCGAGTCCTAATATTATCAAACGCTTGTGTGGAATTGTAATGGTGCAATTTTAAGTTTCTATTGATTGACCACCAACTAAAGTAGTCGATGGAAGAGTGGAATATTGATCACGTTTCAGTTGTGTTGAGGCGAGTGTCCGCTGTGTTCTACGGTTCCCTTGAGCATTGAAGTGTGCCTGCACATTAGTTTTATTTATGTTTTATCGTGGAGAGAGTTCAGATAAAAAAGGCTCCGTGAGGAAAAGAGGACAATATTTTTTCTTGCTCACTTCTTATGGTATTCTGTTGGTCTGCAGCTGAAGGATGGTTATCTGTGACAGAGAATATTGCCACTTCTAATCCACTCCAGGAAAGAAGACATGGAATGAAGACAGAGACAGTCCTGCTCGTCTTTTATGGGGGAGCCTCTTTAGCGCCCTAACCTTGTATATGAAACCACGCTCAACACCCCCATCCCATATCCTTGTGCTGCAGCACTTATCATCATCCATTTTTATGAAACACAGCTCTTAAGTGGATCTCAGGATCACTTCAGATGAGTCCACTTAGCTTCATTTTCAATTGACTCTCCCACGAGATTGCATTGTAAAAGCACAAGAGGAATGAAAATTTGATAAGTTCAGAAAACATGTCTGCACTTTTTTAAGCAACACGTTGTTTTGGACCTTCAGGACACGGGACTATGGAAGACCACAGTTTAAATATTAGCTCTTCCATTTGAAAATCAAGGTGAACCATGTTCACTGAAGGACTGCTGACATATCGCTCGACATGAGGACCGACACCTCTCGTCTTTTTTTTTCTCTTCTTCTTCTTACATTCATACGAAGCTATGGTGTAATACGAAGAGAGGAGAGAATCAGAAACAATGATGAAGATTCAAGCATGAAGGCATAATATAGGAAATATGCCACATTGGGGGAGAAACTTTTTCAGAGCACTTAAAGCCAAACCATTGATGATGGCTCCGCTGGAGCATAAGCTGAAAGTGAATACAGTAAATCTTCTGCACACATACAGCAAAGTGTGCAGGAAACTCTGAGGCGTACACTTGTATCCTGTGTGACTTTTATCATCTGACCACACAAGGATGAATTAAGTAGCAGATCTGGTCGCTTCCAAGTCACTTTTACTCACACGTAACTGAGCCAGACCATGTCATCGAACGCATCGCAAGACTCGCACCGTCTGGATTTTTATTTGAATGCATGCATGAGCAATGCAGAGTGGACTCTGAAATCTTAGTGAAATGACAAGTGTAACCATAGACTTATGTTATATATGTCATCAAATTTTCACGTTCGAATACTTTACGTCAATGCAAATTAAAGCTCAGGTTCTGCATAAAGGAGTTAATTCCTGAATTCACAGCTCCTACGTAGGCTTGAGAAGATCTCTTTATCGGCAGAACTAAAACACTTAGCGTTGTGTTTCAGTGTCAGAGATTTACTTTGAGAGAAGCCTTAATGTTCTGCGCATTGACTCTACTTTCTGCTCAGAGCAAATCCGATATCTGTCATTAGAGCAGATACACTTTTTGTTCTTCAACAATCTCATTTAAACCAAAGCCAAATATTGATTTTTAGGTCATGCTAGGTTAAATCCACTGAAAACACTGAATCCACTTTACCTGTAGCACTTGTATTTATATTTTCTTTAGGCTAATGGTCCCATTAGTTGGCTACAGGCTCTAAATTATTATTATCTTTTGTTAAAATATTCCAGAGCATTTTGGTTACTATAAATATAAAGTATTTATCTTCCCCAAGCTGTTTGCTGTGAACTGAACAACAGATTGACTGTGAGTTTGCAGTTGGGGAAAAAGATCAATGGTCTTAATTGCAGCTGTCATAGTAATAATCTATTTTTAACTATAATCCATAGCATATTAAAGTCTGTGATGCAAGAGCCATATCAATAATGATATATGAAATATATATGAATTCTATAGAGAGTGAGATTATAACTATTTTAACCTTGCAATAGCTAACGTTTTAGCAGGAGAAGCGCAATAATAGATACAATACGTCTACACGTGCTGTCTGTGCAAATGCACATGCAGGATCCTGCTGAGGAAAATTGTACGCATCTTGTGTACATGAAGAAACTACGGAAGCCCTAAACAGACATAATTCAGACATGTTTTTGAATGCCAGAGATTACAAATTAATTATGTTGGTATCTCGAGAAAACGCGTTTTGTAATTGGAAGATAACGTATGAAGTTAACGTGATTAACTCGATATCAGGAGACGTCTCTTCCTCTTGTTACTCTGAATGTTTGATTCAAATCAACCAAAACAAACAGCTCAGATCCGGCGGAAAATGAAAGACTTGGTTAAGTGAGTGGACTTGGTGTGTTTGCGTCTGGATTTCAAAATAAGGTGTCAATAACGGAATATAAAAGATTAAATGGATTCTGTTCAGAAGAATGTGTCCCTGTGTTCCTTATAAGATAAAAATAAATGGAGATGAAATTGTGAGATCTTTGGGTTCCCGGAAAAAAGATTAAATTATTATTTCTGACAATTACTTACACATTTGAGTTGACCGACATCTCTGAATACTTGAGATGCAGTAAAAACACATTACTCCTGATAATAATTGATATATTTGACTTCAGAATATCCTTGGTGACACTAGAAATGTCAAACCTTTACTTTGGAAAATCTCATAATTGGTACAGTTTTTCTTGTCTGTATGTAGTCAGATATGCCTCAAATAATTTGGAATTGATTAATACTTTTTTTTTATTCCAGCAACCAAAATTCAAAGAATAAAAACATTTTCTTCTCCATTCAGGGATATTTCCTTGAAAATTTCTAAAGGACACAAATAACGTGTTTCATACTGCTTGTAAATATAAACTATAAAATCGTATTTTCAGATATGTATCTGGCATGTACCCTTGTTAACACCTTATTTCAAATGTACGTGAATCCTTCCGCTAACTTTGCCAAGTCTTTTTCATTGGATGATATGACCCAAACATTATAAGTAACAACCTTTTGTTTCCGGCACGATTAACTTGCGATCTCGAGATAACGGTATTAAAAACCAAAATGTTTGAATAATGTCCGTTTGGGTCGTCCTTAAGAAACAGTAACTTCCTGCCAAAACCTTTTACCAGGTGCCATCCACAGTATCTAAAAAACAAAGACCTGGAATACTGTAATGTGCAAAATACCACAGAGACAACATGACAACATGACAACATGACAACAATGACAACAATGACAACAATGACGTGACTCTTTGACAACAGTATGTTCTGCAAAGTGTGTTCTTAAGTTCTCAACTTTTTTTGGGCTTATCTGTACGGTGTATGTGAATTTATCTGCATTTAAAATGAATGAGTGCAATGGATATTATTTATTAATTAAAGCGAAAAAGATTTGATTATATCTGTATGATTTTGCTGTATATGCTTGGTATGCCTTTTGACTTGCAGTCTGTCATTGGTGGTGTCCAGTGACATGGTGATCAGAATAGCTATTTAAGAAAAGTTAGACAGTACTGTCACTTTAACTTATGCAGTTACCGTATGATTTAAATATTATTATTAAAAGGGCCACCTTAAAATATAGTTTTCCCCTCCCCAGAGATATAGATAATATTCTGGTGTCAGTATATCCGCCTCTCTTTTGTAGCAAGAATATATTGATAGGCTGTATAGATTGTACTACGGCAAAACTTGTGTTTTAAATCTTGCAAATGAATTCATAGTGGTGATGAGTTTTGGCTTGATGTGTGTGTGATCAATATCGGTCTGATTGACATGGCTTGTAGCAACAGCCAAGGGTTTATAGTCACCTTTCTACAGACCTGTGTCAAATAGTTGCTCTTAGTAACTCCTAGTTTGCTTCAACCAGACGGGTGGAGGTCTGCTGCATGAGCGCCACTCACGCGTTGAGAGGTAAGTTTTACAGGCAAAGAAACGTTTGTTGCACTTGTTAGCAAAGAAAAAGAAAGTATATTTGCAGCTGCTGTTTGATCCAGGTCTGTTGGTTCTCTCCATCAATTTTTGCATCCTTTTTGACACCTTTGTCTCTTGCCTTTTTTCTCTGTAGCAAAATATTCAGACATTGTGAACTGTTGGTAGAAACACACATTGTTTCGACTACATGTACGACTTGACCTCAAAAAGCACACTACTTGAAGTACAACTGGATATAAAAAGCTTAACTTTTCATTTTATTTTTTGTAACATATCACCCACATGAATCATTGTCTGCCTCTTGAAGTCATGTCAAAATCTTAATGCTGTATACCCATGTTACATTCCATTGTTTTTCGGGACAGTGCTTATATCTCTGTGTGTGATTGATTATTTTCTTTTCCTATTTTCTTCTTTTGTAAAAAAAAAAATATAATAAAATAAATAAATAACTCTCAACACTGTACATTATTTATGGAATAAAACATCCAAACACTTATGTTTGAAACTTCACCTGTGGATTTTCGTTCTTTATTGTCAAACATGTGTCTCTCTGTGTTGTGAATAAACCGATATATGAATGTGAGGAGAGCATTCGGTCACACAATATGTCTTTATATTTACTCTGCATTGTAACATGGTGGCAAAGCAATGTCAACTATCTGATTGGCCTGGTGGCTTAATGAACCCTCGAGTGACGATCTCTCTGGTCCTCTCACCCACACAAACACAAAGTTACTCCTTCGTGCTTTATAATAAAAGAATGATATCCCAGCGAGCTTATTTCATGTCAGCACATAGGAAAAGTTTTCATTCTACTGCTGTAAAATTGCGTAAAACAGATGGAAAGTCATGAAGGCAACGCAATGGAATTGTGAAGGAAGAGAAGTTCTTTTATTCTCACCGACTTCTATTTGTGGTTCATCGGCACCAAAACAATATTCATAGTTTAGCCAGTTGGCCGTGTGACTGCAAGACCCCTGAATGAGAAAAATCCTCAAACGACCCCATTTGGAGTACTTGGATAATCATGAGAGCTGTGAAAACCTGCATTGTCCGATGGCTCATGAAAACTCCACCGGTGAGCTCGCTCATATCTGCGAGCGGAGTCTATGAAATGATTGGTCAAAGGATTCTTTCCACCAGTTCCTTGGTCAGTCCGTATTACATAAGATGGGCAATTCCCTGGGGATGATCAGGATCTGTTACTGAACCGTTGGCTTCACATGACCGAGCGTGATTGTCCACAGTTGGCCCTAATTGCGCTTTGAAAACACCTTAAATCAAGCAAAAAGTGCTTTAATTAATCCCATGGAGACGAGAAGAAGAAGAAGAAAAAAACAAAAAAAGAGGCTTCACCAGAGAAAATTGGCAGTGCCTCAGAAAGCATGGCTTGGGCTACTGCCGCCCAACATTTGCAATCGCTTAAAAGATTGAGCTGGGATTCAGATTTGAGATACAGGTAACCAACATTGTAATCACTGTGGTGGTGGTGGTGGTGGTGGTGGTGGTGGTGTTGGGCAAGATGTTGAAGATACAACTGCTCAACTTCTTGTTAAGTATCATCTTGGATTCATAATACTCCCTCTCTTTCTCCCCCATTCCCTCTCCCCTCTCCCTTTTTCTCTGCTTCCAAGACTCATGGCTGTGGAGGATGAGTTAAGGGGACCGCCCGTGATTGAGCCAAAAACCAGGATTTTCCCTGATCAGGTCTGTGAGACTGCTTCCTCTCTTCATCGAGTCCGTTGGATGGCCCGTGCTATCTTCTCTGCTATCCCCCTCTACCTCTTTTCCTCTTCCTCCCCCCACCTTCCCCCCCACTGCTACTGTTATTATTTCATCTGCTGTGTGTCTGCGGTCCCTCTGATTGTCTCGACCTGTCCCTGACCCCGTAACCGTGTTTGGGTATTGACTGCCATCTGTCTGCCGACATACCTGGGAGCTTTGAAGATCAGAGTGTGTTGCTGTTTGCATTCGGCTCGAAAAGGGCTGTGGAGATGTCTGATTCCAGCTGGGTCTGTGAGCATTTTCTCGGCCTGTGGTGATTGTTTCTGTCGAATGTTTCAGCCGAGCATGTCGGGGCTAAAACTCCTTTAAACCAGTTTCACACATGATGTAGAACCAGACTTCCGCTCAGGTTATTGAACAGCTGAGCCCCAAATGCTGCGTGGTGATGCTGCTGTTGTTGTGTCTTCCCCCCTCAGCGGTTTTCATTTCATGCTCTCCGCCTGCTCCATTTCTTCTCCTGTCAAAGAGAACTTGCCCACCTCCAAGCATGACTCATGCTGTAAATATAGAGTGAACATATATCTATTTATATACACACATATATGTGTATATCTCCATATGCATCTATGTTTGAGGAATAACGCTAAGAATGAAAGAGGTAATGGTAGCTATTCACGAGACGTGAACATTTACACAGATCAGTTTCTTTTAATGACAACACAGACACTCTCATATGCAAACTGAATTATTATTTATTTCTCTTGATATATGTATCGGTAGATAAAGCTGAAGAGCCTCAATACATTTTTAAAGTGCCAGAAATAGAAGCACTCATGCAGATTTAAAAATCCTGTGTAATATATTATTGGATTACAATTATTGACAAAGTCAAATTGCAGCAAGTAATGGTCTTTTATTGACTTTAAAGTTGGAATGAATTCACCCACAGGGATCAATAAAGTCTTATCTTAACCTAATTGTAATTATATTTTGTAAAATTTATCTGAGTCCTCAAAGTAACACAAAGTTATAAAACACATGAAGTGGAGTAAAACGTACAATGTTTGCTTCTGAATAGCAGTGGAGTAGAAGTGTGAAGTAGCAGAAAATGAAAATACTCGAGTAAAGAAGAAGTAAAACGTGTGCTTAAGGACAGTGTTTGAGTACATGTATCAGTTACTTCCCATCCTGGTCACCTGTCTGGCCAGATTTGACTGACCAATCATTATATTGTTTGGCTTTTGGATGAGATTTCCCACATCAGTTAAAAATATCACTATATGAATCCATATCTAAAAACAAACAGGAAGAATGCGTGACTGGGACTATATGTGTGTGGGGATTTCTCTTAAATCTATTGATGTGACTTTCTTTGACACATTTTAATACTCATCTTCGCCTTCAAAAAGCTAATTTCTTTGTCAAAGAGCTTAAAGAGTATCCCCACTTGATATGTTTCATCTTTCATGTGGTAGTTATTCTGGATTTTTGTCAATTAACTGCATAAAAGAAATCAAAGACACGACTCACGGTAGATTTCTTTCCCATCAAATGGGAGAGAAAAATAATTAAACATGCCAAGAGGGAAAAGCTGACAGAGCATCACACTCATGGTGACTATTACATCCAATGTGACAATTATTTATTCTGAGAAATCCCACAAGGCTACACATAGACATATATATATATATATATATATATATATATATATATATATATATATATATATATATATATATATATATATATATATATATATATAAATATATAAAATTTCATTATTACTTTCAATCGTTAATCACTTAACTGTTAACAGTCAACATACAACAGAAACAAATTTTGAGCTTTAAGAAAAAGATAATCAGCTAATTCTCAAATTTGAGAACCTTGAATAAAACATAAAACATTTTGTGTTCGTGCCCAAAACATAATCAAAACAGTTACTCATATTTCCTCTTGACTGACTTATTGATTATTGTTCCATTGTGCAAGTAAAGTTTGCACTGAAGGGCGATGATTTGAGGGGCATGGATTACAGGCAATTAGGAAACACATATGTGGGATTTGATTTAGTGCAGAATATAACAACAATAAACAGTTACAAGTTTCTAATTTACTGTAAAAGGGGACGAAAAATTTTTTTTGAAGGCTAATGACTCATTCTGATTCTTGTTCATTGTCAGCTAAAAAGCTGTTGCATGCGTAAGAGTGTACCTCCATGACACAAAACTATTTTTAGTTATAGTACAAGGCTGAAATAGAAAGTGAATTATTTCTTTGAAATACTGATACCAAACTCTATTCTTTCTCCATTAACACGTAAAATAATCAGTTGGAGGTGAATATCTGCCCATGAATATAAAGAAAAGGAAACAGGCTTGTAAGTCTGTCTGCCAAAAAATTGTTCTCATACAACTCAAACTTACTCAAAATTATGTTCTGAGGGACATTTATTTTTGCATTTTGACCCATCCATCACCACAATCTCCTCCTGGGAGACTTCTGCGGACTCGTTTGAAACTGATTTGAGATATATCTAAAGCAAACGTAAACCACACCATAATAGGTTTCCCTCGAATTGTAATTCACAATGCTGGTTTTGGTGTGTTGGATCCCAATTTCTTGGAGACCGGGGTGAAGTCTGTGAGGAGCATTAAGAGGAGCGTTAAAGAGTTACACTAGCATTTAGCATATGGCTTTATATCTACCAGAGACAATTTAAGCTCCAGTACTGCCTTGACAAAAATGTTTATTGGATTATAGGGCAGCACACTGCAAGCAGCATCCTGCTTAACATTCAAACGGTACTGGAGGTTATCTGCAAGCTGCAGGGCACCTACATTGTGGCGTAAAGGAACAATTTCACTTGGGAATTAAGGACTCATAAATGCAGGCATACTATCCTTTTACATGGGGTCCTTAATTCCAAGTAAAAAGACATCTGTACCATGTTTTTACCATATTTAATGTAGTTAACTACATTTCAGGATATGCATATTTAAACTAGAGCACAGAGAGTGGTTAAAAAATTAGAATAGAAAGTTAACTAAAAGCTCATGAAAGTATGCCCACTGCAGTTTATAACAATAGAAAACCCAATCACACAGCTGTTTACAGTCAAGTTTGGTAAATATTAATGAAATGCTATTGAATACAACCAGTCAGGTTGTATAGAAGTCTATGAGAAAATTACTTCTCTCTTGATTTATTCCCTCAGCTATCATTGTAAACATGAGTTATCGTCTCAATCTCTAGTTTTAAGTCTTGTTCAATACAGTGTGATGTTCATTTAGTAAATTATGGTCTATTTAGAGTCAAACAGACCATAAAGCAGCTTGCTTTAGGGCGGGGCTACGAGGTGATTGACAAGTTGCTACCACAACATTATCTCGTCCAAGTGTTGTCCCGGTTTCCGTCTTAAAACTTTAACCCTTTCTTCGTGAGTTTTCAGTTCATGAACAACATTTTCGTTGCCTAAAAAATGTCTTCTTAATAATGTGGTTTTGCATAGCTCCACACGCTTGTAGTCTTCTGGTTGCAAAATAACCAAGATGGCGACGGACAAAAAGTTGAACTTGAGGTTTTAAAACAGCATTCCACAAACAAATGGGAGACGTTTCATCTCCTACTTCCCCTACCTCTTTACAGTCTATAAGTTTATCCGATATGTAGTAGCTATTTACTCACATTATAAGTTTATTTTATTCACAAGTAATATTGTTTAATTATAGTTGTTTGTTTATCTAGGTTAGATTTAGTTGATGTATTAGAGTTTTTTCGATGATAGTTTACTTAGTCTTTCAGTTTGTTAATTGGGTAATCCTGTGGGCACCTGGTGAATACAAAGAAGTAGATGGGTATAGGACCATGATGCACCTGGGTAGGCCTATGATTTTTTTTTACAAATCTCAACCTCATGGTGGTCGCTGTAGCGTAAAAGTCAGGGGATCACCAAAAATCATTGGGATACATTATCTGGGGACCTTGAACGCTTCTCCAAATGGAACGGCTACTCATCTAATGCATCTTCATCTTAGAGTATGTATCACATGTCTGTGTTATTGAATTGGATTCCATTGTACAATTGGAGTTTGTGTTGCTGCCATATGAATGGGTACAAAGAGTAGCAGTTGAAACACAGGAAGGAATTAAACGCTCCTTTGAGCTGCAAGCAGCTCGTCGCTAAAACAGCCGGTGCTTTCAGGGAGAATTTTGGGAAGCCGTTGTAACCAGAAATTACAGGTCCGTTCTGTATCTTAGCTTCAGTCCCTCGTGTTCTTAAACTACAAGACTTAAGACAAGCAGACAGTTCAGTCCAGCAAGAAGACACTCAGCTTTATTGGGTGAGACTGGGGCACACGTAGCAGCTGAGAGTAGGAGCAGAGAATAAACATGGAGGGAGAGGGAAGATGCCATTGTTTCCTCGAGCCTCTGCTAGCAGCTTCCCGCTTCTTAATTAGAGCTCCTATAATAACACAGGGGTATCGATGCCACAGAACAGCATCCTGTTGCCTACAAAATATACACACACTGCAAAAAGTGGACTTCCCTCCAGACAGTTTGAGCTTTCACAAGTGCTAGTAAAAGGCCATGAATGCGTTAATAACGACTGTATCGGCAACCGATGAGGGGATAACCGCAGGCCTAAAAAAAAGCTTGAATATCATTTATTCAGTCTTTATTTTTTCTTTTCTTGTCTTTTTTCTTTTAAATGTGGTTGTGTGCTGTCAGAAGCACCACATGTCCAGTCTAGTAGCCTCATCAACACAAGAACGACTAAATTTGATCAAAACTTAAAAGGCTTGTCGTGGTGAAACGTTTTCTAGTGCTAATATTCACTACCGGGAGAGGTTGCAAGGAAATATATTCATATTAGATTACATGTATTTGTGTAGGGCAGAGCTAAACAAATACATTCATTATTATAATAATGTTTATTTATAATTTTGAAAATTATTGAGTTAATAGATTATGAATTTATCATTTTAAAAAGCCTTTGAAGACAATCAATGCCAGTCTTTACTGGATCTGGTAATTACTGCACATTATCAGATATAAAAATGTAACGTCTAACTGTTCATCATCATCTATGGAGGCTTTCTTTAGAATTTGCTGAACGCTGTTCACGGTTTTGTTTGATCAGCAGCTTTTGATCAATCAGTTTGATCAGTGTGTTTTATTTCATGAGAAAACCGCTTCCTTTGCAGCGACATTAATCATATCAATGTTTCATTCACATACGATTTGTTTGCACTCCTTGATCCGTGCACATTGTTGCAGCTGCTTGACTGTTGGTTACTTCCTGAACGTGTGGTGTGTGGTGTGTGTTACAGTACAATGCAGAGATCATTTTCTCCGTTGTTGCTCTCTGTTAATTAGTGTATTTATGCAAATATGATTCTGGGTTTTACAAGTGTGTATATATTTATCTTCATAGAGTAGATGATTGCATGCTTGGTGTATGCGCATGTTCTTTGGCGCTTCTGAACCAGGAAACAAGCGTCATGCAGCTTTCCAAAGTCTATTGGAGTAATCAACTGCTTTCAGATGCAGATGTCGTTTTGGAGTGCATGAATTAACAGCTTTATCTTTCTTGTCCTGAGCATGATTTCTGTTTTTAATACAGCGCATGGCAAGCTGCTTTAACGCTTTCAGGCTGTTGGGTTGTCTGATGATGTTGTGTGTGAATGGTCGGCATTATGTCCGAGTATGTAAATGTGCGTTAGTACGCATTTTTATGTATATTTATGTCCTTGTTTTCTGTTCCTTTATTTTGTTGTACATTTCTGTATGTATTGTTTTTGGGTGGTTGTTTTTTTCCTCAACTTCCAATCCCCTCTGCCTCCTGCTTTCAATCCTCCTTTTCCTTTCCTCTCCTCTCCTCTTATGTTGATGAGATACGGTGATTTCTCTTAGGGGAGGCGTCAGTCCATCCTAGTGCAGCCCCGTCTCGCGCCTGTCACACCCCGAGTAACCAGGTAATAAACAAACCGGCAAACTTCTCACTCTCCATCCATAACCTGCTGCCTCTTTTCCACTTCTACTGTTCTCTATGTGCGTCCCTGTCCATACGCATAGCATCCTGTGAACTCACTGCAAGTCACACACACTGACAGGCGCACTTACTTTTCCATTTATCTTTCAGAAGTAAAAAAAAAAAAAAAGAAGAAGAAAAAAGGAGGCCTGTCGCAGAGTATTTGCACAGAGGTTACTTGAAGGGCACGCCTCCGTGTTGAAAGAGTGGCAACAAAACATTTCAGAGATTTAAAGCTGCACTGAGAAACTTGGCAGCGAGGGGAAATAATATGTCTCAAGTGTAGTGGCCATAAATCGTGTAATGCAATGTCAGTACGCGGCACCAGGCTGAGTGATCACTTTTTACCCCAAGATACCAAATGTACTACAGAGGCTGGAAATTGAATGTAGATGAATAATTGCTGTCATTTCAAATGACAGACAGAAAGCATTATCACTCAACAAAAAAAATGACAAGAGATGCTGTGTTTAATTAACTTGAGACAAACTGAGGCAAATCAAGATGCTGGTTGCATCCAACATCCCATACCAACATGCTATTTAGTATGCAAAACAGTATGTGAGATTCTTTAGTTTGTTATAAAACCGTAGTGTAGAGACCTATAATACGGCAATTGCGAACACTGGACACACAAACACTAATATCCACACAGTGCAAAGGGGTAGTCGTCATATCAGATAATGGCGGACAGCTCTGTTATGACAGTAATGCTTCAGTATGAGAATAAGATTTTATGTTGCTCCGCTTGGTACTGCTTGGAATTTACTAATTACACTTCAGTGCATTTTAAAGGATATGTACGTGCAAATATATACGTGTAAAAAATATTTTTGAACGATTGTACATGATAAAGTATGAGGTGCATAGTCAGCGATTTTGTTTGTAAAATGTGTTATCCCTTTTACAGCTGGCTTCTTGTGGTTATTGAAGACCTTCTAACGGTGATAATGTGAGGGCAAGAAGCAGATGCTAATGCCAGTAAAAGACCCATTTTTCCCTAAACAATGTTAGATGAGTCACAGTTACAGCTCCTCTTTGGCTCGACGCATGCCACTCTCCTGTCTCCTGGTTGACTCATCAGTGCAAAAGATAAACAATTAAGAACCTTTTTTCATGCAAACAACTTGCCCTAATGCAAAGCCTCTTGTTTTCTGACGAATGATGAAAATATGTAATTTATGCACATGTCATGAGCGGCATTGTATGAAGTAAGCTTCCTTTTGCTTCACCAAACAAAACAAAAAAGCGGCATTTTCTTTGTTTCACCAAAATGGGAAAAAAGGTGGTAAGCTGTTCTGGTTTTGTTGTCACCCTCCGAACACAATGGTGTTCCTTCATGTGTTCAGTACAAATATTCTGCCATTGATCTTTTGAGTTTATTTGAATCACTTGAGATGAATTAGGATGTGTTTTCCAGTTGACCAATGAGCACATTAAAAGCATTGGCAGAAATATATAGAAGTACTGCGGCAGCTTCGACTTTTCTAATGTCTTGTCACGGTATTAAACATTTAATGTTTTGTGTGTGACTGTTGCAGCCAATCTGCAAGTGACAGCACAATTCAGTCATAACCAGCAATGCACAGACTTATATGACAACATTTATTGTTTGCAAATTATTTTCATGTCATATACGGAGCACTTCCTATAACTCTTTGCATTGGGTAAATCGTTTATATGCAGAGAAATACAAAATAAACAATTAATACCATTGATTATTAAGCTCCGATATTTTACTAAACATTAGTCCTCATAATACACAACAGAATGAAAGGTATTACTGTTGCATTTACGAACAAAGTGCACATTCCCTCTGGTTCCTACAATAGTCCAATGAGAAGGCTTTAGTTGACAAATAAAAAGATACTACATTTTGTCTTTTGAGCATTTTCAATGCAAAATGTCGTCTTTTTGCCAAACAGCAACGTAAAAAATAAAATCTGAATTCAAAGGTAAAACACAGGATCATATGTTTATGGCTCCACAGACTGCAATCTAGATTTGTGAACCTGTGAAGAAATAAGGCTAGAAATGTTACATGTTTACTGAAAAGAAATGCCTGGTGGAAAACTCCACTCTCAGTGATAAATCTGTAAGAAAGAAAGAATATTGCGTGAATTCTCTTCCATTGTAGATTTTTCTTTTTTTTCCGCTGTGTTTTGAACTTACATTTCCATTCAGTTTTTCATCCCTCCCATCCCAGCACGCCCTCAGATAAACAACGGGAATTATGGGAAATCTCCGTATCTGACCCAATCCTTCCCTGAAGAACACTGATTAATGTGCACATGTTTTTTTGTTTTCTTTTTGGTGTGTTTTCTGTGTCTTCCAGTGAATCTATGTCTGATATTTATTTGTTTGTCTCTATGTGTTTCGGCACCTGGGCACATTATTTGGTTGAATGGTGGCGTTGGCCAGTTGTTGCGGTGCGTCTGATGTGTGAAATGCGTACTACATTGAGTTTTTTGTTGGTTTTGCGTCAAAGTTAGAGCTCTTAACCTGGCAAGCACGTCATCTTAAGCCATACAGGGGTTCTTTCAATTTTAAGACTACTATATATATATATATATATATATATATATATATATATATATATATATATATATATATATATATATATATATTTAACGTTGATTAAGCCAACACTGTGAGTACGATTTTACAGTTTGCTCTGTAGACATCCACGATTCAAATTGATTGGAGATTGGAGGAGAAGGGTAAGAACCTGTGTGTATGATACCTGCATCATTACTATAAACCAAACATTTCAGTTCTCCACTAAATGTTTTATGTTTCTGTCTCCAGTACCCCCAATTTTTCATTAACATTAAAAAAAAAAAATTAAAAAAGAAAAACACTTTCACACCAAGCGGTAATTGAATGCACCAATAATCAAACAGCCCTCAGAGAGTGAAGCAAGCTTGGTAAGTTTAAAAAAGGGATGTCAGTAACCATTTTCTCACACCATGTCTTTGTTCAGCCGCTTGATTTCTTGAGTTTAATAGACATGTGTATTGGTCTACACATGGATATTAAACAACGCTGTTGGTTGTGTTTGAGAGTAATGAAACACGTGTTAGAGGAGTCATGTTACTGGCATCCTGTAACTGTCTACTGTAGCTGTTCATAGCACCAGTTAGCGGCTGTAAGATGTTTTCATTCATTTTGGTTCTGATTGAGAAGAGAAAAGGCCCGCTAATTCACATCAAATGTTGGGGTAATTTTTTTTTTCGTTCTTCTTTTCACTTTTGTATTTTTTGTTTTTTCAAGTGAAATGGAAACACCCTCCACTCACAATGGGCTCACCCATCAGACACAGTTTATCCAGTGCTAATATTGCTTTTTGTTCCGTTTGATTCATTTTCTCAACTGGATGCAGACCAAACGATCCCTCCTACTTCCTGTCTCTCCTCTCTACAGCACGCCATTCCATCCATGTTACAGTATTTCATACTTCTTGCATTTAAAGTGGTATCTGAAGTCAAACATATTTTTTCTGATGTTTGATAAAGAACAATCCTGAGTTAAATTACTGAACATGTTTTCACACTCATATAGATGGCTCTGCCTTCAGAGTAATTATGTCTAGACACCACACAGCAAATGTGCCCGGCAAGATAAATTAAGTGCAATTATTCCAAGAGGTTCTATCAGAGGTCTGATGGTAAAACTGTGATTTCCAGCTTTCTAAATGCTTCTATATTCAAATCCTCTTGCAGCAGCTCTTAGATACGTTAAGTATACCATTTCGAAAAGAGTCCTCATAGTTGTCCGTTGGCGAAATAACCCAATTGTTTTCTCTCCCCACTGCTCCTACACAGGCGTCAGTGAACAAGACTGGGAGTGAAGGCTTGCAAACAGACCTCAATACAAACTATTATTGAAACTAGTCTTGCATTGCTGTTATTCTGCACCAATGTGGGTAAGAAAAGATGGCAAAACCAAAACTTTGGCTTAATCACAAATCAAAAGTTCCAACCCCGGATGAACACCCATGCAGCAGCTCATGGCTATGCTGTCAATGGGTTTGGGTTTAGACATTTTGATTGGTGAATTTGACAGGTTTGGATTTTACTGCCATGCATTAGGAGGCACCTTTATCTTGCTTTTTAAATTTGGCACTGAGCTCTTTATTGGCTTGACGTCTTGTTGCATGTTTTTAGTAGCAGGCTGATGCTGCGGTAGGTGCTGCTGAGATGTTTATAGAAGCAATACATGTAGAGCTATTCTGTAGTCTTTAAGTTATAAAACTTTCACGTACTCAAGCTTACACATGAACGTAGAAACTTAATCGGTATTAAACATGAATTGTACCCGTTGTCAAAGAATGACACTTTTCGTCACACCCGATAAACACTCCTTACTACTCATCCAAAGAGGATCAGGACCCTTTGACCTCAAGAATTTTAATTCCCCTTCATGCCTTCTTTCCCTGTGTCCCTTTCCCTGTGCTGCCATTTCTATTGGTGTACGCCATGCATCAACTTCGTAACTCATTTGTCTCTCTCTCTCTCTCTCCTCTGTCTGTCTCTCTCTTTCTTTCTGTGTGATCCTTCCAATCCTTTATCACTTGTCTTTTATTTTCTAATTCCTCCTCACTTTGCCTCTGCCATTGCTTTTACATGTACTCATTCCAACCGGTTCTTTGTACTTGTCAATGTTTGACGTTTACCCACTTCCACACACCTCGATCACATTTCTTCTCTGGTGATTATCCTCCTTTGTCCTCTTCCCATCTTTATCCCACAATTCTTACTTCCTCCCACACTCCCACGCCTCTTCAACATGTGATTTTTATTCCTTCTACATGTCATGTTATCTGCCTTGATTGGACATCTCCTTTACAAATCCTCACATCCCTCCCATCGTTCATTGAATGGCCTCTCTCCTACGACCATCTCTCCCTGCTCCCACTCCTCTTTCCCCTCCCCTCTCTCTCTATCTCGCCAGGAGGACCAGCTTTCCTCCCTGGGTTCTGCAGACCCCGGTGTGAAAACTGAAGGTGGAGGGGGAGGTGGTGGAGGCGGAGGAGGACGAGGAGGAGGAGGAGGAGGAACGGTAACCGACGATCAAGGCCTCAGAGTTCCTTCCTCGGGCATTTCCTCCAACAGCTCGCCCCACAATGGAGTCCTCTCCCAAAATGTAGACCCTCCCTCTCTACCCACTCCTCATCAACATCCTAGTCAGAATGGAGAGCTCCGTGGCAACCAAACATCCTCCCCCATGACAACCTCACAGGCAACCGGAACCACGGCAACAGCAACGACAGGCATAGCAGAAGAAGGGGGAGTAGGTCAAACACAACACTGAGCCAAATCAGAGAGAGACGACACAAAGGAAAACACGGTCCCCCGTCTGTCCCATTTAGCAAGACAATACTTTGAAAAGAATTTCGCCGTAGATATCTGTGTTCCCCTGGCAAGAGAGAGAAGAAAAAGTGCGCAGGAGACGAGTAGTAATCACACAGCCACTGTACAGTGCATAACACATGAACACACAACACAAAGGGCTCTTCAATGGACACTTGTTCTCTTTGATGCTCACATGGAGCTTCAGTTAGTATCAGTCTTGCAGGACAAGATAATGATACCCTATCACACACTCCTTGAATCAGTCAAACAAAGCATTTGACGTACACGCCGATATGTGAACACCTGCTCTGTGCACTCATTTTGCCTTTCTGTGGCTTCATGAGAAATACAAACACGTCGTAAACGAACACTATAGAATGTCTTGCACCCCAAAGACGTCATAGTAGCCATTAGCAAGAGCTATCCGCTAGCTTGTAGTAAGCCTTGACTCCCGTGGATGTAGGTGCATTAACGCCTATCCTGAACACGCCAGGCTGCAACTTGTGTAGGTAGAGATGTGGTGATGTAGTCTGGCTTTCTTAGTGCCTTTGAGTGTTTTTCAACAGGGTTTTCCTATAGAGATCTGACACAAGAGTAACAGATGGAGATCCAAGTTAGCTTTGCTCGTAAGATAAATTATCTGTGGGCTGGAAACAGAGATTCAAACACACACGATCAAGCATCGTAGATGTTTGATATGATGGAAGATATTTTTGGGAACTTTTCCTTTTTCTTTTTCAATCTAAGGGACTTCTTGTTTTTTGGACTGAGCTTGTGCAATTTTTCTCTTCTCAATCTCAGAACCGATCCGTGATAAAAACTGGTGCTAAACAGAAACAAATGGTGCCATTTTCAAAGTCAAATGTCTGTGTCTGCCATAGCACTGCCTCGTTCATGATTCACTCACTGTCTTTTCTCTCTTTTTCTCTCCTGCGATTTGTCTTTGACAGGACTCATATTCCCCCAGTATGTTTTCTACGTGTTTGTGTCTTTGTTCTTTGTGCATCCTGTTGTGTTCTTATGTCCAACAGGGTTGTTGGGGTTTCCATGTCAGTGTTTTAGAAGCGCCCTCCTCCAATCTCTGGTTTTATTAACAGTTGATAAAAGCAGCTCCCCAACTCAAAATGTATGGATCATCTATTGAACCGGTTATTTCAAATTTTAGAGTAATAACTTTAACATTGACTGAAGCTACTTTGAATGTAATGGATGAATGGAGGTTTTTTTTTTTAGTTAAAACGTGTTGGTCCAGTTTGTTTCATACACAGAAGATAAATGGTGACATTATTACATTTTATTCTGATTTTTCTTTTGTAAAAAAAAAAACTTTTACCAAAACTAATGTAAGTGCATATAAATACTAATGACCGATTTGTGATTGCCCCCCTATGTTTTAAGTTCAGGTCACATTTTAGGACGGTAAATAATGCCAGTGTGACACGCTATCATGGATCATCTTATGTGTGCAAAGATCATTTTCAACTGCTTAGGTTTGCTTACCATTAAGTGCCTGGGATCAATATATGAAGCATCCTTTGGCCCGTAGACTAGCTAGTCATCGACCAAATGCACATTTTAATGCCTTGCTTGAGACAAGAATATATCACACCCCTAATACTTAAAAATAAATCAGTAATGACATACTGTAGTTTTCATAATTGGAAGTTTCTGAAATAGCATTAAAACAAATTAAAAGAGAAAACTGCTTGATTTACAGTACATTTCAGAAATACGGTGTGATGTGTTTTTTTATTTTTAAATGAACTATTCAGTTTCTCATTTGTCAAGTGCTGAAAACTCAAGTCTCTGAAATGTTTGTAATGTGTTTCCATATTCCCTCATCTTGTGTATGAACTGTCTGTCGTAAGGTTTGTCTGGATGTGAACCTGTTTTTTGTCTCTGTAGCCCCACACACTGGTGTCGCTCTGAATCAACGTGCAGGTTGAACCAAGAGGAGTTAAAGGGTTTCACATCAGCATCGTTTCAGACATTTTTCTATTTAGAGTGAACCAATCACTTACTTTGCAGTGTCAAAGGTCAACATGGCCACAGCTAGCGCTTTGTAGACAAGCGCTACAGGATTAGCTTCGAGTCATACTATCGATGAATGTTTAACTGTTCAACCACCAAATGTTAACAATGCTAGCAATCTTACGCAGGGAAAGATTGTCTTCTACTTAGGCAGCTTGTAGGGCTACTTTTCTCTTGTGACATTACTTGTGTGTGAAGAATGTTGGATTTAAAAAGAGGTCTAGGTTTGAACATCAGTGTCTTTTCAGAGATGTGAGATGAATTCGTGATTAAGAAATTAACATTGCTGTGAAAATACCTCAGTGACTCAGGTAAACAAGCAGTTGCCTCAGAGCTGAACACACACACCCCACACACACACACACACACACACACACACACACACACACACACACACACACACACACACACACACTCTCTCTCACACACACACACACACACACACACACACACACACACACACACACACACACACAAAAACTCCATCTTTGGAAAGAATACCACCGTGCAGATACTCGGTCTAAAGCGATCCTTCAATAGCACCTGATCAAGCACCCCACCCCGTTTCTTCTCTCTCTCTGTCTCCCCTTTTTTCTCCCCCTAGCCACTCTCAAAGCTTCATGGAGGACAATGTGGAACGTAATTGGCTGATGCACCATCGGCAGTCCGCAGGGTGGCACAGCCAAATGTCCAGAGCCCTCTCTCGTGACGCGATTGGCTGACAAAGGGAGAACTTGGGGCATTGGTCCCATTCTCTTTGCTCAAAGGATGGTGCAGAGCCCCAGCGGACCATGTAAGGAAATGCGGGGATGTGGGGTTTTTTTTGGGTGTTTTTTTTTTTTTTTAACTTTACTTGGGCCCTCTCTCTCTGATTTGAGATATTTTTTGTTATGTCTTTGGCGCCTCATTGTTGGATCTACTTTTTACTTTTAAAAGGTAGGCTGGACACATATTGGCGTTTGTTAGCCTGCCGAGCATGCAAAGAACAGCTATGCAGTCTGATCAATCAGCAGAACGGACACAAAGGCCAAGGAAGGCGTGATGCCCAATATGAGAGAGAGGGGAGGTGTATTGTGGGTAAGATGAATTTCAAAGGTGCTTGACTTCTCTTAAAATTTCAGTCAAAGCTGATTTACTTTCAGAGCATTTATTTCCCTTTTCTCTCTCTCTCTCACTCTCTCTCTCTCTCTCTCTCTCTCTCTCTCTCTCTCTCTCTCTCTCTCTCTCTCTCTCTCTCATAGTCTTTTTAAATTACCCTTTGATTCCTCTTCATCTACTCACTCTTTATCCATCTAGGATTCTTAAAGCATTATTTAACCATTTAATTTTTACTCAAATTTAGCTACTACACTTGATCTCTTTCTCGTTTATTAGTCCTTCCGTTTGAATCTCTTTCAGACTTTGATTTTAAAGGAAACTAAATATGCACAGCCTAAAACAACACGGGAAACTGCTTCAGAACAAAACTCTTACTTCAATGAAGACTTTGAAAAACCTGACAGAATGTTATTATTTATATTTATATGATACTGATTCTTCTTACAATAGTATGAAATGAAAAAAACTCTTCATCAGAAATCTTCCGGAGCAGATATTTATTTATTGATATAGATAGATGCCTCTATCTAATGGAAGTTCATAAATAATCCATTTTATATGAACCAAGTTTTTCTTACTAAGACAATCTTGTGGAGAGAATCATTGCCCTGAAGGACTGTGACAAAAGGGACAAACTTGTGTTTTACCTACTCCCCGTACAGCAGTTTGCACGTTGCTGTGACCTGTGCCCCATCCCCTTCCTCTTGGTTATAATCATTCAAAACAAACAAACAAAAAAGAAGACAAAGTGGACGGATGTTTCTCGCCCAACAATCGCCATGGAGCTCTCCATTTACGGACGATGTGAAAGTCTTTGGATGAGGACATCCTGACAGCAAATGTTTTGTACTCCACTTTCGACTATCTGTCTGTAGAGTTTGAACCGAGCGGAGGATGAACTCTTGGTTTCAGTGCGGCCACTTTTTTTTTTTTGCAGTCAAATTGCTGTGAAACTCCCCATTCATTTCAGTGGATGGACCCCACTGACACCAGTCTGAGTTGAAATCCCCGCCATTTCTTGATGACTGAGATGACGACAGAGAGAGAGATATGTTAGAGGTCCTGCTGAAACGAGTGAATGTGTTTGTATATAAGTGTGTGTACTGGCTAAATCTGTGTGTACATACTGGATAAATGTGTATATATGGTATGTCTATGTATATATACAGTTTGTTTGTACATGCAGAGTGTACAGTTATTTTTCCTCTAATGTTTCTCTCTCTTTCTATGAATAGGTCTTCTCAAGTTACCAATACTGAGGCATGGAAAGGTTTTTAAATGTACTGAGCTGTCAGAGGCACTTTGTGCGCAGACGTAGAATATCAGCAAGGTCTGTCACGTGTTGCTGCTTTCTGGAGGCTCTCATACAAGAAGTAACTCACATAATCTTTAAGCTTGCACTCATTTTCTGAACAACTCAAAAGCTTTTCTAAGTAGATTTGGGTGACCAAGCAATGTTTGTACATATATAGACTAAGACAATTTTTTTTCCAGAAACCTCCATCTGCATTTCTTTGAAAATTCTCGACCTGTTTTGAGTTCTTGCGTATCTGACTTTCACTTTAGGTTCCTATGGTATATGTTTGCAACGGTTGTCATTCAGAGTTATATATTTATTCCGACAACCCTTATATATTTCTTGAAATTTTGTTCCCCAAATTCTGCCTCTCATGGAGCCGTCTGACCTTTTGTTAAGATGCGGTTAGACTGGCAAATCCTTCCATGAAAGTTTACTGTCATTACTTAACATTGCTTGTTTTTGTATAGGTCCTTACTAAATAAGTGTGCCTCCCCCCTTATACTCTTACTAACCTTAGATCCATTAACTCCTCTGGTCACTCATCTTCATTCCCCTTGACAAGCCATAGCCCCCCTCCCCAAAACTCTGCTATCGTTGTTTTGACAGGACAGACATTTGGGGATTTTGTGTATATTAATGGAAGAGTGGTGTTGAAGAGTGTATTGCAGTTGTTTATGGAGTTGTTATGAATGTGGATATTCTGATCATTGAATTATTATTGTAATAATGATAATAATTATTGCCATTTTGATTTTGTTGATTAATTCCTTTGATGAAGATGCCATTGTTCCCTTTTTTCTTTTTTCTTTTCTCTTTTTTTTGGAATACACCGGAATTTATATTTTTCGGGTGGGTGAATCTGGAGATAGAAATACGTAAATAAATAAACAAATAATTAAATTCTTAATCTGCTGTGGAAATGTGTGTTCTGTTTCTTAATGCACTAACTTGGACTTCTCTCTCTTTGTTGAATTTTCGCAATTTTTTTGTAATTGACAACAAATATCAGGAACATTATTGTTTTCCAAAAACTGTTTAAAAAAAAAACACATCAACGAGCAACGCTTGCATTTTCAGCAATGAATTAAAACACACTAGTGAGTTATTATTATTTACTACAGCAGGACGGTGAATTTGGGATTGTTTTAAGAAAAGCTACAGCAACCGTATTCATGTCAGCCA
Source organism: Clinocottus analis (assembly GCF_023055335.1). Classification (NCBI taxonomy): domain Eukaryota; kingdom Metazoa; phylum Chordata; class Actinopteri; order Perciformes; family Cottidae; genus Clinocottus; species Clinocottus analis. The sequence continues at coordinate 11,801,308 of NW_027176251.1, read as the reverse complement.
ACAGTCCAGCAAATGCACAACCTCTCTTGTTTGAGCAACATTTGCTAAAAACTACAGTGTGCAGTTTTAGCGAATCGCTTTTTGTAAAGTAAAAGTGTGTCTTTGGAACGTGTTTTTTGGAGGGAAAAAATATATACAGAAAATCAGGACACCTAATCTTTGTCCAATAATAGTTGTTGGTTACTTCCTTGTAGACTAGGCCCAAAACTAACATAATCAATGAATCTACCAGTTAAGTTCCAGACTAAATAGTAATAGAGTCTCAATAAAATGTCAAAACATTTGGAAAAATACCAACACAAGTTCCTGTGATCAAAAACAGGATCTTTAAGTTGCTGGTAAATGTTCCAAAGTCCTGAAATATTTAATTTACTATGATATAAAATGAAAAGAGCGGACAATCTTCCAATTTAAGCAGCTGGTATCAAGCTGGTAAATCAACTCATTGTTTCAGAGCTATAGACCTCACAGCATGCACATCCTCTCAACAAGGTTATGAATAGTAAAGAAACTAAATCCTCAAGTCAAACATTCTACACTGGATATCTGAATACCAGCTAAAACAAGGGCGAGGTCATTGATCCGCTTTGATCATTTCCTCTTTCTTCCATTGTTTGCAATATAGATTCATTCATAGTGGTTCTTCTCTTGGTGAACGGAGAAGATCATTTCCTCACACTCTCCTCAGCTGCGGTGCTGAGAGTGACGTCAGCAGGCAAGATCTGGGAGCTGGGGACTGGACTGAATATAGCAAGCTTGTAATTATCCTCGTCCTCCTACATTTAATCGCCTGCAGTTCCTTTGAGTATACTTCTGAGTTTGGACAGAGCAGGAAGAAAAACGATTAGGAGCAAGACATGCTGTGTAAACATTAGAGACATGAGATGAGAGGTCCACCTCAACCTGCTTCAGCCCCGAGCATCACATACATTCACATCATAGTTCGATGAAATTACCTGTAAGGTTTTCATTTCTCATGTCAAACTATGCAGATAGATGCCAACAACCGTGCATCCATATCCATATAAAGGACATCACTTTTACAACATCATTACATGCTTAATTACGAACGAACGAAACAAGAGATAGTGAACCAGCAATTTGAAAAATCTCCCCTTGTCTCACTAAGTGATACCACATTGACTTCCATCATCATCTGTCAGAACAATAATCTGTTTCCACAGTCAGGGAATACACAAAAAAAATTGTTCATTTAGGAAGATATAATATATATTAAAATGCAATTTATATATTACAGTGCCATTTATTTAAAAGGATATAAAATAAGATGTTATCTTTAGAGACCTCTACTGGTAACAAGGAAGAATTACAACAACAGAGTTTACACTGACCATGATCACTGTGCCATGGGGGTGAGACATTTCTTCAACACTCCATGTCTCCTGTAAGGAGAAAAAACATGCGAATGAGCAATCAAAATGTAATTATCTTATACATACAAATAAATACACAAGTATTTACCACAACATCTACAGAAAGTATTAAAATAAAAGTTATTGTTGAATTATCCTTTTCAGAGAGTTATATTGCACTATTATTAGTGATGCTGTAACGCGTAAGCAGTGTTTGATTGTTACAGCAGAAGCAGGAAGAGCACACGTATGACATAATTGCAGTGGAGAAAAAGGTATGATATTTCCTTCATAATTGAAATATGAAATAGCATGACATGGAAACGCTCACGTAAACTTCAACAAATTAAAAGTACCTTAACATTTAAACACGGGCGTTTGTCTAAAATCTAGTGTTTAGGTATTAGTACTTTATTGAGTATTTCAATATGATGTTAGGCTTTTAAACCACTGCATGTTGCGGACACATTGTTACTTGTTACTTTAGATTTTGAACACTAAATACAAATCAACAAAACAATTATAATATATCATTGTAGGTTCAGCATCTAAATTTAAAGTAATGTCCTCTGGAGGTGGTGGGGGACAGGAGGATAATAGCTAAACATCATCCCTGATGAACCACGCCTCCCACCCCATGCAGGACACTCTGGCCGCGCTGCACAGCTCCTTCAGCCACCGGCTGATTCATCCCCGGTTGCGGTGTCTGAGGGAGAGGTACCGCAAATCCTTTCAACCCACTGCTGTCAGACTGCACAATAAACTGAGCCCCTAGTAGGCCACGAATCACGTTTAACACTTGTGAACACTTTAATTTAATTCATCACCCGGTGCAATACTTGTATACACATTTTTATTTATTTGTTAGTCCATCTGTACATTTAATATTCTTCTCACTGTTTATTTTGTATTATTTTGTTTTATTACTGCTCTATTGTTTATTTATATTACTTGATTTTTATCATTATGAGCAACGCTGCTGTAATCCTGTAATTTCCCCACTGAGGGACTAATAAAGGATTATCTTATTTTATCTTATGTAAATTAGCCACACCTTTACCAGCTACAACATTTAATTCATTAGACATTAGTTAATCCATAATGATAATCTGGTGATGGAATATGTACAATATAATATAATATAGGTCATTCTGCAAATTCTCTTCAAATCTCTTATTTCCAGTAGCAAATGTGTTTCTCAGGAATTTAATAATTTTTGAAAATGGGGGCTCTTGAGAAAATCTGGCAACCCCTGCTTTTTCTGTTGACTTCGTTCCGTACTCTCGCGATATTCAGGCGGTCACTGCCTGATAGGAATAATGGCCGCCTTCGTAGCAATGGCTGTAAAGGGGAACAACACAAGAGGCATATCGGAGCGTTATAGCTGACCAGTAAGAGCCTAAATTACCGGGCACCCCCTCCTACCCGGTTTCCCAGAACGAATGGGTAGAGGGGGTCTTGCCAAAGGACACAAGAAACGAAAGAGACTCGGGAAGGAAAGTGAGGAGAGCTAACGCTACTTTGATAGCTAACGCTAGCTGGCCATCAACACGGTTGTCACTGCCGGGGAACAAACCCGAGTAGCCCTGACACCTGCGTGTCGTTACGGGGGTTTGGAAAGGAAGCGGTGCCCAAACGCTGGAGCGTGTGATCAAACAGCTTGCGGGTCGCGAACATGAGCGGACCGGTGCAGGACAGCGAGCCCGAAGCGAAAGTCCTCCTCATCAAGCGGCTTTACAGGTCAGTTTGCGAGGCCGTTTTTTTTTTTTTTTTTGCGCAGCTAACGCTAACTGTGGCGCTCATTTAACGTTATTGTTCGTTATTACGCGAGGCAATCAAGAGTTTGGGGGGTCTATCTATTCTTCCACTCGGCAACCTGTCACGACAACGAGCGGCCCAACATCCCCGCGCTCTCATGAGTCTGGCCAGGGGGTCCTCGTGCTTTGTGTCCAACAGAAACGATACGGTCGTCTGCACGATCCCCCCGCAGTGTTGTTTAGATCCCAACTATAGCCGTGTCGTCATTGTGTTAACTCGTGCTTCCTGTTTGCCCATCACCGCCCAGGGCCGTGGTGGAGTCTGTGCACAAGTTGGACGTCATCATCGGCAGCAAAGCGTCCTACAGAGAGGTCTTCAAGCCGGAGAACATCAGCCTTCGTAACAAGTACGTCCAGCTGTGTGTGTGTAAGGAGGCAGGAGCCTAAACATCTGGCCACTCATGCTGAGCATTGTGCATTTTCCTGTGGACCCACCTCCAAGTTCATTCATCTGATAAGACCAGCTGAATGAACTGTATGGCTGTGTGATCCTTTGAGATTGACTGCACCCTAGACTCCAATCAGACCTGCAATTTAACATCCGAAATCTGATCAAATACCGTTCGCACTCAGTAATAGGAAAATGTCTAATGTATCCAAGCTGGCCACTTATGTTTCATTGTAATATTTATATTCTGTCTGTGAGAAATTGTGATCGCTACAAGTGTAAACCAACAAACATGTTGCTCATTATTCCAACTGCCGTGAATTGCAGTGGTTGTACTAGTACCGGGTACAGTAAACCAAACATAAAAAGAAAAGGAGCAAATGAAAAGTAAATGTGAGCGAAAGATAGTTGACCGGGTGTCTCCACAGATGGGGAGAGAGCAGATGGTGTCTTTATTCGCTCGGGGACCAACATGCACTGTTGAAGGTTGACTGGACGGGGTTTCATTGTGGTCAGGGATTGCATCTGAAGCTCAAGCAATTGGCTGATTAATTAATTACGTACAATAATTGACCACCACTTCAAAGATCCATTAATTGTGTCAGTCGTTTTTCAAGTAAAGCGGCCAAACTTTCACTAGTTTCAGATTCTAGCTGTGAAGATTAGCTTCTCGGCTTCGTCTGTTTGATAGTACTCCGACTATCTTTGGATTTTTGACTTTTGGATGAACTTAGACTGGTGGTTGGGCTTTAGTTAATTCTGTTCTCTGGCATTCTGTTGACTGAGCGATTAATCAACAAAATAATTGTCAGAGTAAGAATTGCATGTGCATTTTACACTACAAAGGCAATATGCATATGTGACCACGCCTGAATGTGGCACAAGTGATCCGATTCATCCAAACACAGTGAGGGATGATTTCACACCTGTATTAAAAGGTTTCCACAAGATATCTGTTCCTCCAGGACATCATCTAATGTAAGCGCTTGGGGCATATATTGCACTTTACTTGTTATTGTTCAGTATGATATGATCCTGTTGGGCATTGGAGAAGAGGCAAACCAAGCATCTCGTCAAAGCAGAGATAATGAGCAATACTGCATGCCCCTGCCTAACAGTTTTTACATAAGTTTGTCATAAAGTGGGGACTGAGACTTCGCAATATTCTGGAACAACTCTGACTACCGAATCAATTTACACATCACGTGAGTCAGCAAAGGGAAAAGCATGTTTATTATCATCATTTGCCATTGATGTCGTTTCTCTAAAATACGGATCATGCAACTAATTCTAGTTTTCACCATTGATTCATCTACATATCTATTTCTTGATTAGTCATGGAAAAGTGCCGGCTATTAAAGTTTTTACCATTCAAGTTTGTTTCTTTTCTCAGTGGCCTCACCTGTTCGTGTGAAAACTATGTTGACTCATTGGCCTGCTTGTCAAACCGGTGACCCAACTACCTCCTTAACCTGTGCACGTGTGTAACTGTTTTTCTATCTGTTTGCGTGTTGCAGGTTGAGGGAGCTTTGTGTGAAGCTAATGTTTCTCCACCCAGTCGACTACGGCCGTAAGGCTGAGGAGCTGCTCTGGAGGAAGGTTTACTATGAGGTCATCCAGGTTATCAAGACCAACAAGAAGGTAACTGTTGGACTCAAGCCCTCCTGTCTTTGCATGTGTTAGCCAACCAGTTTTGGTCTTGTTCGCTGGCTTGACATGCTGGCTGCCAGTAAAAGGTCATCTCCGCTATGGCATGTGCCACTTTGTGGTCACTGGTGAGAATCATACATCATAGAGCGCCCAAGAGTGTGCACTTGTTATGCTTCGGTGGTCCCAATCAAAAATCAAGCCTTTTACTCTTGGCACTTTGCTCTGCTATTGGACCAACATAAACCATCAACCGTTATTGCCCTTTTTAAATGTAGCTGGACAATTTCTGCACTGAAATCTCTACTAATTGTGTGTACTGTGACTCAGATGCTTGTGAACTTGAATAATGAACATTTTGATTGTTATCTGCAGTTGGGCTCTCGTCACTTGTTTGTTTAAACATCTGCAAATTAAGAAGTCACTTCTTAAAGGGGTGTACTCATCTAATTTTACAGATCAGAGTCTGTTTACAGGTCTTGGGGAGAACTACTGCATATTAGAGAAGCACCGATACTGTCATCAGATAGATGCTGACTCAAATAGCTGGATTGGGTATCAGTGACGATAGCCTGTTTTATACTGGATCCATTATTTTAATAAATAACAATCAATTTCATTCATATCTATAAATTGATTTGATACATTAGGTTTCGTAAATTAGGAAAGCAACGTTGAAGTCAAGCCTGATCTTGCCTTTCACATAAAAGAATGATCCCAGTCACTCCCGCAGCATGAAGCAGACTGCTTAATTAATCACTGGCATTGGCCGATACCCAAAGCTCAGCGATTGCTATTAAGACTGCAAAAGTCACATTGCTGCATCCTTTATGAATCTGAATGAATGTGAAAAAAGCTGTTTAAACGGAGAGAAAAATCTGATAAATGTGATGTCAGTTGACTTCACAGCAGAAGTTTTAAAAATGGGGAAAAAAACTGGCGGTGTGGAATAAGAAAGAAGTGAGCTATTCAGACTCTTGTATCGCGCTGCTCATCTCTGCTTTAGGGTAGCAGCTCGAGGCTCTGTGAGTCCCTGCTAATGTAATAGTGGGTTTATTTATATATATATATATATATATATATATATATATATATATATATATATATATATATATATATATATATATATATATATATATATATATATATATATATATATTTTGGAAGTACAGTATGTTTATATTTTGGAAGTACAGTATGTATGCAATGTAGATGGTCTGGCTTGCACACAGCTGATGTATTGGCTCCTTTCTTTCTCTCTCCCTCGTCTGTAGCACATCCACAGTCGCAGCGCTCTGGAGTGCGCTTACCGTACACACCTGATCGCCGGCGTTGGTTTCTACCAGCACCTGCTGCTATACATCCAGTCCCATTACCAGCTGGAGCTGCAGGACTGCATCGACTGGACCCACGTCACAGACCCTCTGATAGGTCAGAAACACAGATTCACACACGGACACAGATACAGAACGTTCAGACCTCATACTCAATGAGGGGTGTGTGACTTTTGCATGCGCGTAAATATTATGCTGGTCCATATTTCAACATTTTCTTCATTGACTTTAAGAACCTTGATCACTTCTTAGCCTTTTTTACTGAAGACGTCTTGACGAGTCATGGTTATAACAAGCAAAGGTGTAAACAATAAAACTAATGAAGGCTGAATTATATTTAGCTGCACCGGTTTTTAAGATCTCTGTAATGTGGGTGTTGGTTCACTTTGATGGCTCACGGGAGCACGGGAGTCATCGTTTATCTTTTCTTTTAATTTCAATATGAAAGTTGTTTATTTATTTTAGATTTAATAATTGTGTATGTGTAAACAATAATAACAATCCACCATTAAAAGCCAGTTCCTATATTCATTTTGGAGCCACACATGTCACTGCATTTTCCACAACACTGTCCTGCAAATATTTTAGAATAAAAGCCTTGTGTACAGCAATGAAAGGATTTTGCCCATATAAAGATAATAGAGGGCTTTTATCTTGAAACAGAAGCAGGAAGTTTCTTAAATATAGACGTAAAAACTGTATTAATGGTCCTGGTATGTGTATGTAGATTTTACATTTTTATGTAGCTTTTATTTTGCCATATTTGCAGGAGTCAGATTAGCTTTTGTAATTTATGTTCAAAATCTCTAAAAGCCTCCACTGGAAAGTTGTCCATGTACAAGCAATATTAAAATGTGGTTTCACACACACATATAATGAAAAGTGTGATCACACCATTGCAATGTTTATGTATCATCTGATTTTAGACCGTATCAGATGTCAGCGTTCCCTTGCACTATGCAAAGCAGACAAATGGGTGGAGAAGTGCCAAGTCAGTGTACTGTCAGTGAAGACAAACAAACAGGTGCAGGGTCACCTAAGTTTGTAGTACTATGAAGTTGGCCGGTACTCGGACAGCTGGGGCTTAATCCCAGCGGTACACAGGGTCTGTATTCCAGGCTTCCAGCATAAAGTTCATGTTTTCCTTATCAAGAATTATACATTTTCTTGGCCACCTTAAACAAAAGCCCATGTGGACATTAACACCTCAGGGACGGATGAATAATGTCTGGGTGCTGTTTCTAATATTCACACTCTGCTTTTTGCAAATTGTTGCTCTGCCGGCATCAAAGCTTATTCTTTTGTTACATAACTCCAAGTCATTTTGGGTAAGTGCATCAGCTTCATGCTTGAAATGAAGAAACACAAAACACTTGTAATTGTTTCCCGCAGGTCGAAAGAAACCAGTGTCAGCCACCCCCAAGGAGATGGAGTGGGCACAGATGGCCTGTCATCGCTGTCTGGTCTACCTTGGAGATCTAGGTAATAACATGTTAATAGAATGTGCAATTATTTCATCTCCTTCTGTCCAGCTTGCAGAGGTGTGAGACAGCATGTGTGTGTCATTTAGCGTGGGAACATTTGGCTTAGCTATTGAGTATAATTGGCTGGAGGCTATTTGGTTGGTTTAGATATTTGGGTTGATTTTACTTTAAAAGCTGAAATGATCAAGCAAAGGAAATTATGTCTGCAGCATAGATAAAAGAAAGTGCAAATTAACCAGTGAATATTATATATTTTAGCCAAAGTTTATCCTGTTGTTAACATTTTTTATTTTTTTAATGTTTCGCTTGCAGCTCGTTATCAGAATGAACTTGCTGGAGTGGAGGCTGATCAGCTGGCAGAACGGTTTTACCATCAGGCTCTGTCTGTCATGCCACACGTGGGTGAGTGAATGTAACGTACGATTTCTGCTGGTAAAGTTAGTGTGGACTAGGAGAGTACTGGGAGAGGAATACTTTGTTTCTTAAATGCGTTCATCAGATGGGATTCTTTTGGTAATAATGAAAGTAAGAACATTGTTCAAAAGAAAAAGAGAGCAATTGAAGGAAGAAGCTTACACATATTACATTTCCTCATAATATTGTTGTGGAAGAAAATTATGTTTGGCTTGCACATGTGTTCAGATAGTACTTAAAGGAATAGGTCAACATTTAAGGAAATACTCTGATTGGCTTTCTCTCTGATAGTTGGGTCCAGCCAGTGGGTTTACCGATTTATTTGTGACTTTCTTTTAACATTTTGTTACACTTTGCTGTACCAGTTAATAAGATATAACTCTAGTTCATGATTCTCCGTCCACAAATGAAGGTGAACTTGTTTACTCATTTCTTCGTGCATCTTCTGCAGGAATGCCGTTTAACCAACTGGGCACACTGGCAGGGAGCAAGTTCTACAATGTCGAAGCAACCTACTACTACCTTCGCTGGTGAGGAATGTTTATGGACAGTTAAGTTTAAATGTTAACGACTGAACCACAACACAATAAGTTTAGAGTTTTAACTTGTGTATTTTTTTTCCCCATCTATGCTAGCATCCAATCCGATGCCCCCTTTGAGGGCGCCTATGGCAACCTGAAGCGCCTGTTTGACAAAGCTGCCAAGATGTACCAACAGGTGAAGAAGCAGGAAATGAAGAAGCTGTCTCCTTCTCGACAAAGGTGAGTCTAAAGAAATTTGCAAAAACCCTACGGCCTAAACAGTGGATTGAATAATAATGTATTTCTCTGGAGAGAAAAAATATCTGTTGAAATATAAACAGAATATTTGGACTTCACTGTACAGACATCCCAGAGTCACTTTAATCAAGGCCCAATTGACATCTGGAGTTAAATTACTGATTTGCTTTCAGCGTCTCTCTGCACATGGGATCAGATAATTGATGATCCCTGTAGGGCAAATGATGTTGTTGAAGCAACAAAAATATCAGAAATCAGTTGAAGGCAAATATGCACAATAATGATGCTTGTAAAGTAGGCCTTTCAAGAGATAATGCCTGGTGTGTAGGAGAAAAGAGCAGTCTGTAAAGTGTAGATATAGGTCAAGTCATGTTGCTTGTTTACTAAGGGATTACCTAGATTACCACTGTGCATGGAGTGATAAGATTAAGACATTATTTTGCCATCTGGGCAGAAAACAACACTGTTTTTGTTCCTTTCCCACTAATAAAACTTAACTTAGCTGTTGTGTTCATACGGTGTTTACCCGAAGAAATTGTGACTCATGGATCATCTATTATCCTCATTTTGGGAAATGCACTTACTTGCTTCCATTGAGTTAGATGAGGAGCTCGGTTCCACAGTTTGTGCTTGTGTACGAATTACACAAACAAGATAAACCCTTGTTACCTTTGGATGGACCCAGGCAAGCTGTGTCCCCATGCTTCCAGTCTTTATGCAAAGGCCCCGGGTTCAAACTCCATATTTACTATACAGACATGAGAGTGGTCTCGATCTTCTCATTTAACTCTCAGCAAATAAGCATCTTACCCTCTTGCTTGTCTAGTGTTCAGCGTTTATCTTATTGTTTGCTCAAGCGCCGCTTTCTCTGTCTCCGAGAACACAGAGGGATAGTGACAGAGCACAAACACTTTGCAACAACACGCCGTTGTTTGCATTGTTTTACGTACACAGGTGCCTCTAAAACATAAACATGCTGAATTTGATTGAGGACGTTCACATACAATCAAAATATTTTGTCATCTATAATTTTGCTGCTTTCTTGTTTGTGCAGATTAAAAGACATCAAGCACCTCCTGGTGAGCTTCATGTACCTTCAGAGCCTGCTGCAGCCCAAGAACAGGTGAGTACTTGTACTGTCACTCCTCTCCTGTCCTCCTTAACCTCGTCCTCTGCTGTTTTAGAAACTGCCCCAGTTGAAAGAAGCCTTGGGCTTCACTGTATGTTTAGTTTATTGGTATGTTAAGACTGCACATAGTCTGTTATCTGTGGTTATTGTCAAATTTAACTATATTTAAATATAACTAAAAGTCAAATATTTTGTTTTGTGACGTGTGTCCACTGTCTGTCAAAACCGTCAAGTTGATTTAAGTAGCAAACAAAATGTACTTGCAGTTTATAAACAAATATGAAGGACAGCAAAATGAGCATATCATAAGTCTTCAGTGTTATCCTTGAATCATTCATTGTTAGTTTGCGTTGACCTTGTACTTTCAGTGCATCTTTTTCATCACGTTGCTTCCACTCCTCTGTCCCTATGTAGTCTACTGGAGACGGAGCTGACGTCACTTTGCCAGTCGGTGCTAGAGGACTTCAACCTGGTGCTTTTCTACCTGCCGCCGCCAACGCCTGGCGGTGCTCACCACTCCCCCAGTGAGGAAGAGGAGGAGCAGCAGCAGCAGCAGCAGCATGCTGACAGCTCCTGCCCCGTGCTGCCAGACACCCTCGTCTTCAAGATGGTGGTCACTTGTCTAATGGTGGTGCACAGCCTGAAGAGGGGAGGTGAGTGTTAGTGTGGGGTTATGGCTGTTGCGTACTTTATCACTTTTGTCTTCTATCATATTTTTTTTATATATGTTTTGATAACTACCAGAGTAGTGGGGAAACATGAATGTTTAGGTCAAGTTACCTTTATTGTCAGGAGAAATCTGCAAAATAACAAAATAAAAATGAAAAGTAAATGCACAATAGTGCAAATATGCAAATGAAGTGCAAGCCAGAGCCTTTTTCTTTGAATGTAATTTTAAAAGCTGCATTTCAGTTTCAGTACCATCTTCAAAGGGCTTGTATAACTAGATAATAAGGATAAGAGGATCGGAATAATTAGTAGTAGGGGAAGGAGCCATAAACCAGGCTTGGGCACAATTATGTCCTAAACTCCCACTCAAGCTGTCCTCATTCATTGCCAGTATAAGAGGACCTATGTGATGGATTGACTCCCAAACTAAAATTCAGACCCTAACTTGTAATTCAAAGAAATGCATAAATCTGCAGTGAGTGCTAGCAATTAATAAGTAATAATCTTTTGTAGATTTTAATTTCTATAAATGTCAAATGGGTGCCTGCGGCGACATTAACAGGAAAAATCACAAGCGGCCCTCAGTTAGTGATGCAGTTTCCATCACCCAGCAGGGATTGGTCCTCCAGGAAGGGTAGGCGGGGCAAACGCAACCAACTCACTTGTCAACTCGCATGTATGTAAAGGGTCCAACTGCTTTTTTCTCGTGTCTCTGCAACCGCTGCAAAGTAAACAGTTACTTTGACTGCAGACGAGGGAACCTCGGAAACCCTAAAGAAACAAATTCAACATTCAGAAGAAGGCAAATGGTCAAAAAAGACTGACAACACTCAGGCGACACTGTTTTGATCTCTGTGAAGTGAGATCTAAAAACACACATGTGGTTTATTGCCATAGATGACCGCCTAAGATATCAAAACAGATCTTTGATGATTGTAACTTGAAGTATAAAACAGAAGTACACATTTAAAATATAAAAACATTTTTGTATTATTACATGTTGTATTGTGTCTTTAGGATCAAAGCAGTACAGTGCGTCCATAGCTTTCACGCTGGCGCTGTTCTCCCACCTGGTGAACCACGTCAACATTCGACTGCAGGCTGAACTGGAAGAAGCGGAGAGCCAGGTGCCTCCTCTTCCAACTGATGCCACAGGTGAGAGAAGAAATCGCTGAACTAAGTTGTAGCTGCATTTGTCTTCATGTAGAGACAATGTCCCAGTCAAGTGTCTTTCACGCAGATAAATGCGTCAATCCTAGTGTCCTCTCATTTGCAACATCCTTTAGGATTACAGAGCTTCCTCTCGCGGTTAAACTATAAATAATGTGGGGGAGCTACAGCTTCATGTGAAGTTTTTACAAGTCAAAGCTAAATATGTAGGTAAATGTGAGAGGTTTCAGAAAGGGCTGCAACTAACGATTATTTTAATAATCAATTAATCGGTCGATTTATTTTTTCAATAAATCAGATGAAAAAAATAATAATTTTAAAGCATTAATTTGCAACCTTTTAATTCAAAAACAGAACTGACAGTGCAAATTCACAGTGCAAGAAATCTTAACAATAAAGCATTTATAAAAAATAAAGAAATACAAATCAGAAAACTTAACAGGATTTGTTTGAACATCAGAACTTGTTCTCTAGACTATAAGACGTACACACTCACACATATGCACAGACACACACACTCACAGACTTGCACATTCACAGACACACTCACAGAGATGCACTCACAAACACATACACTCACATACTCACGGATGTACATACTCACAGACATTCACACACACACACATACACACATCTCCGTAACTTATTGAGTGGCGTAATCATTGCGCGAGACAACCAATCGATAAGGAAATTCGTTGCCAACTTTTTTAATAATCGATTTTATCAATTCGTTGTTGCAGCCCTACTAGTGACAAACAACCAGAGTAAAACAGGTAGTGAATGTTTTTCTTTTCTTATCTAGACGACCTGGAGGTGAAAGATTTATCCGCTCCTGCGACAGATCGCTCCGTTGAGAAGCCTCTGCAGAATGGCTCCCTGGAGCAGGAAGACGAGGAGGACGAGGAGAAGGATGAAGAAGGCTGTGCGAGGGTTGCGGCCAAAAAGCAGTGCAGTGTGGAAGAACAGCGCCAGTTGGAAGAAGAGAAACAGAGACAGAAGAAGAAGTACACCCGTCTCTCTCGACTCCGACGACGCCGCTGTGCGCGCAAGGACACTCGAGGAGAGGACGAAAGTGACCTGAGCGAGGGCTTCGAGAGCGAAGACGACGAAGACGATGTTGACGAGAGTAGGGGCCACGCTGACTCAACGGATGCCACCACTACAGGAACCCCGATCAATCCACCAGCTGTCAGGAAGGAGACCAAGCGGGATACTCTTGGTGAGGAAGGCAGCTGGGGCAGTGGCTCCGAAGAGGAGGAGGAAGTGGGGACGGCGTTCGACGTGGAGACCGACTCGGACATGAACAGCCAGGAGTCTCGCTCGGACCTGGAGGACATAGAGGACGCAGAAACCTCGGACAACTTGGAGGGTCAGGCGTCGGAGCATCCAGACGAGGAGGAAGATGAGGACCAACCCAAGGAAGACGGAGGCGACAGGGAGGGCAATACACCGCCGACCACCAACGGGCCTCTCCTGCCCAGCGACTCCAGCATCAGCAGTAACCTCCAGGCCATGTCATCGCAGCTCTTCCAGGCCAAGCGATGCTTCCGCTTGGCGCCCACCTTCAGCAACATGTTGTTGAGGCCCCAAGCCTCGTCGACTTCGGGTATTCCCACCCCGACCGAGGCCTCTGCTCCCCCCTCCCAAGAGACACCCCCTCCTCCCGAGGACTCACCCTGCGATCTGAACTCTGCCGCTGCCAACGGAACAAATGAAAATGGTGATGTGCTCTCTTCCGCAAAGTTACAGATAATCTGTCCTTTCTGTTTGCTTTGCCCGCCCCCCTCCTGTTACTCAAACTGTTTTTTTTTATTTTTCTGTCACCTCTTCTAGACTTGGACTCTGATTCGGAAGGCAGCCAACATAGTACTCAATCAGTACACAGTGAGAAAACCCTCTTAGAAAAGCTGGAGATCCTGACCAACCAGGGGTTGATCCAGGTGGTAAAAGTCTTTGTTGATTGGCTAAGGACGAACACCGACATCATCCTTATGTGTGCACAGGTGAGAGGGCTAAATGTCCCGCTTTGCCTAAGAAACGCCGTCATCTTAGGAGTGTACTGTGTTCAACAAATAGTTCTCTCTACAGAGTTCTCAAAGCCTGTGGAACCGACTGTCTGTGTTGCTCAACCTGCTTCCAGATGGTAGCAAGATGCTCGAGGCTGGTGAGTTATTGCTTAAAGATTTATGCTTCTTTATAGCGCAGTAGGTACAAGATGACACAACAGTAACTATGTTTATTTTCCCACTGGAACAACAACACTAAAATGTCCTTGGAGACACAGAGTGAAGACATTAACTAAACCCTCATTGAAAGGAGTAGTTAAAAAATGTTGGAACTGTGTGTTTTTGCGTTCTTGCAGAGAGCAATTGGTAACACTCATCTATATATGCTAAAAATAAAGATAGCAGGTAACTAGCTTTTGCTTAACATGATGCGTTAACTGCATTTAAAAAAAAAAAAATGGGGCTTTTACTTTGAAGGAGTTTATTTCCAGTCCGCCCTCGTGCTTCCGTAGCATTACCGGACTATTTGCCGACTTAAGCTCGATGTGAAAGCATGTATTCTTCCGTAGTTTCTGTCCTTAACGAGCACCGTGCGAGTTGCTCACGTCACAAAGCGGTCAGACGACCTGCAGCCTCTCGCTTCAAGATCCACGTCCCCGGATTGAACATTAATCGCGCAAAGCCGCTGCTGATATCTGTCAGCTGTCCTTCACATCTCCACCTCATTCAACCAGACGTCAGTGCACTTGTTCAAGACAACACACACTGGACTTTTACCAACAAGGAAGAAAAACTGAACTAAAAACATGAAAACCACGTATTGCTTTTGTATAAAGTGAATCAATTGCTGGTCTTTAACATCTTTAAGATAAGCAACAGACTAAATATGGACAAAAGAAGGAGTCCCTCACTACTTAACAGTACCTGTTCAAAAAGAAAAAATATTTATAAACTATATATGTATGTATGTTAACTTGCTGTTGCTCCAGGGTGCTGTTATATTGTTCTGATAACATTACATTAAAATAAGTGTGCTATACATTACTTCATTATTGAATTTGGCGCATAATGTGATTAATCGCATGATTTTTCTGCAATCGCAGTTAATTTTTTTCAACTTTGCCCAGCCCAAGTTTAGATATTGAGCTTTAGAGATACTGATTGGCAAAGTCCGGCTAGCTGTTTCCCTCTATTTACAGTCTTTATGCTAAACTGTTGGCCTTCTGGTTACAGCTTCATGTTCAGTGTGCTATGGCGGTCCTCGTTGTGCTCATGATTCAGAACAAAATGGCACTTAAAAAAATGAGTAATCGCCGAAAAAGGTCTCAGTTGAGTAAGACCAACAGGCTGATTGCGGACAGACGACGATCTATCTTCTACTCTTAACTCTCAATGAGTTGCAACGGTCCAATCAAATTAGCTTATAATATATCATTATTATTGTTTGGTCAAATTCACTTGAATCATTTCACGTGTATAGGTCTTGTAAAAGTATCAATTACAAGCTTTTGCAAAATGAGATCGTACAGGAAATTGATGTAATGGTTATTCAAGATGAGGTTTTAAATGTTTGTAAATATTTTGTACGTATAATATTAATGGTCACTGATATACATTCTGTTTATATCCGCTGAGCACTTTCTCCATTTAACAAACTGTGCTAATACTCGGCTCTTACACTGAATATTTGTCAGTGCTCGCTGAGTCTACAGCTCATTTATTTATTTATCTGTGTGTGTGTGTGCGCTGCAGAGCTCGGTCTGACCGCCGAGGTGACGGAGCTGTTAAACGAGTGCGAGCAGCCTGGTTTGGTCCAGAGTCTGCTGCTGCCTGAAGATTTGGCTCTGCGACACCTGCCCGCTCTCAACGTAGCTCACCGCCGCCTTGATTTCACTAGCCGCAACCCCTCCCTCAGCTCCCTACAGGAGGTACACGCACCAGCACACAGACGCACAGTTACACACAGGAGTCAGCTTTTACAGATGTTTCAGTGTTAAAAACATCAGCTCCACCGTGCCAATAACCATTTCACTAGTGTAGAATCATAGCACAGGGGTTTTGCCAGTTGCATTTTCTTTTCTTTTTTTATGAGCCAGGGAGTTTGCAAATATTAAAAAGTTATTTTGTGTCGCACATGTGACTTAATTAAATTAGCTGAAATGAATTGACAGCAATTTTGAATTGTTTATTTTGAATATATTTGTTTAAGATGCTTTTGTTGATACAAACATATTGATTAGAGCAACTTTAAACAATGAGTATGTATATTTATTTCTCCTTTTTATTTGAGATCACATTCAAGTAACATTTCACACATTTCTCCAGGAATAGTTCCAATTCTTGAAGTTTGTATTTTTGTTACACCTCATTAAGAGGAAGATCTTTCCATTACAAAGATTTGCATATTGTATATTTAAGAAACCTACATACAACTTTAAACCTACGTCTGTCATCTTCCCATCTTTAACAGGACAAGTAAACGTATTAAGACTTGCATGTGTCCTTCATTACACGCTGAAGAAACGTCGTCTTGTTCAGTTAACCAACATGATATTTTATGATCTGACAGAATATAAAACCTTTTCGCATGTCCTCCTCTCTCCTTCCTCCAGTGTGTCGTGCGAGTGTGTTGCATTCGCAGTTTTGGCCACTTCCTGACGAATCTCCAGGGCAACGTGCTGCACTTCAACCCGGAGGCGGGCATTTTCACCAGCATCAGCCAATCCGAACAGGACAATCTGGTGCAGCAGGCCAAGGCCCAGTTCCGAATGGTGAGTGACGTCTGAACAGAACGACGTGAAAGAAGAACCACCGGGGGCCCTCATTCAGTCAGGTCTCATTATTCTGTGTGCTGCTTCCACGGGCAAGATGGCGTCGTTGTGTAACTGTTCAACTAAATAAATGTGAAGAATGTGTTTAAATAATGAGCTGGAACCACAATGTGTTTTCGTTTTTCTTTCGGTCCCTTTTGATGTTGACTGTCCTGTCTCTATCTCCATTTGCCCAGGCTGAAAAGGAAGCTCGTCGAAATCGCCTAATGAGGGATATGGCCCAGCTTCGACTACAGGTTTTTAATCTGATCACTCTGTCCGCTGGCTTTTTACCTCGTCTGTGTTTCCCTTTCAAATCTGTGCAGTGACACAGCGTAGACTCAGCTGTGGGTCGAAACAGTCGTCACCGCCAAAAGAGCAAAGCTCAGAGCGGAGACTTTTTTAATCAAAGAAAGTAGAGAATTTTTTTTTTTTTTAATTTTTTGTGTTTGTAGAATGATTATTAAGTTGCCTTTCTATTGAGTGTAAGACCCACTTTGTGAATAGTAATGTTTGCCATGAGGCAGACGGCTTGACATTAAAATTAACCAGCTGACATCCGTTTAACTCTCACCAAAACCACGTGATGGAGGCAACCGGTCTAGGAACCTTGAGCTAGTTGTGTTGTATTTCTACGACAATAAAATCATTATAAACACCTTACAATAATAGCACATTATCTGCTGTTGGACATCTCTGTCTGCAGTTGGAGGTGTCGCAGCTAGAGGGCAGCCTTCAACAGCCGAAGGCCCAGTCGTCCATGTCTCCCTACCTGGTGCCAGACACAGCTGCTCTTTGCCAGCATCTCAACCTCATCCGGCAGCTGGCCGGCAGCGGCTGCTTCATCATCATCATCCCACGGACAGGTCAGTTGTGTGGGTGTTTGTGTTATAAAAAAATACATTACTCATTTTAATTATTTATCAAACAGTGCAAAATGACATATTACTGATTTGGGATTTTGTCATTTTCACGTAATTATCTGGGCACTTGGTTAGAAATACCTTATTTGAAGAAGTCTTCTGGATTTGATCTTTTCACAAAGTCTGTTTATGATTAATATCCAAATGTCCTGTTTGCGTGTGTACTCAGTCTGGCCTACTCTTTTGTCGTAGTGATTGATGGGCTTGACAGGTTGAAGAAGGAAAACGCCGGTGCGAGGGATGGCATCCGCTTCCTGGAGTCTGAATTTCGCAAAGGCAACAGGTGGGTGTGTTGACTGATGGAGCTTCTCGCGGGTCGATGTTAAATGTTCTGTTGCGTGATGCTTGTTAAACAGAAACCTCACTTTTACTCCATAAAACTTGCTCAATATTCTGAATCGCATCCTTCTGCAGGTACATTCGCTGCCAGAAGGAGTCTGGTCGAAGTTTTGAAAGAGATAAACTGAAGCGTCAGGACATCGAAGCCTGGTAAACCTCGCTCTCACCGCTCTACAATGTCCTCCATTTGTTTACTAACATCCCCCGTTGGATGACCGTGACCTCTCTTTTGTCGTCCCAAGGCATTTATACAAGATGGTGGACAGCTGCCGCCAGCTCACAGTCTCCCAGAGCAACGGAGACGAAGATACGGCCGGCATGGTGACCATTCTGACCGACCATCAAGTGGAGGATCTTTGCACTCGGTCGGCAGCGATGAAGGTCGGTCACTCGCGTGTTTTTTGTTACGTTACACACCAGAGCAAAACACACACGACTAGTCCAGCTTCTGCTCTGGTGGCGTCCCGTCGGTTTTCATACACAACCCACAGACATCTGGTGACTTAGGGAGGGGGCGTTGGGACGATCCAACAAGCTCTTCTCCTGAAGCTCGCTGACACCATGGTGGTTGTTAGATTGTAGCCGTCCTCACGAGTCCTCGGTATCAGAAAGGTATTCAATTATGCAATTCCTGTTGTGAATTGGGTGCTATTTTCAGTCTCACCTCCCACCACATATCTCCTGTTCTCTTGCTCTCTCTATGCTTCACCGCGTTGTTATTGTAATCCCAAAAAAGTAACGTGATGACACGAATGCTATACCTAATGACTATGGCTGACCCTATTGTTTTAAAGTTTTGACCGTTGCTATGGTTATAGATGTCCAAATCAGTATAATAATCGCAGTTTCTCGCGTCAATATTAATTGATACGAGTCTCAGACGGCGAGTGTTGTGTGTGTCGTGTATGTGTTGTGTGTGTCGTGTATGTGTTGTGTGTATTTTGTATGTGTTGTGTGTAGAGGATGTGTGTGTTCTGTCCCAGGACTGAACTGCAGCAGACTAGATTGATGGACAAAGCCAGGTCTTTTGTTTTATGTTTATTAATACATTTGTTTATAGGCCTGTATATGTGCCTATGTATATGGGCTATCTGTGTCATTTTTTTTATTTGTGTTTGTTTATTTATTTTGTGTTTTATTTGATTTGTTTTTCAATATAAAGAGAAATCTTTAAAATGTTATGTTTTTCCTCATCAAAGACAATAATAGCAAAGTTATCTAAGCTGATGCACAGGCTTATGGGGCTCAAGCAGACAATGTGTTAAAAAGGAGTTTCAATATCACCTCACCCTAATTTTATTTTGTTTTTTCCATCAGTCTGCGATCCAGGCGGCGGGTTCGGCGGGCATGGAGCTGAAGAACATCGTGGAGTTCTACCGGCAGTGGAAGGAGATCGGCTGAGAGGTCAAACGGGGGCAGCTGTCGGCGCTGCGAACAGCTGATCGATCACAACACTCGCTCCTTCTCTCTCTCTCTCTCTCTCTCCCACTCTTTTGCTCTGTGTATCTGCGTCTTCAAAGGCAAAAACCAACTCAAAAGAAAGTTGAATCGAAGCTTAGAGCAGTGGAAAAGTTAAAACAGTGGAGTTAAAAAAAAAAATGAAAGAAAGAAAAAAAAACACAGAGAAATGCGAGAGAAACGGCGCTATAAGAAAGAGCAGATCTCCCACCTCCCAATCCTAAACATAAAGAGTGACCTCTAGTGGTCGGAGCGCGGAAAATGGTGGGGGAACGCTACTCAACTTTTAAGTGCCCCTGGTTCACACCCTAACCAGGAATACACTGTATATGTTAGCAAACGAGTACATACGTGTCGAGAGAGAAACCGCACACACATTAACACATTCACGCTCAGATGAATCCATGTAGATGTTTAGAGCAGTGGTTTGGATTTCTGGTCCCTCCTTCCCTTTCCTTTCAGTCTGTACTACAGAAGAGAGGGTAAAGACTGCGAGTCTGGCGGAGCTGCGTTTTGTAGCAAATCGAGGCCGTGTGAAGACAACTTTTTAAGACGGACAACTTTTTTGAGACTTCCAGCCCTGCGAAGCAAATCAGGCGTCCCATCGCTCACAGGCCTCGTGGAAAGGTCGAGGAAGACGTCAAGTACACTTCTCCGGGATCGGTTTCTTTCCAACGTGGCTCTTTGTTTTAGTTTTTCCTTATTTGCGGTGTACTTTTTGTGACCAGTGACTTGTATTGTGCTATTCTGTATGAGAAGAGAAAAAGAAGAAGAAAAAATACACAGGAGTTGTCCTGTTAAAAGTTTTAATTTGGATTTTATTTTTCTACCCAAATAATGTTGTTTATTTTGCTTTTTGTAAGCTACATTTTGAATGAGATATTGGAGAATGTTTAAGGGAAAGGGAAGAGGGCTGTTGCCGTGCGTTGATCCACTGAGCAAATCCTTCAGTTCTTAAGATTGAATAAACGACTTATAAGCCAGAATTTATTTATCAAGGTTTCACGTTAGAGGGAGGTAGAAGCGGGTTAGCCCCGTGTTATTAGCCAGTCATTGAGGGGCCGGCTGACTCTCCTCAGAGGACCGTGGGTTGTGTTTGGACCCCTGTAAACTCCTAAAATGTGTCTCATCTACATCACCATTTCCATAGTGACTGTCCCATCATGCACAGTGCAAAAGAAACCAGTATATGTGTGTGGCCATGCATTGAACAATAAAAAGAAACTCGTATAAGATGATGGCTTATTCCTTTTATTTATTTATTTCTATATATATATTACTATCCCTTTGTGCCAGAAAATGAATTGACCAGTTAGCCGTGCATCAGTTTGACACATGACGTTGAGCCTTCTTGTCCAGCTCAGCCTCTGAAAACTGTTGTGGGATTCATCTGTGGCTCTGAGAGGAAGACCACGACACGCAGGGCCGCGTTGTTGAGGACGTTGTGCATTTGGGTAGCGGTGAGGCACCAAATGTAGGAAGTCCAACTCTGAGGCACCAACTCTGCACAGAGGTGTATCATGCTCGAGGGACCTGAACCCTCTCAACTTGCCCGGAGTCTTTCTGGGGACTCCGGCACATAGAGTCCTAGTTTGAGAGGAGAGGCATTCTCTTCTTTTTTCTGTGGGTGTGTGTGCGTCCCTCTGTCCCGGGCCCCGTGCCCACCACTGACCAAGCGCACAGAATAACCAATCCCTTGGCAGCGGGGTCAGTGTTTCAACCAAAAGACGGCTGGCACTGCTGCTGGCCCCCTTTTTTCTGCTCGGTAAGGGGGTTGGGGGACCTCAGTGACCCGAGGCAATCCTCTTTCTGTGAGCCCCATGTGGCTGCCGGGACAGGATGAGAGGTTTAAACAGAGAAAAAGCCCATTACTTCCATTCATAACTTGGTTAAAAGCAGCTGTGATCTGTCTGAGAAATGTCCATGCATGGTTCTGTGCTCGCAGTGGGGAAATGCCTCGCCTGCCTGGAGTTCATGCGTAAGTGACTTTTGTCTTTTAGGACAAGTTTCGACTCCACATGTGCATCTTATTAATCTTTTTTTTTTTTGCAGAGAACTTCATCGAAGCTGTCACGCTTTTTTATTCAGAATGCATGCAAGCCATGTTTACTCTTATGCTAATAATGCTGAAGTTCTTGTTCTCGCTCTGCCTTGACAGTGAACAAGGCGAGTTTTTGTTGTTTGCTACATCCAATGGAGAAAAAGCTTTTCCCCTGGGGGTGGGATTTCGCCAATGGAGGGGTTCAGTGGTGTTTTCATTTGGTTACTGCAGGAATGTGCAGAGGAAAAGAGGGGGCTGTTGCTGCAATGAAGAAAACTCCCGACTCTGGAATAATTATGGATTTATAAGAAATTTCCCAGAACATCACGCTGCAGAGTCTCTTCCACTGAGCCAACAATGAGCGCGTCGGACGCGTAAAGCTGAAAGGTCAGAGCCGGTTTCTGTGTTTGCTTCGATGGTGCTTGGCTGCAGTTTTACATCATTAAGCCGATCGCGACTGAGTGTTTCGACCTCGCCGTAAATAATAATGAAATTGTTTCAGTAAATTCACTCCCTTTCCGCTGCTTCAGAGACTCTGGAGGATTTTACTCGTGAGTCACTCCCATTTATCGGAACTGAACGTGTCTTTTTGCCAAATAGTTTCTCTGGAATCATTCGTAAGGTCTCGCTTCCTCACTTCAAAACAACAAGCGCGCTCATGGAGGCGGGCATCGAACCCCTCAGGCTCTCTGAGCAGTTCACATGTGCACATGGTTACAGTGTTTTAGCATCCGGGTCCTTTCTTGACAATTGTATTCACGATATTTGCATTGGGGATGTCTACTTTTAATTAATGTTATTGTGCTTTTTAGTTTAGGTTAGTTTAATCTTCCTCTCAACGTGTGCTTTTGTAAACATATTTGGCAAAGTAGCAAATGACATTCACTTAAGGACTGTATACTTTGAGAGGGATATCTTCTGGTTGCTGTGATGATAATTGGCTCATAAAATATGATGCACTGCTCAAAAATGTAACCACATTGGCCAACAATAACAACAGAGTAACAGTCAATAACATGATCCACCCTGCGTTGTGAGCACTTGTATTGATACTTTGTGCACATTTTGCTGACAATATTTCACTTTTACTTAATGACTGCAACTTTGTGAATGCAGGTGATTTACAAACTGATCGTATAACTATTATTACCATGATTTTGAATTACCATTACATTTCAACGTTACAGTTACAAAGTCCCATCCAAAAATGTATTCATATTATATTTTTAAAATGTGGTTATGCTCTCCTGTTTTCCCTCAGACGAGTTATTCCAGAGTCTTGGAGGTACAGCGTCTGACTTGTCTTGGATAAATACATCAATACTCTGGAGTATTACACTCCTCAGATGGATTTGATCTGGAAGTTATTAGTGCAATTTGTTTTGAAGACATCATTTTTTAAAAACAAGAATATGAGTGTTTTCATTTGCTTCTTTTTTTAAGGTGACACATGCACTCGATGACTCATCGAGCGAAGAACATGAATTCATAACTGCATGAACATTACTTTGTCCATATTTGAGCTTGCATTTTGCGGCTAATGGTCAAGTAAACATATTTGGGCGGGGGTTGAGGACGTTGTTTGTGTCCCTCAGGTGTTTACCGTCACGCTGCTCTTTGTTTGTTGGGTGGACTCAAGCGAGACCTTCGCAGATATACGATGGGAAAGAAAGTTGTGTTGACACAAGCTGGATGGTTTTTTTTCTGTTCAGTTTAAAACAGGATGTCCTCCCATGGTCGGAGTTTGGACAAAGGAGGATCCCCACAGGCTCATTCCTCCAAGTCATGTGATATCGTAGAAATAAGTCAGAGGCAACTTGGACTTATAAAACCTTGAGGACATTTAGTCATCCAAGAGGTTCAAACAGCGCTGAGTGATGTGCAGTAACTTCCTGTATTTCAACGCATTGGGTGACTGACATCACTGACTTGGTTACTGAGGTCATCAGCCAAAATCATGCAGGTTCGCCAGCAACTAATTCAGCTCTCTGGAGGGAACGGAGACACGGGAGAACCCGACCCCGCTGCAGTAAAATGAAAGGTTTTCATAAGGGAGTCTGGTGTTTGGAAACACTACCACGTTTGTCGACAGGGACCGCCAAAATCAACAGAAAATTAAAGATCCTTGTCGTAGGCTTCAGAGAAAATACATTCAATTTGACTCGATGTGCAAAACATAAAGGGAAGCTACCCATTATGTGAAATGACCCATTTCAGATTCATACATAATATATCACTGGATTATAATTAGCAATGCATTTAATGTTGCAGCTGGTAGTGGGGATAACTTGCACTGTTGTTGAGAGGGAATCGAAATGCTCCGAAACGCAGATCATGCACCTTTAACTTTTGGTTCGTTAAGGTTTTGGATGCAGATATTGTAAAATAGTGTTTTAGAGTAAAAAAGAAATATATTTGTATTTTTTTCCGCACTGGCATCAGGAAGACCAGTAGTTCAGGGATAAATCAAGGCAAGGATCCATTGAGTAAATATTTGAACCCATAAGAACCCGGACTCATTTTCCTTCAAGGAAAATTATGGTGAACATAATATATTATATATTAAATAGACCACGTAGAACACATTTCTGACATTGTTTTCAAAACGGTGTAAAACATCTGACATGTGCCATGTATGTCACATTGGTTGTTTTAATATGCTTTGGATTCAACGATATCAAATATGTTAGCTAAATATCATTGAATCCGCCAAATGAAGACCTGGGCGCGCGCATGAGGCGCAGCTGAACACGCGTGGCTCGTGTTGTTGTTGCTCCAGTGACGCACGTGAGCACCGAGCGGCGCTTCTCACTGGCTCGCGCGGCTCAAGACTGGGAAGAAAAGACTGTGGAGCTGGTGGTGTTACAAAAGAGAGACGAAGAGTGACAGGCAGAGAGAGAGAGAGACGGAGAGAGAGAGAGACGGAGAGAGAGAGAGACGGAGAGAGAGAGAGAGACGGAGAGAGAGAGAGACGGAGAGAGAGAGAGAGACGCCCAGCCGGTACTGACACACACGCGATAAGCTTTGAGCGTTTTTACGGACACGGAGACAAACTACAACTTCCGCATGCCAGAGGGTCGCGGTGAGTAAAAAGAAAAAGAAAAGCAAATGTTTGAGTGACTAAAGGCGCGAACATGATGTTCGCCCTCGCTACATTGTTGGGGGGAAGTGTCTAAACGAGCTGCTGCTGCATTACCAACTGCATTGAGGTTTTAGTTGGTTTTTTTAAGATAACGTTGAAAGATTCCCTGGGAAGCCGTGGTTAATAACCAGCCGGAAAGAAGAGGAAATTATCATTTTTAAAAAGCACGTGGGTCGATGCGAGATTATTCTAAGAATTGGCTCCATGTGACTCGCATGTTTCCCCCCCAAAGTGGTTGGTTGCTCTGGAGATGTGTGCAGACAAAATACACTTGCTAGTTGTGGGGTTTTTCTCTTACTTTAGAGCTATTAATATTTAATGCTTTGTTGTTTCCCCCATATTGTGAGCGTTGCCACATGGTTGAGCTCTTCCAGCGCACAGCTCGCACAGGGCGTCAGCAGAAAGGCTCGTGTTGTGTGGTTTGACTCGTTCTTTAAACAGTTTGCCATCTTCCACAGTTGCATCCTTTTTATTGTTCTTCTGGATTTTAGAAGACATGCCAATTTAGAGCTGCACCGCTTCTTAGATTACGCAAACAACCATACATCTAATTTGATAATCAAGAAAGAGTTAGATGCCTTGCAAAAAAAAATGCACCCAAACTAACTAGTTCTGGTTTCTTCAGTATTTGCTGCTTTCTTTGTTTGATCTTGATGTAAACTGAACATCTTTTTGTTTTGACAAAACAAGACATTTTCAGATGTCGGCTTAGTTTTTGTGGAAATGGGGATAACCATGTTCTTACATTACTCTGATGTATGTATGTTATGTCTGGAAAATAATCTGCAGGGTAATGGACAAATGGCATAAACTTGTCAACAACTAATTGAGGGAAAACGGGACATTCTTGTGTGCATAGTTCTGTGGAGGTACTGTAAGTACTGCAGTACAGGAATGCAGCAGCATGTGGGGGTGGGGGTGCACCGTCTCCACAACACACTCAGCAGTTGAGTCTTTTGTCTCCGCTTGAATGTATGACCTCATATTTGATCAGCAATGACTTGGAAAACTGGTTTCTATT
The DNA here is from genome assembly GCF_023055335.1 of Clinocottus analis. NCBI lineage: Eukaryota > Metazoa > Chordata > Actinopteri > Perciformes > Cottidae > Clinocottus > Clinocottus analis. The sequence continues at coordinate 11,775,364 of NW_027176251.1, read as the reverse complement.
TGACGTTGTGTTCCTTGTATTCGTCCCCAAATAAACTACCGACAGTCACATGCAAGCCAAAAGAACATGCTGATACTCGTACTTTTTGTACATTTTGTTTTTTCTTGTTGGAAAAGAAAAACCGGTTCATGTTTACGATGAGCTACTTGGTTGAATAATACAATAGAACAAAAAGAAGATACTTTAATTGGTATCAACCGTCTTCCTTGGGAGGTGACAGTTAAAGCTCTTTGTTCCTGCAGCCATCCAACGTGATCTGTAGGAACAGTGTTACATAAGCAGTGCTTTTCATGTGAAACGTAGACACTCACCAGGGGGGGCGGCAAGGAGGAACACCTCTTTTTTGGGACACACACACACATACACACACACACGCACACGCACACACACACATACGCACACACATTCCATGTTGACTTCAGTCTTGAAGCCATAAGAGAGACGTTGTACTCTCTGCTCTTGACCCGGTCTGGCGCATGTTCCTGTTCGCAGCGTGGCCCCGCTGCGTGTCAAATCCTAACGTAACCTCCGACACTTGGTGGGAGGCAAGTAGTTACTTTGAGAAACGGTAGATGCGGATGCATAGATTGTTTTTCTTAAGTGATTTATCCTTTAGTCCAGAGATCTTTGAAGTGGGAGGAGGGCTACAGGGGGGCGGGGAGGAGGGGGGGGGGCAGTGAATGGAAGTAAAACACATTTGTTTTACATTAGTGATCAGAGGAAGATCACACATTACCTTAAATTTGTGTGAGCTGTGAAAAGAGAGAAGTCATTTTAGGAAAACTTTACTGTTGCCCACACTCGGAAACTAATAAATACCTTTTGGACAAAACATTTATTTGATCTATTTGTTGTCAAATGGCATGATCTTACTGGCATTCAGTAATTAAGCGATGTGGGGGGTCTTTGAAAACCCCTGAATTTATTTTATAGATTTATTTTTTTTGCATTTCACCTTTTAACGCAGTTCAAATACAAATGAATCCTAAACATGCATGTCTGTTAAAAACCAAAGGTGTATTTGTGGCCTTGTTCAGGCGTTGTTGTTGTTGTTGTTGTTATGGATAGCGCTGTATGATGTCACATTGAGATATTTTACGTCCGCTTTTATTGTCTGTTTCCCAAAAAAAAGAGCAATATTTTCTTTGACTCATGTTCCAGAAGAGGGAAAAACATAATAATGATAATAGAAACTAATCCCTCCACTGACGGTCGTCTCGGGAAACAGAGACATCATTATACAATGAGTTGTACTTTTTATTCTCCTCACTTCAAAAAATAACCCTAATGCTGTGTTCTTGGTCCTCTCTTCAGCATGTGAAGAGCAAACAGGTGGTTGTAGCACATCGAGGCATGTTATGTAGGTGGTTGCCGAAAGGAATTACGGGAAATATTATGCAGTGAATCTGAGATTATAAGCAGATGGAAGTTATATGAATAATCACATACTATGACACATTTTCAAAACTTTTTTTTGTGAATTTAAGCGTAAAATATTTTTTGTTTAAAAGAAAAATGGTGCATTAACCACCGGTGAACCCAACCACCGAGGAATTATCGATGTGTGGGTTTTATTCGGTGGGCTGAATGTGTTTCTGCAGGACGGAACAAGCAGTACATGGCACATACGTCCATCTGTTTGGACAACATGCTCTCCTGCATAGCCCTCTCATTGTCAGCCTCCGGCCAATAAAGACGTCCATTGAGAAAAGGTCACATGATCGACGTCACGAGTCAGTGGGAAAGAATGCCGGGTGTCGAGAGAAGAACAAAACAGAAAAAAGGGAGGAAGTGTTGTCAGTTCAGACTTGCTGCAGAAGTCACAGGTGACGACGACAGTCTGGAGGTGAAAAGAAGGGAAGCAGATGCTTTCATGAGCCTTTTTTTTCTCGTGTCTTCCATGTCATTGGACTTGAAATTGGCCACTTGTTAGCGCTGCTGGCTCAGAAAGTATTACAGGGAACTTTGTTTACAGGTCTCAGAGAGAACTGCTGCATGCATGGGCGTGTGTGTGACAAAAAAAACTAGTTTGGTTTGCATTTAGAAAGAAGTGACGACGTCTCCATTTTTGACCTCCCCTTAAACCGAATGTCTGACTGAACTGTCAGCGGTTGAGTTGCATTCTGGGTACCGTGCAGTGCTGAATCAGTGGAGCACTTATAAGATCATCTTGTGTAATTCATTCTGCTACTGAATTTGATATAAAACGCTCCAAAAGGTTTAAAGAGGTAACTTTCAGCTTTAAAGGGATAGTTAGACATTTTGGGAAAGGCTTATCTCCGTTCCTGCTGAGTACGTTCAGAAGAGTTCTGACATGCCTTTTATGAAATGTATGTTTTCCAGTTGGAACATTAAAGCAGATGTGGAAAAACAAAACAAAAAGTGTCCCCATTTTAATACTTTATGAGTGCATCTTCATCACTTTTCCTGAGTCAACACACGATATGACGTGACGAGTGTTCAGGGGAGCAACAATTTCAGTTTGGGCTTACCTCACAAAGCGTAGAGGGGTCAGAATAGGTCAAGGTTGGTCAATGTCCATCAAAACGGAATTTGCATCATGCTGAATGAAAACCCTTTTCATAATAACAGGAATGCTTTGCTGAAACGTTACAGAACGCTAAACGCCCTTTTGCTGGACAGGAGGAGTCAAATATCTTCAGGAAACCACAGTCGACTCGTGAAGGTGGATGTTGTCTCTTGCGGGAGGATGCGTGCAAGATTTACTGAACCACTTCAACATGTCAAGTCTTAGAAAAGGCTCTAGAAAGACGATGCAAATTGAGAGGTTGAACCTTGTTTAATAGATCTGCATCAGACAGGCTGAAGGTTTGTCCTGTCTCTGCACAAATCCATGTGTTTTTATATAATATGAAGTGGAGTTTACTCGCTGACTCAGTTATTCCTCTGTGTGTGTATTGTGTGTGTGTTTTGTGTGTGTGTGCTTATGCATATACAAGCTTGTATGATGCTGTCTGGTACATCGTAGGTTCTGTAAATCCATGGCCACTTTGTGTGTGTGTTTGGTCTTGTGATCGTGGACAGTTGAGTCCTCATGCCGGTGAAGTTGTCAGATCAGAGGGTTTTCTGCATTCTGCGGTTCAAACCTGTGTCAATCAATTCCTGCTGTTTCTCGTAGATTCTGCTCTGCTCCTGCTGAACTCTGGTTGAAATGTGTAGAAGTTAAGCACAATTTCACCCTCTCCGACTTCTCCTAAACACTTCTGGACGTGCGTGTTGTTGAAATGTAGAGCATGTACACAATGTCACATGATTTTAAAACGGGAAACGCTGACTGGGTCACTGAGATCTGAGGAGCTAGTGCATTAATGTCACCGCATGACAACGCAGTTTTTCTGCTTTATGTCGACGTACATTGAGTCAACTGTCCAAAATGAGTTGTAACCATTACATTCTTAAATTGTTTGGCCAATTAAAAGGCTTTATAAAGTTCCTCGTTTTCATCTCCCGTCTCTCATAACCAGTTAAAATCATGGATGGATCACGACTACACACAGGAACATGAAACACAAAATGACTCGAAAATAGACTCAAAACTACACACACACAAAACGACTACAGAGTCGCAAGGTGCAGCAAAGCTCACGTTGAGTTACATTCAGGAGCTACACATGAGTTTGTTGCCGAGTTGATCAGGACGGATGAAGTTTGCGGCAACTTTGTCAGGTAGCTAGCTCCAGGACTTTGTTCCTCCTGAGAGAACCAAGATGACCAGATATGCCAAGGATCTAAATTCAAATGAGCTTTTTTCTTTTTCACAATCCAGTGAACCCAGTCGCTTTTCGTTGCTATTGTCATCGTCACACAAGCCATGGTCTTGTGTGTGTTGGTGTTATGTAGTGTGCTGCGGCCGTGATGAATGCAGGATTTGTGTGTGTGTGTTTGTGTGTGAGAGTGAGAGAAGCCTCATTTCCATCCAGCGCAGCGTGTAACAGTCATTCTTTGGCCCCTGTACTCTCGAGGCTTCAGCCTCCACAAAGCTCACTTTGTCACCGCTAACACGCCGCGGCCTGCAGCTGGGTTGCAGTGAGTGGCGGACTCTTCGCGCGCGTGTGTGTGTGTGTGTGTGTGTGTGTGTGTGTGTGTGTGTGTGTGTGTGTGTGTGTGTGTGTGTGTGTGTGTGTGTGTGTGTGTGTCCGTGTTCCCTGATGATTCAACCAATGATTTCCAATCTGTATATTTTAAAGAAGAAATGGGTTGTGTGTGTAAGATGTGGTGTTTGTTAGTTCATGAAATCCTTTTAGTGTACTTTGTTCATGTTTTTTATGCATTTGAGTCTATACTGGATTTTGAGGCTGAATTAAAACATTTGGCCATTATTAGTTTTAATGTAAACTCATTACATCTGTTTATTGAAGAATTGTGAACAAAACGCATGTACGGAGTGGGCCATTTTATTTTTATTTTTTTCTCAACTCGTCAGCTCTGGCGGCCGGATGGCCTCACTCGACTGCATATGCCCGTACCTGCTGAGTTTGTCCGGGAACGTCCCCGCTTTTCACTTCCAGATATTGTCACGGTACAGTTTGTCAAGAAAGTTCAAACCGTCTTGTGGAGTGAGAACCGGTTATCTGATCACGTAATGTCCTGTGTGATATTCGCCCTCCTCACAAACACGTTATTGCACGCTCGCCTTCAGTCACGGGGCGCTGCGACGTGACAATGCCAGGCATTCTTTGAATGGATGGTTGGATGCGTCTGAAGAGCGGCCACAATCAGGGATTGTTCTCTGTGTCGGCTCCAGTCGACAAAGACACCACACTGGAGGACTCTCGTCATATATACTTGCTGATATAATATTTGCCACATGACCAACGTTGGAAAGGTGAACCTAAAAGACGAGTTTCAGAAATCCAATTTGTTGCAGCTGTCAGTGAATATAATAAGGACATTTTTAATGTAGGACTTTGACCTTTTATTGAGCATTGTTTAGACTGCGATTGCTTTTTTTTTAACTTAAAAGTTACTGTGAGGAGCTTTTTAACTACTCTTAATGCTCAGCTCAGAGTCTGTACAAATCATTCAGGTTCACCAGAAGACCTCTTCAGCCCCGACTAGTGGGGCCCTCTAGCAGCAACCAGCCCACCGGGGAACAGACCCAGATCTGGCTCCAGAAGCAGAGCTTTGCCTCGCAGAGCCGCTGGGAGCCGACGCCAACATGAGGCAGACTGACTCCTGCTGCAGCAAAATAGGAGGTTTTCTGAAGCGATTCTGGTTCTCTGAGACGACTACCGCTTTCATCCACAGGGGCCGCCAAAATCAAGACACAATGAAAGTTCCTTGTTGGGTAAATGAGGGATAATACTGTATAAACCACTTCCAAAGGGGGTTCCACATTTTAAGAGCTGAACCCTTAAAATGTATAGTTTCCTCCTTGGATTTCTGATCCTCGTCTTTCAGGTTCACCTTTGCAACGTTGGTCGCGGAGCAAATATCATATTAGCACTAAAGTATATATGACAAGAGTCCTCCAGTGTGGCATCTTTGGTGACTGAAGCTGACACAGAGAACCATCCATTATTGAGGCCCCCAACAAAACCCTGACTCCCAGGACCAGCTGGGGACGTGGGGCTGCTGTAGTTCTCAAAGTCACAAATTACTGGTCAGGTGTTTGTGTCTCATTGAGTGTGTGTTTTGTTGTCCGTCTCTGCAGTGTTTCCAGTGTGGCGGGGGATCGGGGTCGGTGCTGGCGTCAGAGGCGGGTGGAGCCAGGGCTGGGGGCGCTGTCTGCGATGGGAGCCTGACGGTCCAGGACAAGGGCCCCGGATACCGGTATTTGACTACCCTGTCTGGATTGTCCTCTGTCGCGGACGCGCCAGGCTCACGGAGGTTTGTCAGCGGGGGAGGGGTGCCATCCGACTGCCCACGGACATGCTCAGCATCAAGCTGTCCCAGCTCTTTGACATCCACCAGATCCCCAAGGTACGGAAGGAAGGAGGCCTGACTGTGTGAGCTGTCTTCCAGTTTGTTTTGTCCTGTTGTAAATATCAAATGTCCTGTTGTGACACGATTCTCAGTTGAGGACGCAACATTCCTCTCACCATCTGCAGGCAGATCCTCTACGATCACTGATTGTAAAATGATGTGGTGTGGTCACAAGGTAGCAGTGCTGTAAGCTGAATGGAGAATAATAAGAGTAATATTTTAAGATTTGTTTGATTATCATGTTAATACTGGTTACAGTGCTATTTATTTGGCCGCAGTAGTTTAAAACCTGATCCCGGGTCATCAGAGTCTGCACCTCGTCACAGAGAACTGCAGGCGTCCACCCGGCTGTTGTGTACTTATCTTTACTGATAAGCAGCCTTTGTTGACTGGGTTTTGCGTCACAAATTTCAAGCAGGTTTCAGTGTGGAGCACTTAAATATGTGTCCTTGATTTTGTGTTTGAGTTTTAAATATTTTAGTTAGACACGAGCAGAAAAGACGAAAAACTGTTTGTGATCCAGGCCGGCATCTGTTTAGAATAAACAAACTGGTGCCGCTGTTTAATAAAAAATATAATAATTACTGTCACTGTTATTTGACTTGGAGGTTTAAGTTCCTGACATGCTCTACTAAGTGTTATCAGATCGCCTCCTGCTTAGGAGAATATTTACATTGTTCTGCTTTTTGTTGCTCTCTTTCTTTGCACGTCCGATTAGAAGTTCTGCAACACAATTTAAAAAATATATATTTTTACAAATTTTTAAGGGTTTCTCAATCCTTTATTTCCTTGTGAAATGTTTGATGCTTTCACAGTTATTTAAACAAAACAATAAATGGTTGCATTGTCACACCGTGCAACTGTTATTTTTATTATTTAGGAACTGAAGGTATAGGATGGTTCTGTAGAAGCTGAATTGATAAGATAGTATTTTTTTCTGCTGTTAAATGCAGTTCGGAAACAAGTTTCTGTTATACCAAAAACCCTAAATGTGACCATAAAGCGAGACGAGATAAGAAGTCAGCCTTTCAGTTTCTGTAAGGAGCGTGTGCTCGGTCCACAGGTGTTCAGGGAGGAGAGCATCATCTCTGGATACCGTCACCCGCGGAGCTCGGCGCTGGACTGCGTCCTCAGCAGCTTCCAGATGAACAACGAGACGATCAACATCTGGACCCACTTCCTGCCAACGTGGTGCGTGCAGCAACACGGACGCCGTTTTTTATTTTACATTTCTCACGTGTTCATTTAATGTGTGTATTGTGTTTGCTGTTATTTATTGCCTTGATGCACCAAAACAGCTAATATGCAACAGCTCAACATTTATGTCTACGTGGAACTTGGAAATGTCCTTCAAGTAGCATTTAAGAAAAGTGAGAATATATATACCTTCCAGCTGTAAAAACCTGACAGTTTGTACGGATCATTCGAGGTTTCTGCGTCTTTGTTTGCTATCGGAGACCTAAACCCTTAAATCCTTCGCAGGATGGAAAATAAACTGGTGGCTAAAATATACTATCAAGAGTTTTAGGAAGGTGGTAAAAATGTTGAGGCAAACATCCAATAAGCCTGAATCCTAACAAACAGGACACTGCGATCAGGACGACCGATAAGTTCAACAGCCTTAAAGTCCAGCGTGGGACAGAAGCAGATTGAGTTGATTGCTCTAAAGATACTGAGGGGAGGAAAATAAATGATGAAATGGTGTTTTGCAGGTACTTCTTGTGGCGCTTCTTTGCCCTCTGCTCCACGATGAACTTCCTGACCGACAGCTACACCTGGCCGCTGCTGGTGTACATGCTGCTCATCTGCATCTACCCCTTCACCTCCAGCTGTGCGCACACCTTCAGCACCATGTCTCCAGAGTCCCGCCACATCTGCTACTTCTTTGACTACGGAGCGCTCAGCCTCTACAGTCTGGGTAAGTCCTCAGACACAAAGATGGAATCAGGAATAATCTATATTTTCAGTGCACAACACTCGGAACTTTACTGTTTTTTTATTTTTTTAAGGATTTCGGTGCAGGATTTGCATCTTACATGCATTTTCTCCCCTTACTTTTCTCTGCTACCTATTACTTGCTGGAGGAAAAATAGACCTGTGGCTAAAATGTACTGTCAAGATTTTTGATCGGCATGTCTGATTTCCATATGCTCTCAAAGCCCATGCAGTAGTGTCTCCTCTCTGCCTCGCTGGCTGAGAAACAATTTTGTTTCTTGGCTCATCTGCTCACAGGGCAGCGTGTGTTTGACCACACGACCATTTCTCCTAGGCATAGTACTTCCCTATCGCTGTATCGGCCTTTACAGAGATATTTGGAATTTGAACAAAGTTTTTCGGAGCTTGTTTTGCACATGTGGTCATTTGGAAAACAGGTTCCTGCAGCATGCACTGTCACGGTCTGTCTGCCGATTTGCAGGCGAGTACGAACGTGCTCAACATTCATTTTGTCTGCGCTCCACCTTTTTTTTTTTTTTTTTTTTTTTTTTAAATGTTCGGACATAATTGTGGGTTGTAAGGTGTGTGTGCATTTCAGATTATACCGTTTTGTATTTGTCTTATTGGGCGGGTTCGTGATCCCCTGCAGCGTATTTAGGAGCAGTCGTTAAACATCGACCGAGGCCCTTTTCAGTTCCTGTCACAAATGTGTGGTGGTCCCCTGCAGACTGATCCTTAATCTACCACAAAGCCTCTTAGTGCCAAGATGTGCCCAGTTTAAAATGTCCAAAAGTCCATCTCGGGGATAAGTGCAGTAAGAAGGTTTTCTCACTGCAGGAAGGACCAAACAAAAACATGACTAGCCAAGTTGTTCCACACGGTGCAGCAGATGCTCTGGAGGCAAGAAGAAGGCCGCTGCACCGCTGCTCTCTAATTACAAGTCCACACTGAGAAGCTTCCAGGCGGGCAGATCCTGGCGTGGAAATAAAAACAAACTGAGAAATAGCAAACGTTTGTCATGTTATCGAAAAGACGCGTAGAATTTGAAATGCTCCTATTTAGTGACTCCTAGTGGTTGTATTTCTAATGTGGTTTCATTGTTTCTGACACAAAACAAAAATCTGTGTCGCGACGCTTCCCCCTGCCCCTGTGTTATCCTCATCTCTTATTTTCTCAGTGACTGTTTTGCTCTGTGTTGGTTTGTGTAACAGATTGATTGAGTTTGGTTGCATATCAAAATACAGTATTTCTAAAAGATGTATTGAAATGCATTTACATTTACACAAGACTCTTTTAATTTAAATAAACATATCCATTCATCTCAACAAAAGCTCACGCAGGAAGCGAAATGTTTACGCTCTCGGATCAAATCAACTTCCTTTTATTCTGTATCTGCCAGGTTGTGCCATAAGCTACGGATACTACGTCATGCCCGACTGCCTGCTGAACAGCTGGCTCCATCAACATTTTGTCCCCATCGCCATTGGAAACACGGTGTTCTGCACCAGCCTGTCCTGCTACTCCAGGTGAGAGGCCGCTGTGTTGCACCTCTGGACACGAATGTACAAGACATGTTTCAATCTTTACGTCTCGGAACAACTGTCAGGAGTTTCGGTAAATGCAAAGGAGTTCAGCATGAATTATTTCTTGAACATTAGGCCGAAAGGATTGAAAACAAATGCTGAATACGACTCGTGTTGCCACGATTGAAACTCTGCTGAGACCGCATTTAAGCCATCATGTGACACTTTGAACTCTCCGCCGAAACCCGCGATAAATGACATTATTTTAGGCTCAGCAGCTCGTGGAGACAGTGAGCCACTGCTGAACCTGCAGCGTGTCAGTGACTCTGTTGCCTCAGTTTGTGTGCTTAGAGCGTCTTGTAGTAGACTTCTGTGTAGTAAGTGTGTTGTCCTCAAATCAACTTTTATCAAACATATGGAACTAATGTGGAACAGATTTTAATCCTGTGGTCTACTCCAGCGCTGTTGACTGATGGTGAAGAGTCAATGACAGTAGGCCTGAAGATCAAGAATACCGTCAGGCTGTCTCCGTTTTACTTTTGTGTTCACTTTTGCATTTATTTGTGTTCAGTTTTAGTTCGTTTTCGGAGTGTGTTTGCTAGTTTTCATTTCATTTCAGGAGTTTTATTTAGTTTTTACAGATATAATGTAAGTATGTAGCTGACAGTCATGCTTGAAGAACTGTAATAATGTCCATGATGTTTACGTCTTTTGTTTTGGGAATTTACTTCTTTACGACCACACCCGCACACCTTTTCTTGTTTTATTTTATACATCTGGAGCTACTGGTAGCCAGGGTGCAGGCATTTTACTTAACATTAAATGATTTGCAAAATGCTTAACTTAGCTTCTATTGATATGTTATTGTTGGCTTATGTATTTCTCCCTCTGGGTGTCAATGAGATTGTGGTATTTGGTATTTTTGTATGGTTTTGTTTCTGAATGTATGTGTGTCCTTTTTTTTCGACGCGTAGATGGAATTGAAGACAAGCGGCTGACTGCTGCCCTCTGTCTGTCTCCGCAGGTTCCTGGAGCTGCAGTTCCCACAGAGAAGTAAAGCTCTGAGGACGGGAGCGTTCGTCCTCCCTTTTGTCTTTGACACGGTTCCTCTGTTTTACAGGGTGAGTGTCGGTCTCCAGGTCGACTTTCAGTCGCAGATTGAAAAACAATGTAGATATTACTCATGCACACCGGTTTGTCTATGCGTCGTTATGTAAGCGGAGCCGACTTTGGCTCACCAACCCAGAGACGGATTTCGTTTCTCAATCTAACACAAATGTATCGCTGCCATCAACTAATCCCTCTAATCACTGCGATGCTTAGTTTGTGCAACACACAAGTCATTTGTTGGGAGTACTTCTTTTGTCTCTAACTAGGTCAGAAATTCTGTTAACAATGCTTCAGTCCTCAGTGTTGACAACAGAATTGTCCACTTAGATAAATATATATATTAAATGAGTGCTTTCTGTTGACGTTTCTCTCTCTTTGAGATACTTTTTTTTCTTTTAATAATTTGTATTTGACTTGGTTTGTTTCTGCATGCAGATCCTCCTCTGCTTCGGCGGCAGTGGCTTCAGCCCGAGCGACGCCTTGTCCAGTCACTGTTACCACCTCCTCTTCGCCTTCCTCACCTGCTTCCTGTTCACCGCCCACCTCCCGGAGAGGCTGGCCCCGGGGCGCTTCGACTACATCGGTATGTCCTTGGTGGATTTTGTCAGCGAGCCTTGTAACCGGCTTGTTTGACTTTGCACAGCCCATGCTGAGAAGTACTTTAAATCTTGCTGCCCTTACCGAGGAAATAATGACAAATACATGTCGGAAAGTATGGCAGATGATTGATGTTTGAAAAGGATCAGGCATGTAAAGCAATATCATTCCAACAGTATATACTGAGCACCTTTATGTATGGAGGGGGGGGCGCGATCTTTTTGCAGTGTTTTGCCTGTTCTTGACCGCTGCCTGCTGGACACAGCTGACACAAACAACAACAAACTGTGTGTAAAGTTGCTTCCTGTGTTGTTTTTTAGAAGCGTGTGTCTTTGTTTGTGAACCTCAATAATAAGTTGCTCTTTAAAACATTGCATTGATTAGCAAAACCATGACATGAATAATTAAATCATCAAATGAATGAATTATTAATGTTTGATCTGCAACTGATTTTAATGTCAGTCATCTGACTTTTCTACAGTATGTGCCTTCTGTTGCACTTTTAAAGCTCTAATAACTTAATATGAGGCCGTGTATTCAAATAGCTTGTTTGATTTGACCAACAGTCTAAAACCCAAAGAGCTTCCCTTTACTTTCATAAATCACAAAGAAAAGAATAAAATCGTCACACTTGGGAAAACGGAGAAAGGTAGTTGTTACTAATTGTTAGTGAGTCAACTATTTATATATTTTTTGTCTCCGTGTAGCTCGAGCTGAGATGAAAAGTAGATATTGGACAGCACTCGGTTAAGTTGCTGAAACTAACAATTATTATTATTAATAACAGCCAAAAGATTCATCATTCAGACTCTGAAATATCCAGAAATAGGGGGAAAAAAAGCTTTCTTCAAATGTCTTGTTTGGCCCAAAACTCAATGGATGTAAAGTTTACGATGATTTAAAACAGAGAGGAGCTGCAAAGTAGAACCAGAGAAATAATTTAAGCGATTAGTCGGTGCTTAATACGAGGGGAGGCAGTTTATTTTGTAAGCATTTTCAGTTCTATTTGTTGAAATTATGTTTATATCTAGACTGCAATAACTAATATAAAAATGCGAGAAAAATGTCATATTTAATCAGACACTGTAGATTTGCATATTGATTATTCAACTAATAGATTTGCATATTGATTATTCAACTCACGAGTTTGCACATCGCAGACATACCGTGCACGTTTTTAAACAGTTCTCGATCCGTGCCTCGCCGTTTCCTCCACCGAACCCTGTCTCCTCTCACGCAGGCCACAGCCACCAGCTCTTCCACGTCAGCGCTGTGGTGGGGACCCACTTCCAGATGGAGGGCGTGATGGCAGACATGACGTCGCGGCGGGCGTGGCTGCTGGCCCACGGAGCGACGCCCTCCTTCCTGGGGACCATCGGCGTGCTCGTGGCCAGCCTCGTCCTCAACCTGGGCATCATCGTCATCTTCAGCACGCCGCTGCTGTGGAACACCCACCACGGCGCCAACCAGCCGCGCACGCCAAAGTGCGAGTGCAAGGAGCAGTGAGGCCACGAAATGTCTAATTCACTTTCCAAAGGAAAGGTTTGTCTGTCTCAGAAGTAAACGGTGAATGGACCTGTACTTGTGTAGCGCTTTTCTAGTCTTCCGATCACTCAAAACGCTTTAATACTACATGACATCATTCACCCATTCATACACTGGTGGGAGGAGCTACCTCCCATCAGTGCAAGGTGCCACCTGCCCATCAGGACTGACACACGTTATGTGTATGAATGTGTGCGTGTGTACGTGTTTTTACTAGTTTTATCATTCCGAGGTAAAGATTTTGATGCAATCTGTTCAGCATTTGTCCAGCACACCCGATACCTCTGCTCACGTGTTCGCTCAGCAGCCGAGGACCCGGTCGCGTTCGTTGAAGCCCTTTTCTGATGTCGCATTGAGCTCTGTGTGTCCGTGTACAAAATGTCTGTTTAATTTATTTCTGAGGTGCTTCAATGGGCATTTGAAAAGGCTCTGGGTTGAAGGACGCGTGCTGTTGCAACACAAGCGTGTTGTTGTAGGTCCCACATTTACGATGTTTACAGTGGAGCTCTACAAGGTTAAAGCTAAAACTGGAAAACGTCTAATGTCGCAGTTTGCAGAGATTATATTTGGAATTTCATTTTTTTTTCCATTTGTTTTTTTTTATGTGCTAGGCCAGAATCTCTTTTTTACTTTAAGGATCTATTTAAAATGTTGTCTATAACTGGACTGGTTGGTGTGGTTGATCTACACAGTCTTCAGTGTAGGCGACCCTCAATCAACTCTCCACAATGCATTGCAGCTCTTATACAGTAGATCCACGTATTGATTCCACTCAGCAGGGACAGGAATTGATTTGCAGGTCGTGTGGTTCTTTTTCCTGATTGCCTGCCTTGTTATGAACCCCACAGTCCGCCCTTAGCAGAAGGGGAGAACAATATATTACAACACATTGGTGATTGAAAGAACAGGTACCATTGGGAAAATATATATCTTGTTTTTTAGAAATGAACATTTCCATGACAACATTATTGTGGCCTCATACCCCCTAAAGGTTTTGCGCTCTGAACGTTTATCGTGGACAAAAGCACTTAAACTCAACGGTTGTATTTCGTAATTTTGTATGTTTTTTAGTAAATTTTTCCCACACGTGTGGTTTATAACTAACGAGTTAGGCGTCGAGTTATTTTGAGAGGGGGAAAAGTAACTTTAGTCATAGTTTGGGTCTTGTTAATACTGTGGTGCATTTATAGTATTACAAACCAGCCCCACTCCTGCACTGATCTTTCCCATCAGACAGTTTGATGGTGACATTTATCTCTGAAAAAATGATATGTTAATAGAATTGTATTATATTTATCTTTTTTTCAGTTTCATAAATGGGGATCAAGAGGAATGTTTTTCTCCTTTTTGGGAATACATGGATTAAGTAACAGTGGTTTGTTAAAAATAAACTATTCATACGCTGTTAGTTGCGACTGTTATTGATCTCTGTGTCCTTTTTAAACACGTGAAAAAAGTGCAGGCGGGTTACTTCAGCAGGTTTACAATTTCAGTAAATTTGTTGGAAGAGTTCATTAAAAAAAAAGTAGAAATGATTATTTAAATCAAGTAATCGATTAGTTTGATAATTGTTTATATGTCAGTTACTTTTCAGGCCAACAAATGTTCCAACTTATTATTTTATATCATTCAAAATTTGAATATCATTCAATTAAAAGCGGGTTCAAATTATCTCAGATTTTTTTCACGTGTTTGAAGAAAAGAAAAAAATGTAAGGATTCGATAATGGAGAAAAATGACTAAACTGCATAAATTAGACATACATTCATAACCTCAGTATAGCAGCAATCTCAGTACTGTACATACAGCCTACGCCTCAAAGAAGTCTCGGTTAATAGTGTTTTTTTAAATGGAAGACAGGACATTTCTGTCGTAGCTCTAACGCACTGCAGGTACAGATTTCAACACCGCTCATCTTTAATGACAAACGGTTTGGAAGGCTCGTTTGTATAAAGTAGGTTTGAAGGCATGTTTTGCACAAATGTAGAGTTAATTCCAGCGTTAACACCAGTAGTGTGAACACACCATCCGCAAGAGGCACATGGCTCACACACTCACACACACTAAGGTCTTTTGGTCGGGAGTTTAAAAAGAGGGGAAGATGTACGTGTTATTATGGGAATGCGGTGTGAACAGGTCCATGTTTGGACGCTGAAGGAGGACGGTCGGACGCGGAGTGAATGTGTAGACTCACAAAGAGCGCTCACACACTTTTGTATTAGAACAGGAGTTGTTTCACATGTTTTCATGGTTAGTGTACACAGCATAGCAGACATACCAGACAAATCGGAGCAGTATTTGTCCTCATTGTGGTTTCCACTGACTCTGTTTTATCGCCACTCCTTGTCAAGCGTCGATAGATTCATTTTTAAATTTTATTTTGTCTTTGCCCATCGTTTTACGGCATTCCTCGGTGGCCTTGTTGGTTCTTGGAATTGCATCATTACTGGTTTCTCTCGTGGTTCTTTGGTATTGACCCAAAATAGTTAAAACTCTTTCATTTCAAAGCTGTTTTTGTAGTTTTTCTATTCTGCCTTCATCTCATTCATTTTCAGCCGTTTGGTGCCTGCACTATTTCTCAGCAGTTTGACGGTTATTATGACCTCCACGTCAAGTGGGTCAGTGCTGGTGTTGCCTTACTGAGTTGCATTTTTGCATTTATTTTTGACCAAACTATCAATTCCAGCCCCAGAAATTCCCCAGACCAGATCACTGTTATTCTGAAGGCTGCTTGTCTTGTTAACCTTGTGGGTTTACTCTCAGTGGACGAGCAGATTCAGGTTTAAATTATCAGGAAAACCGGGAGCTTTTCTTATGACAACGTAAAAAAAGTGTACGTAAAAAGTATTGAAGGATGTTTAAAAACGTGAAATGGAGAGCAAAGATGAGTGCGGGATCAAACATTTCAAAACGGGGTTTGAAAGATTCATTGGTGCCTTTTTAAAAAAAATAAACAATGTTTTATACAACCTTTCTTTTTATATAAGACAACAAACTACTCTTCAACTGTATAAATATCTGTTCTTTGCTATGTGTAATTTGCTACTTTGTTCAACTAGATTTGTGTAATAAATTAAGCTTTTTATAAGTGTATTGATTGTCACTGGAATTATTTTAGTGTCTTTAAAACCGTCTGGATGCTTTTTGTACGTTTGTACCGTGTGATGAAGAGCAATTTCTTAAGGTTTTACCAACGACTAACAATTATTAATAACGGAGAAGTTTCAGTTTAATGTCCCACAACTTAAGGTGGGATCCTCAAATGTCTTATTTCAACTCTCCAATATAATATATTTACATACTCCTGGGTATGACGCATATTTATTTTTATTTTTACCTCTAAAGATGGCCAAAACTAATTATCATTATCAAAATAAAATAATTCACCTTCAGATATGCAACTTGTCCTTCATGTCGATAGCTACAACCTTGAAAAATACTAAGATAGATTCTCTTTGAGTAATAGAAATTGAAATGCGGTGAATGTGACCAGCAGAGGGCAGAACACAACAATGAGTGTGTTGTTCAGGTTGAGCAGCTCTTGCTCCTCGCTGCTGATCAGCTTTTATTCCTCCTTAAAGTAGGCTGCAGTGTTGCAACGGTGTGTGATTTCCGCAAAGATGTATCTGCAGGCAACGTATGTTTGATGTAAAATCACGCTGCAGAAATGGTCAAAATAATCAGCCTTCAAAACATTTTTTTCCTAAACTGAGATCGTTCCGCTTGTCCCCAGAGACTATGCTTTTGTTTGAGGCGGAACATGAATATCCTCAGTTTAAATACAATAATAAGGCATTATTATTGTATAATGCCTTATGTCACACTACAGAAAAAAACACATCTACAACATTTCACAAAAAAAGATAATCTCACAGAACTGTAGGATACAGGAATCATTGTGGATTAAAGGACTTGTAAAATGGATTTTTTTTTTCAATGCAGTTTTATTATCGTTTGTAGTAGGAACTATTTTATTTCAATCACAGTTCCTACATGAAACTGCTCAGGTCTCAGGATTATTCTGAGAAACCGGGTCATGACTTCTGGAAAGAGACGTTGCTGTTGACTTTTTTAAATGTAATTTCTTGGACGCCACAAACCGAGTGCCATATAGTCCTTTATATGCAGGAGTTATCTTCCTACTCTGTGACCGTCTTTAATGCCTTACAGGGTTTATAGTAAAGCATACCGAGTGGTCTATTACTGGCTAAATTAATCTGCACTGGCATTGTCATGGAAAAAAATAATTACCATAAAAAAATCAATATCCTGCATACAAGCATTATATGTCGAGGGAGAAGGTTTATAAGTAAAGCAAAGCTCTAATAGGAGTTCCATTTTAAAAAATGGCCTCATTCCCAGTTCTTATTATAGTCATATCCCATATCTAACCAGGCTGGAGACTTGAGTGCTTATTAAAAAGGGTTCATTCTGAAACCACAAATGGAGCCCTTAAGGATAACGGGGACAAACACTACAGAGTGTACTAATCCTATCTGACCCAGAATCTGCTTGTAGACACTAGAAGAAACAATAAGCCAGACACGAGTCCTCCAAGTGTTTTCATCCGCCCGGTACACCAGAGGAGGTGGAGAGAAAGAAAGAGACAGAGAAAGGGATGATAGCATTACTCACAATCCATTACCACTCCCAGGAGACGCTCTGCATACAGAGTGATGGTGGGGGGAGGGTGGCGATGAGGAGGAGGACATGGGGGGGGGGGGGGCTGGTAGTGTGAGGAAGAGAGAGAAGGGTTTTGGTTGATGTTTGTTTGCTGGAGGCCCGGCGGTAAGGCAATATGAAACTTGATTATTTCTTTTCAATAATCATCTGCTGAAGATCCCAGCGAGACGTCGCAGGATGCTGATTAGTTCGTCAAAAATAATAGAAGGGGCTTGAATTGCCTTGTTAAGATGTCTAACTTTAAGGACAGACAGCGGCCCAAATCATTGTTCGCTCTGAAGCGCGTGATAATGACGGATTGACTGATGCCGAGAGAGGCAGGCTGCAGCCACTCCATTTTTATTTTTTTTAACTGAAGTTTGTTTATTTTTAAGGGCAGACAATATACAAAGCGCTGGAGTAACAATACATGAAGATATATATACTTTTTAGACATTAATACAGCGTATGTACATTTAGTATTTACACTTAAAGGCATCATAGCGGTTTGTACACTCTGGCTTTCATCCTCTGAAATTTGGTTGAATTTAAACTTACTTTTTTTCCCATGGAGGTGGCCTCCCCTCCAGTGTCTGTTTCAGTGCCATCTGTCCCTCTCCTCCTGGAGTTTCACTCACTTAAATCCATCTGCTACCTCTAAAACCATCTCAGTATGTCCCCTCCCCACCATCTTGCCCCTGTACCGAATTTCCCTGCAGTGCTTTGCTTTTTGAAGGTGGCAACAGCTGCATGTTGAACATCGCTGATTTGTACAAAATGCCCCGACTGAGCGTCTCAGGCCGGCCACGGATCAAACTGTTGCTCTTTTGGAAGTATTTTTTTTCATATTTTGACAGCAAAACTGACCACATTAAATGTAAACACACACTTATTTGACATTTTGTTCTTGTTTTTAAAAAATACTCATATGATACATTTGGATTTCAGAAACAAACAAGCTTACGGTTTTGATTGTACAACTTTGATTTCTTATATACATTTACTGAAAGCCTTTAAATACTGTCCCATATCAAAACTTATCCAAAATCAGTGCCTATACTGTACAAGTGACTGTCTGCTAAGTGCAAATCTGAAAAATTGGTTTCCACTTTTGCTTCATGATGTGAAGTGCCCTCTCTTGTAATCATCCGTTTCAGTTTATAATTGCCTTTCATCACAAGTGTCAGCTGTAGAGTCGTATAAAATGTACCACAGCTTGGAGCCAAACTCCCCCAACAAGCCATCATTCTGAGATCGCACTCCCGGCAACGTAAAGCCCATATACAGTTACTTCAACACTTATCCATGCATGTCCCTCCATCTGGCTGATCCCACATTAAACACTTTGGTAAACATTTGACAGGTTTCCAGAGAAGGACGAGGGCCGGAAACCTAAAGAGGACGGTTCGTCCGTCAAGCGTCGAGGCTGGCAAAGCAGCAGCTGGGAGCATATTCTTTAATCTCAAACCAAAAGGAACCTGTTAAAAGTAATCAGCCATGATTAGAGTAATGGAGTTAAAGCGGCACATTCCCTAGCCTCTGCTCCCCGGTTGGTTTCCGGCCTCCTTAGCCCAGGATATCCAGGTAAACCGGCGGGTTCTTGACCAGGGTCAGCAGGCGGCTGTGGAGGTCCTTGATGACCATCCTCTGCTGGGGCTCTCTCTGCCAGCAGCCCTGCATCAGCAGGTGCACCTCCTTCGGGCAGGTGCGGGGCCTTTCCAGTTCCCGTCCCTGCGTGATGCATTCGATGGCCTGTTGGGATGGGAAATGAGAAATTCCTTATATCATCAGGATGTACAGCATTGTGTATGTGTCCAGGACGGACCAGAGACGTCGTGTCAGTTCAACTTTATATCTCAGATCTCCAGGGATTGACTTATAACCAATATAGATATTGGAGCTTTGAAACAAGACCAAGAGTCTACATCTTTGAGGCTATAATCACACGCACGCACGCACGCACGCACGCACGCACGCACGCACACACACACACACACGCACGCGCTGCTTACAATGATGATGCTAACGTGGTGAATATACATAGTAAGTATATCATTTTTAAGAGTATGTAAACATTAGTTAATTATTGCAAAACACAAAGTACAACTATTCTGTTGGGAATGTCACTCATTTTGTATGTATTTATTTAGTCATGAACTAAAGAATTGTACAAACAGTAATTTTGACGCGATGATGGCGCTAGATCCAAGAATTAGGGAGTCAATATGTTTGCAATTCAACCACTGGGAACCATGAATGCCAGTACCACATTTTATGGCAATCAATTTAGTTGTTGTATGTAAAAAAAAAATTTAAAAAATGTCAACCATATAATGGCAAATTCTCAGTGTGCTAAAATACAATTCAAAGCGATAATCACAGATTTCTTTTTTTTTTTAACCAACATACTTCTTGGCCCAACAATCTTTCCAGATGTGATATCAGTGTCCATTAGCAGAGACCTCGGGGACAAATGAGAGCAGCCAAAATATGAATAAATCTCAGCTCAGACATTAATGGCTTTGATGGCTGAATTCACACGCTCAGTGAATAAATCACTGTCGAGGTTTGGAGAGCGGATTTCACTGCGCTCTCCATTTGAAGGGGTGCTGACTCTCTGTCTTCCCAATTGGTAACCTTGGCCCCGATGCAATAAACAGAAGAGGCCTGTCAGCGCTCATCCAAGTCACACCCAAATGGCCCGGCAGTCACACTCACAGTGGACGCTCCAAAATGGCGGCTGCCGCAGTCAGTATTTTGGGATGATTTATCTCCACCACTGCGTGTTTAGGCAACATGATAATTTCACCTGTCCCTCATTGGCCGAGACAGATTAGGTTAACAAGATTAAAGCTCATTGGGCCTGGGCAAAAAGGAGAGCCAATGAGATTAGAATTGAGTGCCGGGGGAAAGTGATCCACCTTTCTCTTGAAAGGAGAGTGGGTTTGGGCCTTTAATAGCACCGCTGTGGTCGCAATGGAGTCCCACTTCTTGGTGCTCGAGCTGAAAAGGCTAGACTGGACTGCCCTTAATTACTATGAATTTATTGATTAGTTTAAGAGGGTAGAGTCGTAAAAAAAAAAAAAAAACCTTTGGCAGCATGGTCTGAAGTATTTAAGACGTCAATGGAAATGTTTTGTTTTGTACTATTTTTACTAACTCTCACAGCGTTTGGCAGCTGTTTTCATTGAAAAACGTTGAGAAAAAGCTCCCTGTGCACTCTGTAAACCATTATCTAAATGTAAACATTGCTGTAAAAGCTGTAACTAGAAAGCTGTCACTGCATGATAAGATTAGCTTAGTTAGCTTACCCAATTAACCTAAACGGGTTTGTCTACCAGTGCCTAAAGCTCACTTAATAACCAAGTTGTATCTATCGGTTCAGTCTGTACAAGATTAAGTGTAGAAACCAAAAAGGTTTTGATTTTACAGAGGGTATCAGTCGGTCTGTGTTTTGTTGTTTTAATTTGCAGGCTCGCCTACTGCTGTTTGAGATCAACAGCACAAGCTTCGCAGCATCAGTGAGTGTCAGCAGGTTGTGTCAATTTCGAAGGACATGAAATCTGTTTAATTTCAGAACTGTTAAACTTTTTTAAGTTGCTGTTTAAAATCAACAGCAGTAGTGACGGGAAAAACTGTGAAAACGTCCGGCTACCAACAATTTTAAACTTCTGGAAGAGAAACAATCACACAAGATTATTCCTTTTAGTTTCATCGGCCCACTTTACAGTTCACTCACGTCACAAAAGAAAACTTAAACATATCTAATCACTAGCCACTCCGATAGTTACATTTGCAAAGTAAATTCTGATGTCTGACGGGAAATTAGAGCACACATTGCCAAGTTAAGTCCTAGAAGTGAAAACAAAGATAAAACACATTAACGATTAAAGTAACCGACCGTTGACCTTTGCAACGATGGACATGAGTGAAAAACACCCACCCCGTGGAGCAGAGTCTCTCAAAAGCATGAGGCCAGATATCTCTAGATCTCAAGGTTGTTGTGTCCAGTCAGTTGCAGTTTACATCCATTTATGCTCCGAATGTTCATCAACCATCATCTCATCCTATTAGATGTTGGTGTGAAACTGTAATAATTAGCATATGAATTATTGCACTATGGTTAAATTTGGTGTTTTGCAAGTGCACGATTGTGCCAAATTGGAAGAATGTCCCCAAGGAGTTCCTGAGAGGGGACGGACAGACGGACAACCCACAAAGCTAGCGCCTCCCCATGCACCTGCCTCCTGTCTGAGGCGCAGGTGCCCGGGACAGAAACACGTCTCATAAACTGACGATTTCAATGAGACATATTTGTCCTTTGGTTATATAAAAAAAGATAACATAAAATGTTTCCTGACAACGAGACAGCAGATCAAAGTTGGTGATTTCCATTGCAACCCACCTCGCTGTTGGACAGCTGGTACCAGGGCTGTTTGCCGTAGGTGAAGATCTCCCAGAGGACCACGCCGAAGCTCCAGATGTCGCTCTCCGTGGTGAACTTCCTGTACATGATGCTCTCCGGGGGCATCCAGCGGATCGGCAGCATCGTACGTCCACCCACCTGAGGAGGAAGAGGAGGCCACGTACGTACTGTTTTACCGTTATTGCATAATGGAAGTTTTAAGGTGAACATTTAACCACTTTTCTTTGTTGATTGAATTAAAACCAAAATACCATGTTTTAAGTTACACATTTATTAGCACATTTCAAAGGGATTCTTGCTATGAACGCCCATTTGCGCCTCTCTCTCTCTCTCTCTCTCTCTCTCTCTCTCTCTCTCTCTCTCTCTCTCTCTCTCTCTCTCTCTCTCTCTCTCTCTCTCTCTCACACACACACATATATATATATACGTAAGTATCTCATAAAAGTCAATATATTGAGAAAATGTGTCATTATTTTGAGATACCTTTGATATAACTTTGACTTAGTATCTCAGACTAAGCATTCTTTTGAGATAAGTCATTTTTTTAAGATGCTACGTCCTTATTTTCGGATAGGTGGTCAGTACAATGTCACAGGTTTTTGTTTTTTTCATCACAGTTGTGGAAATGGGTTTCCAAATATTCTCATTCAGCCTTAAACTATGTATACATAAGGCTGGATAATAAGTGTTTCAACTTCCGCAATGACTTCAATGAAAGAAAAATGGGCCAACATCCACCAAAAGCAAAATGACTTTGGCTGAACCAATACTTAAACAACATGAACAAAACAAAACATAACTCTCTTGTCTTCATTAGCCACTCACCCGATAGTAATCTGTGCTGTAGATGTCTCGGGACATGCCAAAGTCTCCAATTTTGACCACCATGCCCTCGCCCACCAGACAGTTGCGGGTTGCCAGGTCGCGGTGGACAAAGTGCAGCGATGCTAGGTAGACCATGCCTGAGGCGATCTGGGCGGCGATGTGCAGCATCTCAGGCAGAGTGAGCTGACCCAGCGGGGGCATCTTCGTCTCCTCCAGGATACGAGCGTCGGGCCCGTGAGCTCTACAGGCGACACACCAGGATCATGTCAGTGTCTTTGGATCTCAGCAGCTTGATTCCAGATCAAGATTATTTAAACTGAAGGGGTGTTTTATTCGACATACATCGATGAAAGGCCCTGCATTCATAATCCTACTAAAATGTGTACAAGTACACAAGTATGATCAGCAAAATGTCCTTAAAGTCTCAAAGTACAAGATACATTCTGCAGAAAAAAGGCCCAAGTGAGTCATATCTTATTAGGACATTATTAGATCATTTCTGATGCATTAATATATAAGCTGCATTTTACTTTGTAGCTGGTCAATGTGGAGCTCGTTTGTCAAGTAAATATTGTGGAGTATAAAGTACATTTATCTTCCTCTGAAATGTAGTGGAGTATAAGTATAAAGCAGTCTGTAATGGAAATATTGAAATCAAATTGTACTTTATTAAAGTACTTGTACTGATGTACTTCATTTCCAGTGGACCTAAGTGTATCAGTTACACCCTGACTATTTTATTTCCGCCACTAAACTGCCATGACGATTGTCTTATCACGCACTAATTGCATTAGATTATTAGAAGATTATCATTCACTTTTTTAGACCGAGCACAAATACAACATCACCAATATCTTTTCTTTTTCTTTTTTCTATTGGTCAATTAGTTAATTTGTCACTGAAAAAATAACTATAAGTCTAAGTAGTATAGTATTTTGGTTACATGGAAAACCGAGTTGGACTTTATTAATCAATAGAAAATCGATAGAAAAAAAGATTCTTAATTATAAAATTCTGGAAACTAATGGAGTGAGCCCTTTTTTTAATGAGGACTCCTCTTGTATATAAAGTGCTGTTTGTAATTTCTCAAGCTTCATTGCTTTTTGAGAAAGTACTTTTGAGGTAAGATGTTTGTCGTGGTCAGATTTTTATGCCAGTTTCAAGAAATGTTATCAATTTTTGATTGCGAGATGCCAGAATATTTTCCTTAATGGTTTTCCTTCCCTCACTGGAGATGAACTCCCGTCCGCTGCTCGGTGTAGAGGGGACGGTGGGATCACACATATTTCCATTTGTAAAGAACAGGACATGCTGGCCTGTGCTATCCTCCTCTGCCTCCATTGGCTGTTCACATTAATCAAATGCTGAGTTTGGGCTCCCAGTATGTTGGTAACTATGGCATCAACCTTGGGTGACCTGAAGGACAATGACCTCCGCATGCAATCTGCAGATTGAAACATTTCTGACATACATGAGCTCTTGAGAGCATCATAGACGTGGTCGGCTTGACCGCGCCATAATAAAGCCGTTTAACAGGGACGGTTAATAGAAAACATAAGGCTTGTAATACGCCTACAATTGATTTGCAATAATGCAATTCGGAGATGCGGAGCACATTGACTCTCGTGGATCATAAACACCCACTCTCACATCCAACTCCAGCCTAAATGAGCAAATCACAGATGATGTGTCTCCATCCATCCTAATATCTCTCCTCTCCACTTTGTCCCTCCTTACAAAGGAAGTTGTCTATACAATCACTATTAGTTTAAAAGGCAGGTGGCAGGGTGGGAAAGCAGCTGCATTGTGGGGGCCCTCGGTCGTTTCACCCATTCTGTCTGCTGGAAATGCGATTTCCATCCATTGGCGAACATACATCTCAGGAAAAGTCTGTGTGCACGTGTGTGTTTGTGCTTCATTCCCAATCTGTCTCCTGTGGAGGACACCTGGCAGACAGCGTCAACTGCGTCTGCTCTAATAGATTTGTCAGATGGTTTCCCAGGTGCCAAGAGGGCTCTAATAGGTCAACACTGTCTCAGCTCTCAGAGACTCCTTCACAGGTTTCTTAACTTGCGGCAGTTAGATTCAAACGACACGCGGTAGAAAACAATTTGAGTTGATTATGCTCTTCTTGAGACATCGCGTCTTGCCTATTTCAGCCCAAGTGCTGAATATGATTATTTACCGCGGCCATTTAATATTGAAAGGAAATCCTGCAATTCACTATTTGCTATTGTCAAGGGCGGACATCTTGTAAGTAGTATATTTTTCCCCGCGCCTTGACATACTGTGAATCACATTTGCATCAAACAAGAGACGTGCCCGGGATTCAACAAGATTTTTGCCCATTCTTCGATACAATTCACTGCAGCCTCCAATTACTGTGACAGACAGGTGATATAAACTGTAAGTGGAGAAAGAAGGAGGAGGAATTATGTAGGGGAAATAAATCATAGCTGATATTAAGATGTGTTTGTGTCCCTTGCGCAAAAGACAGCGCAATCAAGAGAGAGATTTAAACTACTGACTATCTCTCGGTCCACAGATCATCTAAAACTCTTGTAAATAGCACTTTAGAGACCTGGAGAGACGGAGGAACTGCAACTATTAATCTATACAATAGTCACCACTTCCACAGCCGCCCTCATTCATATGTACTTAAACACACAGGAGCCACAGATACGCTGAGAGACCACTGGACCCACACAGTCCACTGGGGTCCGCTGAGTGGGTTCAACCTTTAAGCACACGTCAGGTTTGAATGATAGTGAAGTATCGGCGCAGCTCACAGTGTCTTTAAATATACGGAGTCAAAGACACTGTCGTTGAAGGAAAGGAGGAAGATGTAAAGTGGCCCAAAGGAGATCACTGGAAGTCCAAAAAGGACAATGAGTCAACTGGCCTTTTTAGGAAAAACAACTCAGGGCTGCCACTGGCGTCTGTCTTTATTATCCTTTAAATTTAAATTGAGATATCTTTCTAATTTTTATATTCTATACTCTGCTCTCTTTTGTCGTTTTTAGTCTTTTTATATGTATTTGTTTCTCAATGACTTTATGTTAAGTAATGCACTTTGAATTAACTCCTTGTTGAAGGTGTTATACAAACTAGCTTGCCTTGTCTTATATGCTGATTCATTTCTTGATAACTGACGAATTGGTTCGTCTATGAAATTATATAAAAGTTTGAAACCCAAAGATATGATTATCAATTCATAAAAAGTTAAGGATGATTTTTTTATTGATCGATTAATTGTTTTCAACGTAGCCGCGGGTTCAGACTCGGCATGCAATGCAGTCTGTAGTTTGGCTCACCAGATGCATCACCTGCCTGATCTATTTTGCAAAAGCATCGTCTCAAGACGATTGTGATTGGTTCAAAGAAATTCAACTGAACTTCAATTTGCCACCGTGAGCACGTCGGCCTACCTGAGGAATCGGTTGAGGTCTCCGTGCCTCATGTATTCGAACACCATGGCCAGCGGCTCTCCGTCCGTACAGACGCCGTAGAAGCGCACAATGTGCTGGTGTTGGAGCACCGTCAGCAGCTCCGCCTCCCTCTGAAAGTCCTGCCTGGTCGACTCGTTGGCGTCCTTTAGAGTCTGTGAGCACACAAGGCGATGCATTAACATGAAGGTGCTGGTTAGGCAAGTGTATTGAAATCCTTGAATCTGGTTCAGATATGTAGAGCGGAAAAGCTGAACCCTGCCTCTCCAGGTTCAGTTCTGACTCTTGGAACGGAAAGTAAACCCGTCTCAGACGACCTGAGGGGTCGGGATGGCCCGTAAGGTAGCAGCAGATCACAAACGTATTTAGGCCCTAAACCATTCAGTGCTTTATAAACCGGGAGCAGGATCTGGGCCCAGAATGCATTGCTATACCCCTTGACTGATGATGTGCTGCAATAAAATAACAGATTAATGGAGAGATAAATCTGAGCAGAGCCAAATTCCCCGTCTTGTCTTAATTCGCTGTGGTTTGCATTAACCTATTGTAACATGAGCTGTGTATTAAACCACCTGACTGTTCTCCACAAAGACTCACTCTGCAACCGCAGGATGTTATTTCAGTGCACAGAGGATTTAAGACTAAGTGCAGTGTATTTACTTTAACTCTTGTTGGTGTAGTATCAAGTATCACATTTTTTGGAGTATTCATTTTGCCTTTATTAGATAGTGGAGAGCAGAGAGCTGAAAGAAAAGAGGGGAGCGGTGTGGGCATGTAACAAAGGTCCCCAGCTGGACTCTACAAAACTTCACTTGTTTGAACTACTGCGAGTGTTGCAATTCATATAGATTACAAAAAGTAACGACTTGCTGCTTGAATACAGCATTTCTTTCATTTTTGTTTAATTTTAAGATGGAATAAAACCTATTTAAAATGAGGGGGGGTAATGAATTTCCCATCTAACTATAAAGCACAACATTTATGTCTGTGTGTTCTTTGCATATCTCGAGAAGCGCACGACTGATCTACTGATGATGTGCAGTCACTCACCTTGATGGCCACCAGCATCTTGTTGCTATCGGGGCTGAGGTTGGCACAATCTGCCAGGTAGACTTTGCCAAACGCTCCTTCACCCAGCTCCCACTTCAACACAATGTCCTGCCGTTTAATATGCTGGACGCCTAAACATGAAAACACATAAAAAGGTTTCAAAATCAGGGTGAAAGGATTCACACCTTTAGCTGACGTTGTTATCCCTTCTTGTACCTCTCTTGTACTTATTGTAATTAGCAGACAAAAATATTATAGACATTAAAACAAAAAAATGACAGAATCGGAAACGGTTCTCTGCCAAGTGTACGTACACATACAAGGAATTTGACTATAGTAAAAGACATATGAAATAAAATATGATAAACAAACAAACTAATTAATTAAAAGTACTTTATGTTTGAGGAAGTATGTTATTAAAGTGTCAAGTGTATATTTAAAGAATAGTTTTTCAAAGGTGTGTAACTGTAAGTAAGTGTGGTGGTGACGTAAGTGTCTGAGTCTGTAAGTGAACAACACATAAATATCATTGTATTTCAGGAATAAGCATATTCAGTAAGAAACCATCAAACACCATCAGAGTGGAAACAACACTCACACATGTCTTTCTCCTTGATGATGCCACAGAAGTACTGCGGATTCTCCACGAAGCTGGACAAACCAGAGTCTTCATCTGACGAAGGCGGGCTGGTTCCAAAGTTCATGAAACGAAGCGACACAGCCAGGTCGTCCTCAGTCCCCAAAACAGATGACCCTGACGAGATGCGGGAAGAGATTCAAACGAGTGAAACTGAGCGATGCGTAATGCCCAATCAGCATTCAACCATGCGTAATTGCAGCCGTCATCAGAAGAAAATTCTGAACTTATTTTTCCCCATCGAGTCTCTGCTGCACATTTGTTGGTGCCGTGGTGACAGATGATGACACGCTCTAATAATCACCATCATCAACCATGCAGCAATCAGGACACATTGAACTGGAAAAGGGGGAAAGGGAGCCTGAATGGTTAGCAACCCCTGACTACAGTGTGTATTAAAAGCCAAACAAGTGGGGCCCAAATTGTAAAACCCCACTCAGCAAGGCAAACCACAGAAACCCTAGAGTCCAACACGGTAGAAAATGGAACAACAAAGAGAGAGCACAGAAGCGATGGAGGAAAGGAAAGAGGGAGCAGGGTCCACTTAGGCAATCAGGCCCACTTAGGCACTTTTAGAGTGAGAAGGGTAGATGTGTGTATGTGTGTGTGTGTGTGTGTGTGTGTGTGTGTGTGTGTGTTGAGGAGGGGGGTCCGAGTGGAGCTATATCACGTCTAGCTGTTCCTCCATCCATCCATCCATCTTCTTTAATGGCCCTCACCACGTGGCAGTGGCCAAGGGAGGTTTCTGCCGCCATTCTCATGCAGTAATTAAGGCACTTTAGCGCGGCCGACACAGCGGCTGCCCGTGTGCAAAGTTACAGCTCAGTGGAAATCTTATATTAGTCGGTCTCTCCTGCGCATTGCCATTTGAGAGCTTGACTGACAGAAACATCTGCGATTTGAAACAATAATTTGTGAGAATATATATATATATATATATATATATATATATATATATATATATATATATATATGCTATATGGCTCATTCCAGTTCACGTATACGTCTTCAGATTATGGTTCTGGGCTGAGACGATGACATTGTCCAGAATATGATTGCCTCTGAGCAGAACAAGGCTCTGGCTCGACTCGTCTCGTCTCAAAGGGAAAACTTGTGAAGGACTCAGCCAAAATATGTCCGTTCTTGGCTGAGAGGGACTGCACAGAGCTGCAGGACTTGTTTTGCAGTTTAATTAACGGAGGTCATTTTGAAGGTTTTCTCTTTTTTTATGTTATCAAATAAAAATCATTTTCCAAAAGGTGTGTTTTATGCATGTTTGTAATACCAAACGGTTCAGATCCGATTCCATAAACTTGAAAGCCAAATACAAAGAGTCCAGACCTACAACTCAAACTGTGATTTCCTTTATCCCGGTATGCAGCGGGGCAATGGAACAGGGAGCTGTGGTATACGAGTGGTATGGAAAGACACAGCGTGGTTCCCGATGCAGTTTGACTTTCTTCATAAAAAGAGAGCGATTCGATTTAGCAACGCACTCTAATGTCTGTGCGTCAACAATGGAGAACTGGGGGGTTGATTAGCTTAGATTAGCACAAAGACTTGAAGCAGGGGGAATCGACTTGCCTGGCCCCAATCCAAAGTAAAGAAAATAAATAAAAAAAATAGTAAATCTCACTTACAAATTGGATGCAAAGTGTTAATTACCAAGCATCTGGGGTGCTGGTAGGCGAATGTTTTTACACAAACATTACACAAACATGTCTTTCAAACATTTGCTTTCTTGAATGGGATGAGAAACGGTTTCAATCTTCTCATCGACGATTCCTTTCATCGACTGGCGGCTAGATTGTGCGTGCGGCAGATTAAATATTGTGTTTTAACTTACGGTGAATACCAAACTTGGAATGCTGGCCACACTTGTTGATGACCAGCACCATGATGAGAAGGAACGTGCAGGCGAACACAGCAAGACCCACAGCCACAGACACCTGTTGAAACAAAGACAGATTTACAGTCCCATTCACTGACATCACTGATAACTGACTGGTAGTCAGGACATGTTTGTATCGGGACTGCGGACGCACAGACGTACCACGAACACTCGACTCTCCGGGTTCTCTGTGACGTCCATGTTGGATTTCTTTGTCGGAACTGAGGGTCAGAGACGATATTTGTTTAGAGAGACTTCTCATCAAGTCGAGGCAGTGTTGAGGAGACATGCTGGGATTTTGAGGAGAGTGTAAATCAAATCCAAGACTTACTTGGAGCCACATCAGGGACTGGCATGAGGGAAGCGAGAGCACAAACACATTCATGAGCCGAAGAAGGAAACGATGATAGTAAAGCGTGCACTGAAATATTTTTGCTACAGGACAAACATTCACACACACACGCATGCACACATGCATGCACACACACACACACACACACACACACCCACACACACACACACACACACACGCACACACACACACACACACACACATACTAACAGTTATTAAACCTGTTAACCTGTTAGTTATTAAACCTTTAGCTGATGAATACAGATTGATTTTCCAATTATTGGCCTCTGCTGAACATTTATTTTTTGTAGGCTTTAGGCTATTTCACATTCTTCATCCATGTATCTATGCAATATATATGTAAGGCAGAACACAACATTCAGTTGAGATTATGAATATTTTTTCATTCATAAACTTAACTTAAAAGAAGTATAAACACATTTTTGCTCAACAGCTGATTCAGAGTTAATGAATCATGAAGAAAGTATTTGTATTCCCAGATCTCTGAGAGCTGATCATTACATGCTGTTTCATTAACTTATAACTATCTATATAGTCCTCAATGTAGACTTGCTCAGGAACATTTCATATATTCTTCATTCATTGCAGATTAATCAGTGTTTCAACGCTGGAGCTGGCTGTGTTGAATAAGATATTCAGAAAGATTCCTCTTGCAGCTGCCTTAATGGCCTCCTCCCGCTCGTTATGGGATGCTGCTCGGAAAAATAAAAAGCTTCTGCAGCTCCAAAACAATTTTGGGAACTCACCTGGAAACACCCCCTCGGGATCTAAGTCGTCGAACCATTCCATAAAATTCCCGATGACTGTGGCCTCATCTCTTCCCAGCTTGTTCTGCACGATCAGAGTGTAGTTGCCGTTGTTGTAATGGGTGGGTTTGTTGAGGAAGAGACATCCGTGCTTCTCGGATCCGTCCCCGGAGTCAGGGAAGAGCTGGGTGTATATGTAGGCGGTCTCTTTGAGCTCGTTGCCATTGTAGCGCCAGGTGATGGTCGGCTCAGGGTTGCCATCCACCACGAAGGGGAAACACCAGTGGTGCTGCGGCACGGCGTCGCCCAGTTTGTCGATTCTTACTGGAACTGAGGGGACAGATTTGGAGAGTTCAGAGGCAGTAAGAGAAGAAGTATAGGAGATTGGGAAAGGGAAAGTACTTTGTTTGCTTCTGACTTTGTGTTTCTTATTTGGACTGACAATGTAGGAAAATGACGACATTTTGGGAAATAAACTCATTCTTGCCAAGAGTGAGATGAGAATTGATACACACTCTCATGTCTGTATGGTGAATATGAAGCTATATAGCCGACAGCCAGTTTAGCGTAGCTTAGCATATTGTGTGGAAACAGATGGAAACTGCTAGCCTGGTTGGCTCTGTCCAAAGGGAGCAACATGGCCCTAACATTAATCTTTATTTAGTAATTAATTAATTGTTCTTTGTTTGCTGCTTTTACATCACTGTAGATTAAATACATTTAGGTTGTTTTTTTGTCAAAAATAAGAAGTTTTAAGACGTCTCGTTAGGTATTAGGAAACTCTCATGAGAAATTGTCCCACTCCCACTATTTATTGAGATTTCAAAAACCAAATGATTAATCAATTAATTGAGAAAAAATCAGCAAATTGATCACTTGACTAAAAAGTATTTTTTCTCTGAAGTGGAGAGAAATGGAAGTGCAATAATAATAATAATAATAATAATAATAATAATAATAATAATAATAATAATAATAATAATGAATAAAGTACTTTGCAATGGTCATTGCCTATAATTCAAATAATAATTACGGATATGTTAAATGCACGAGCCTTCAGGCAACAATTGTGCAAAACAAAGTTGTCGGTTGGTGAAGCGTCCTATAAGTTCCTCTCTGCGTTTCCATGAATCAATGTTCTCCATCTGTACATGAAACCTGTGCTGACCTGCTGAATAATGAATCCAGGTCGTCGTCAGGCCCCCGACCACAAAAGCTACCTGGAAGCTCCTCAGGACGTGAGGTTACAGGAAATGGCCTCGTCTGGATCGAACACAACTCTCAAGTGCAGAGACCCCTCGTGCTGCGCTGACAAGTCTGCTGCTCTTAACCCATGACCCAGCCTTTGGAAAGTGCTGTGCTAAGGAGATACTGAGGTCTTTTCCTCCAGAGCCCACTGAAAGTCTGTTGTACTGGGTGAGAATTAGCACCGTGATTCATATTTAACTTATCGTCCATTAGCAACCCCTCCTAAACTCACACAAGCTATTTCAATGCAGGGGTTAAAAGGAGTGCTTGAATTATGTTTCGTGAGCCTGCCAGCGCTCACTGGAGGATTTTAAACAATGAACTTTTTCAGGAAATACACAAAATGATTCCCGGCACCAGTCCAGTCAGATTCACGGGTAACCCAAATATTTTTGCATACAGAACAATTGTGATGATGGATATTAATATAATTTGTGCTCTAAATTCCCCTTTTAACTTTAAATGACGCTGCAAAAAAACACACACACACACACACACACACACACACACACACATGTTCTTCTTTGAAAGGGCGGCCACACGAGCGCCATGAATCAATGGCTCAGAGAGCCACTCAGCAGTAAACACCCACTGTTCAGGGAGGTAATTAAGAGTAATTAAAGGGCCAGCGGTTAACGAGTGTCCGTCCACCAGGGGGGCTGATGTTGATAGATTAGCTGCACTAACGCATTTACAGACTGCCAATCACTGCGGATGAAGCGGTTTTCCGGAGTAGGAGGGAAAAGTCCATTAGCACAGGCTCAAATCAGATCTTAGCACGGGTTATCAGCCCCATTTTCCTGACGTTCATTATCTGTCCCTCGATGCTCGTGCATTCGGCCTCAGCTGATTGGCGCCCACGCTCTTTTTGGCTTTATTTTTTGTAATGTGTGTCACCGAGTTGGTGATATACGATATTGTTTTGGCAGTATTTTTTCCAGTAATGTATCGCTAATGCATCTGTGTTTTCTGTGGGACCACTGGGTGCTGTCATTCCTCCGTGTTCCTCGACTCGCAGATGCGCTAATGCATCTGAAAGGAGAAAAACAACAGCAAACCTCCTGGGTCAAGCTGCAACTGCAGTTGAGAAGTACAGTGAGTGTGAGGCAAAGGAGTTCTTTGAGAGCAAAGAGAGGTAAGCTCTTTCTCTTTTGTCCCTCATTGTATCCTTCCTTTAAATGACGAGCCATACCTGCAGCACTCCACTCATATTATTCTAACACTTCTGGCCCAGTCGCTAGAGTGAGTGGCAGATGACAAAGAGCTCCATTAGAAGCGTGGCGGGTACATGCTTGTGTTTGGGGAGGGGGCATTTAGAAGAAATCAGTACAGTGCAATTTTCCTTTCTCTGGCTGTCCACCCTGCCTGCACTAGAAAAATGGCCCCAGTGTGCTCTCGCCCTAACCTCCATTAAGCCCCGACGACTTGCGTTGAGCCGGTGAGCTCTCAAAAGTGTGTTTTTTATTTTGCAGGCACTTACACTCGATGTCCAACTGCACCATCTCCTCCTCGGGCCCAGCTTGGTTCTCAGCCTCACAAGTTAGGTTGTGCAGGTTGTCCTTGGATGAAATGTTGGAGAGGAAAAGGACCAGCTCTAATGTGGAGCCCCAGATTCTCTCCTGTCAGCAGTCAACAGTGCAGATGAAGAGCAGAGGAGGTTAATGCAGCCCGGGCACAACTACATAGACATCACTTAGAGGGATAGAGGTCAGAGGGGTGGAATGGGATCCAATTTACTATACTGTACAGATCAATAGATAAAAGAACCCAACTGTACTTTATATAAAGCCACAGTTTGTCGACATATTTACGCACAGCAGTAAATATGAAAGATAACTTTTTGGAAAATGTACACACAGACATGTGGCCTCAGACAAATACAGTCAGCAGGAGCAAGTTATATTGTGTTACTACATTTTTAAATTGACTGAAAATACTTCACTAACCTGGGTAAAGAAGCGAGACTTGAGCTCATCGGTTCGCCATCTCACGTTGGGAGAAGGACTTCCCGTCACTTGACACGCGAACGTCAGGTTGCCTCCTTCTTGAATCTTTGACTCTTTGAAGGGGTCAATGGTCACCACAGGCAGACCTGCGAGCAGCAGAGGGGACAGCGGTGAGCACCGGTCGCTAATGCGATGGTACGACTGAGTGAAGAGGGATTTTTTTCTTGTTTTTTTCTTTCTTTTAGAAGTTCAGAGACACAGCGCTGCAGGGCCGAAACTCTCTCATATGTTTCCTGGCAACAAGACGTTCCCGCTCGACGCGATCAAAACCGCAATGCTGCGAGCCAATTTCTTCCCTCCATTTCACTGTACCTGCTCGTTGGAGGCTTGGAGATGCAGAAGTGGATCGACAAATTGTTTTTTTTTTCTCTTTTTCAAGCCAACTGGGTGGAGCTGCATTGTTTTTAAATAGCCACACGAGTTATTTCATTAACTTTACTATAGAATATAGCACTATCCCCTCCGGATATGTTTTAAAATGTAGAAAAATGGATAATAAAACTCCCCAAAAAAAGGAAAACCTCATTTTGATTTAATTATCTAATTAAAATTTATACTTTTCTCTCGTTGAAAAATTCCAGAATCTATGTACATGCAAACTTTTGGAGACTTGATTTCTGGTTTGAACATTTTGCACATCCTATATCACTCTGAATAGGCATTATTACCAATAGCATTATACAAAGCAGAAATGAAGTCCAGGTGTCACTCACTGCAGTTATCGATCACCAAAGAGTTGAGCAGTACTTCCTGGTCGTCGGAACAACAAGACAACATCTGGGTGTCCACGTCACCGCGATCGCTCCGCTGCCACTGCTGCAGCCAGTGGAGGTCACATGAGCAAACCAGAGGGTTGTCCCTCAAAACCCTGAGGAGAAAACCGAGGCGACATCACCTCTTCTGGCTACAAATTACTCATTGCTCTTGATCCAATTTCTTTGTCAGGAACCGACAAGAAAGAACTACAACTAAAAAAAACACATTATAAATGAGATAAAGAGAGAAACTAATGAAGGAGTGTATTTATTTATCACAGACATGCTCTCTTTTTCTAAACCCACAACAGTATTAACTGTTTAAAACCTCTAAAGTAATTAGAAAACATATGCAACATTGATGAGTCCTTACTTTAAGTTCTTCATAATGATTATATTGTTCTTCAGCTTTCAAAAAACAATTTAGCAGCTGAAAGAGTGTTACTTTGTACTGAGAAGTAAATCACTTTGTAAAAGGCAGCAGTAGTTTTTATTTTTTACAAAACATGTGTATGTTCACCCGGGTTGGTGAAAGCACAAAGCTTTCAGACCACGAGGCTTTTAATTAAACAGAGTTTAACCTGAACAATTAGTATTTCCTCGTTTGTGTTTTGAACTTCTTCTGCTTTAAAATATTCACATTCACATCATAATCAAGACAGCCTGTTTCTCACAGTTTATCTTGTTTTAGAACAAAAACAAACCCTTTGCCCTTAATGAATTGAAATACAGCAGCAGGATATGTTGATGATCACACGGCGATAAGTAACTTCAGTCAGACCGTGATGCAGGTTTGATATTAGCTTTGACCTTTCAACTAAAGGTGCAGTGTTTTTTTTTTCACTCTGCCGATAAAGGTGAGAGGCTTTTATCTGCAGCTTGCAACAAACAAGTCAAGACATCTCAGTATTAACATCGTGGAACTCTAAAGTGCCATGTTTTAACGAAAATAAGGAAACATCGGATGCCAACTTGTGGTGAATTTAGAAGAAATCTACAGGTGCAAATAGACAAAGTAGGAAAATAAACACTTAAATTTATAATAGGAATGTTGTCTTTCCATCAGTCTAAGAGGAGATTCAGAATTGACCGGTGCATTAAAATGTTGTTGTTTGTAGTGTCTCGCCATAATCCTAATCAAAGGTATGTGTAACGTGCTTTGTCCTGAAGCGCTGTGTGTTGGCATGTCTTGCACTGATGGCTGTCTGCAAGCTGCAGATACAAAGAGCAGAGTGCTGCAGGAATCATCCTAAAACCCGAAAATCAGTTCGCTTTTTGAATGTCAGGTTTACTTGTTCGATGATTTCACATGTCTTAAAAACGCTGTCTCTACAAAGCGGCTTAATGAAACTTAACATCTTCATACGAAACACTCGTCCACCTTTGTGCTGGTGACATAAAGCCATGTTATTGATTATCGCCTAAAGTTTTTTTTACTTCTGGTCATTGTGTTCACACTTCAAAAATAATAAAAGTGTTTATGTGTGAAGATTATCTTGCAGAACAAAATGTGCAAGTATGATAAACCTTTGTTTGCCACAGAGTTTATTTTTCTGAAAAAATCCAATCGGGGAAAAAAATCCCATTGGCTGTTTGTCGAGGGAAACCAGTGCAGATCACATTGGTCTTGGACTATTCTGGTCAACTTGACTTCCTGGAAAATGTAATTCATTTGAATGAATGACAGAGTTTAAAGGGACTCACAGATTGAGCAGAGGCAGAAAATGAAACACCCTCCAGGAGATGTGTCTCAGAGAGTTTGACGCCAGGTTCCTATGAACAGATGAGAGAAGACACATGATATTAACGACATTTGTTTTGTTGTTATCGCTACTCAGCTGTCGAGAACCACCTGACTAGACAAAGAAGTCTGCACATAATCAATAAGGTAACTGTACCTCACCAGTGTATTTCAAATGAGTTTTGTTTTCATGACATTTGCATTCTTTTTTGAGAAAAAGTAATTATCTTTTGGATAGGAAGTGTAACTTTTAAAGTAAACATGTTATTTAGATTGTTCTTGCAGTCGAGTCGCGCTGTGATTTGATTGCTCACTTTCAAGCGATGCTTACCTGCTTCGAATTACTCTCAGTGGAAAACGTTAATGCATCCAAATGGGTTCTGATCAATTACCTTTGGCAAGTATTTCACACCAGCCGGGGGCCACATTCACAAACGGCTCAGCACACCTCTCTCCGTGTTTGCTCAGTGTTCAGTACATTAGGTGATTAGTTCAGAGTCACAAACACTTCTTGGAGGAAAGGCGCAGCTCGGCTACACAGATTAACAAACTCCATTCGCTTAGATTTGATGGAAAAGGTTTCCTATTGTGTTAGAAATTATCCTTCTTTTTTTTTTACAGTGTCGTAGTAAAGTAAATTTTAGCTTCATAGCACACTGAGATATCTTTTGTAGAAACATTCAAGGTCCCCAGAGGTTGAATCCTCATGAATTTGGTGATGCTGGACATTTTCTCTCGAGCTACAATGTGGTTGTGGTTCAACATGAAATGTCTCAACAGCTATTTTTTATTATGGGTGTGATGCCAAACTTGGTCCTCAGAATAAATTGTGATCACTTTGGTGATTTCATGACTTTTCACTCAACGCCAAAATCTGATCACAAGCTTGGTTTGTAAGCAAATCCATGTAAAATCAACATACTCTCACTTTTAACTCACTTTGTCAGTGCTCTTACTCGGAGTGCTTCAGGTAGTTTTGTTGGTTTTGTACTCTGTTTCAGTTACCATTCGTTACATGCATAGCGTCTTTTCAAAATAAACTTCCATCCTCAAAGGAAATTAGGTCAAGGCAACAAAACCACTGACTTGGGTTTATGAAAAGAGCGTGCTTGACGCTAACATGACCTACTAACGTCTCACATGACTAACAACTGACATGAAACAGAGTCAATTGTTTCATGTCAAATTTTTTAATTTTTTTTGTGCGGGACACAAACGAAGGTTCCGTGTTTGTTTTACCCATCCACCAATCCCATCAGCCCTTAGTTCTAGTTTGTGCTTCTGCTAATTGGCATATTGTAATACATAGACATGAAAGAGCATGTTAGCATGCTGCTGTTAGCATTCAGCTTCACGCAACACTGTGCTTTTGTACACTAAAATAGCGGTGGACTCCAAGGTTTGTTTACCTTATTTAAGCGTATTAAAAAGACGTAATACAATCGTTATAATTCATCATTGTAATCCTGTCATGGGTGAATGCTACATATCTTTTTGCCAATCCTCTCAGGGCTCTAAAATATCATCTCAAATGATCCTCAGACAGCCGAAGGATCAGGCTGTAAATAAAGCTCCCCCAGAAGATGACAAAAAGCCACACTGGGGAGCGCCCACATGGAAGCCAATACATATTCACTCTGGCAGGGCCAAGGGTTCAATTATTTGTTTTCCTTGCTCCCAAAAGTTCATGTCAGATGGGTTAGCCATTGGGGCTTATCCATTACCAGCTCGATTCCTACCCGGGCCCACAGGGGGAGGGCAGAGCCGGGAAAAGCAGCTCATTTTCTTTTTTTTGCCATTCTTAATTACCCAGTACGATAGACGTTCAGGAGGGTATTGGGGGAAGATGTGATCAGAAGTAGAGAAATGAAAGTGGGCCAAGCCTCTATCTCCACTGCTTAGTTTGGTTATTAGCTTTACCCTCTTAATCTCAGAAATACATCTGTCACACAGAAGCCCCCTCTACTCCTCCCAACCGGTCCACCCTCTCCCTCCACAGTGAAATATTGATTAAGTGATAATGGACCCTTAGTGGAGTGTATTTATTATGCATCAGTTGTCGATAATCCGCCAAAGTGAGCGAGTAAAAGGTGACTGGTGGATGTCTTCTCCAATTTCTTGAGCCCACCCCGCCCACCTCTACCACCCCCAGCCTCCCAATCTCTGGTCCTCGAAAACCCGCCTGTCTTGCAGATAAGCAATGTGGGACAGAACATGTTGCACACGCTCAGTAAAACAATGAGGACAAGATGGAGGCGATAAGGGTCAGCTGCTGCTGAATAGACAGATTTGATGGTTCCACCAGATAAGTCTTCATTGCATTATTTATTGTTGGGCAAGATGTGAGAGGCCAAACTGATCAGATATGTAAAGACCAAAAGAAATATCAACATAATTGAGTGAAAAAAAATGTCTATTTAACTACCAGGCTGCATGCAAAATTGTTTTCTAAACAATTGTTAGAAAAGGAGGTGATTATTATTTAATATATATGTACATGTATGTATATATATGTAACAATGTCTATGGTTCAACAGCAGAAGTAATTGATTTTGCAGTTGCAAATAAAGATTATGTTCACTATTGATTAATGTGCTTTAATTTTAAGGTTAGTTTATTGATTAATCAAAGACCGTTGAGTCCACAAAATACCAGAAAATATAGGAAAATGAAAATCACAATTCACCAAACCTTGTGGTAATGTCTTGAAATTGCTTGTTTTTTTACAAAATGTATCACAAACAACTGGATGTTATATTGTACACGATATCCATAAAGAAAGACTACGTCTAATAAATTGCAACTTGTGGTTTTTAAATGAGCTCACACATTTACCAGATGTCCGGGTGAGTAACAACCATTTGAAGAAGCGGAGCGAGTCACTGTGATTTTGAGAAATGCAGCTCTCACTTCATGTGACGTGCAATATTAAAGGCCCGGCTGAGCGCTGACAGACAGCGACAAATAGGCTGACCCACATACAGGTCAAAACATGACAATCCTTTTGTATTGACAGGGACACTTACACATACTGGAGCTTGACGTTGTTTTGGAAGGCATTGGCAGAGATGAGCCTCAGCTTACACACCGTGACCGTGCTGGAGAGGAGAGAGCACAACAAACATGGCAACACGGTTTGTTTAGACTGAAATAAAGCAGCTCAGGTCATCAGATAGAAAGTTCACGTGAGATCAATAAATTGCATTACTGTCATTATACACTAATCCGGCAACACTTCTTTCAAATAACCAATACATTGTTTGTTCTGTTACGTGTTGGAAAGTGGTGACGAATGCCCAAACTAACTTTTATCTTTCGGAAACAAACTCATTTTCTCACTGAGGCCATGAATGTTTTCTTTTATTTTACGTTATATCCTACTGTTGTTAATATGTTTGTGTGGGGCTATTTTTCATGGTTCGGTCAAGGCCACAAGTCTCCACAGCGTACAGTTTATGATACTTTGGACAACATATAATGAACATAGATAATGTGTTGGATACGAGGCTGAAAGAGCAAATAGCATTCATTCATACAAAAGGTTTGGAGGAAATAGAATGGAAGAATAGAAGCAAACGTGTTATGAATAGATTCAACGTTCAAATTAAAGAAGTCGTTGTTTAAAACATTCGTCAGAGCTTTAAGTATTAAATCTGCTTCTTCTCATTGTAAACCGCAAACCGAGCAGATCGCTTGATCGGCATAGCAACAGTAAGTAAGATGGGGGGGGGGGGGTTGTGTGAAGTTACATGTTGCATTGAGAATTGCACGCACACAACAAACAGTACTTAGTACAGTGCAGTGAAACAGTAATACAATATGTAAAAACATGAAGGGTTGCACAATTGTCTTCATTATCAAGTAAGTGAGAAAAGTATTACTCACAGGTTCTTCA
This sequence comes from Clinocottus analis, assembly GCF_023055335.1. Lineage (NCBI taxonomy): Eukaryota > Metazoa > Chordata > Actinopteri > Perciformes > Cottidae > Clinocottus > Clinocottus analis. The sequence continues at coordinate 11,735,007 of NW_027176251.1, read as the reverse complement.
GCTCTTTGTAGTTAAAGAGATCCATTTCTGTTATATTCTCCAGGTCTGCTTGGTTTTCTATGTAACTAGTTGATTAAGGAGATAGAGAGAGAGAGAGAGAGAGAGAGAGAGAGAGAGAGAGAGAGAGAGAGAGAGAGAGAGAGAGAGAGAGAGAGAGAGAGATTTGCAATGTAAATACATACATTTTGTTGTGACCTTCAGCCTGTTGTGTAGATAATCAATTAAGCCCACGCAGAATGAAAATAATAGAGACAAAAGACTTACAAAAACAACTGTGTGGGTTCCTTCTTTAGGGACGAGAACAAAAGAATGAAGAATAGGAGTTTACCATCATTCGTGTTCATCATTTAGGGCGTTCCAACCAGACAGATGACAACAATAATACTGATTTGCCTTTTTTTTAAAGGCAGTTTTGTACCCAAGAGAGTGAAACAGAGAAGTATAGCGACAACAATAATCCGCAACACAAAAGATGTTGAATTGAGTCACGTGTGTAACCTTTGTGTCAATACGCAGCAGCCAATTACTGTAAACCATTAACCTCCGTTAAAAGGTATTATTATTATTATTGAGGGTTGGGAGAAAAAACAAGACTGGGAGAGAGTTGGGATTTGAAACTATGCTCATGTGAGTTGACAGAGTACGAAGAAAGGCATCAAAGAAGGAGGGCAGGATCCAAATGCCCCCACTGACATGTTTCTGACCTCCCTGACATCCACCGAACAAACGGATAGCAAAAACCCACCGAGATGTCCAGGGGCCCGCCAACCACGAAGCTCCCATCAGAACTTAATCTATTGCTCATGTGGAAAAAAAAAGAATCATAATGCCTCGAGAGACGGCGGTAGAGAAGGCTGATGGGAAATTCTTCTCAGTTAGTCATTTTCCACTTTTCCAGACGCGGCCTCCCTCAGAATAACTAGTGAGCTGTAGATCAATTCAGCACTCAACGCAAGGACAGACAGCTCTTTTCATGGGAAGTTTGAATAGACGGCTTGATCGGACCCACCAAGGATTTCACCAGCGCAAACATGTCCGCCCCGATTCCCTCCACCTCTCACTCCACCCTCTGTTGTCCATTTATCCCACGAGGACTCTTCATTAACTCGATTCAAATAGTGAAGGACACGTGTATGTCTTCGGCCTTCTCTTGAACACACATATCCATGGGAAAGAGTAATAAAAAGAAATCACAAAAACGTTATTTTAAGACGACCTCAATAAAGGACGATTGGAAACAAATACATATGATGTGAATACTGTATGTGCATCAACATTAAAGATGACCAAGTTAAGATTAATATACGTTTAAAGCAAATAAACAAAGCAGGAAGTGCTTAAAAGTGCTTAAGGAAAAACAAAGAGCATATGTATGGTCTGTTGGCGGCTCTCAACGTGTCGACAGATGCGGCGTTGCAAACGTTGCAAACAGCAGCGGTGCTGATGGAGGTAGCAGGGAACAGGAGGATGGGTGCTGCACTTCTGAGACGATGACGTCAGTTCGGGACGGCGTCATCGGCTGTAACCGCCACATTAGAGGAGTGCAGGATGGCGACTATGAGCTAACCGGTGGGGTACGCTCACATGCACAAATGGTTGCTTTATTAAAGTATCTTCATCGTGTGATCCCCTCTCTTGAGTCTGCATCTGGGCCCTTCATGACTGTGCTGCTTCAGCCTCCACATGTTGAGTCCTCTGGGTCCCTGTAGTTTAAGTCTCTGAAACAAAGCGCTCTGCTGTCACATTTGCATGGGAAACCGGGCAATGAGCAACAAACGACCCTGGTTTTTGTGCCTCATGTTGGTTTTGTTTGAACTACAGCCAAACAGTTCTGGTGAAGCAGACTAGCTGAGCTTTTGAGTATTTAATTTACAATAAATGATGAATAAGCATGACTTATTAGAAACTTTGATTTTTGCTTGTTTAGTGGTGAATATTCAATAAAAAAAGAAAAAGATATTTGAAGTTTTTAGTTTAAATATGGTGGGGAAAAAAGTACATTTAAAGTACATTTTGTTGATTCACAGCATGTGCTAAGGACGGCAAACTGGTTTCTAATGGGCCGTGTGACATATCAAGGCCTATACAGAATTTGTAATGGTATTTGTGGGTGCTGTTCTCTAGAAAAAGCATCAACTCTTTCCCTTGGGACTGTAGCTACTGTTTCTGGTTACAGAGATTTGATTTTAGATGAAATGAATCCATATTTCCTATCCAGATTTTCTGTGTAAAATCCTCTGCAAAGTGACTAAGGACTTAAATACTGTGAAAGAAATGAAGCAAAACATATTTTCCTCTGAAATGTAGTGTAGTAGAAGAATAAAGTGGCATGGATAGATACGGTCCTTAAATAATCCATAGGGGCAGCTCTTTGTCATGCAGTTACCTGAATATAGATCCTGCATGGCATGACAGTGTTTAGTACATATGCCAAAAATAATGAATACCTGGAGTAATTTCCAGTTGATGACAGCCACTTTCAGCATGTGGCATTGTTTCATCCCCTCCAGTTCTGTTTGTCAGCTGCAACACACAAACCTTTTTATTCATGTCTGATTGACCCACACAGCAATAATGTGATTACAGGGCAGGTGGGCCCCAGGATCACCCATCGCCCTTACTTATTGGATCGAGCCAAGTGGGTTGTATATCATCTATTGTTCCTGGGTGGAGGCATTGACTGGCAATTCACAAAATTGAATTTATAACTCGGTGTATGATGAATCTTGGCCCCCATTCCGCAGTTAATGGCCTCTTGTTTGTTCCGCGTATCGGCTGTATTCCCTTGCACTGCCAATACGGCGAAGTGTTGTTGTTTGCTGGCATGTAGAGCACCGCGGTAAACAGAAGCCGGAGAAAGGCCCGCTCACTTATTGATCGAGCGGTTCGGGGAGAATGTCAAGCCTCACCCTGAGCTCCACAAAACATTTTTAGCTGCAGGTCCAAGGAAATTCCTCTAAGATAAGAGGGCGGGGGGAGGAGAGCCGGGTGTAGGTGAACACAGGCAGAAAGCAGCAGTAAATTGACTTGCTCCACTGAAATAGCATTTTACAAATGTAGTTCCCTCTTTGCAAGTGCTAATTGCTCAGATCTGTGGTCAGGAACAAAGCGAGTACAGCGTGGTGGTGCAGAGAGTGACATTTAGTTCTCCACGCTGGTGCTGATGGTGGGTTGCAAAATAATACAGCAGCTGCCTATAAATCACAGGTGGTCAGTTTCTGCTTCCTTTTTCCATACAAAGTTTTAAAAAGCCAACGTTAAATGACAGTCATCTGCTGTACACCTGCTGCAGCTGAGTGAGAGAGTCTCACTTTGTCAGAGCAATAAGTTGGAGGAGTTTTGTTCAAGCGCCTTCCCCGTAGTGATCGCTCGTCCATTAATGTGACAAACGTGTGGCTGTTGAGGCCCACATCAACCCAGCCTCCACACCACCACAGCAACAAGTGAGCACCAGTTGAACCACAGGACATGAATCGGATCAGAACAATCTCAGTGGCAAACGCAGGTCCGCAGATCTTTTATAAGAAGTGGAATTTACATTAAAGCTTCAAAAAAATGATTTCTCCGGTCCAGCTGCATGCATCTCAGATAATGGGTCACCACCATGAATAACAACATGGTATTTGAACATGTAATAATGATTTGTTGTCCTTCAGAAATGGTACACGTGTATCTTGTCCCCAAGTAAAACATTTAAGCCAGAGTTTATGGAGCTGTCCTTTGATAAGAACTTTGCATCTGTACATGTATTTACTGTATTTCGATGAAGATGACAGGTCGGTAAGTATTGATTGACCTCTCCAAAACGTATCGTTAGATAAAATGTCCGTACTCACACATGCCTAATGAAGCTGATTTTTTGAGTGTTTTTCTTAAATAGTTATGAATACTTAATCTTTTGAAAAAAAGTATTATTTTAAATCAAGTTAAAGTACAAAAAAACACAGCTGCAGACGGTATAGCAGAGGGTAACTACAATCAGAGTTTGATAACTCTGATAACGTTTTGTTACCGTACCAAAAACAAACAAAAAAAGTATATATATATTTCGAAACATTTAGGAGGAACTAAACTTGCAGCTTTCACAGCATAGAAAAACACAACAAAATGGAGTTTTCTTTGTGAGTACTAAAAGAGTACTGAAGAGCTGATAGTGCTGAGACCCTTTAAAGACCCTGAGGCCACATGTTGAGGCACAATGGATAATAGGACATCAGTTCCCGTCACTCCATGACAGTTATTGTCAGTAGCAATCCATAATTGACTTTCAATGACCAGAGTGACAAAAATACTGCCATGCTAATGCATCTCAAGCAGCAGTAAATTTTCTTTCCAGCAAGCAGCCTCTGGATTTGGCTAACGCAATGAACAACTCCTGTCTACTCTCAGCAGAGCAGGAATCTGACTGTATCAAAACATGAGAAATAAATGAAGCCTTGCAGACCATTTGCATTTCGCGCGCTGTGATGGTGAGGGACTCAAGACAGAAACTCTCCAATACTTTGCTGTTGTACTTTGGTGAGACAACATCATGATCTCTTGCTAAACACAACTGGTCAAACGCACTGCTGAAAACAAACTCTTCTCGTGGTATGAAAACTGACCAAATGATTCAACAAATTAGTGCAACAAATAATGAGAAATAAACTAATGCATACATATGCAAATTGGAAGGCTGTAAGTCATTAGCATGCAGAAAAACACTTGTTTTTTCAGTCAAAGCAATGGAAAGCAACTTTACTACACAACCTTGAATAAAACATCTTCATCCACTGCTTTTGTATCACTGAATCAAAAAAAGCTTATCAAATAATTGTAGAGTTACTTCTATGATAACTACATGTCAACACCTGGAATAGATTAACAGACAAAACCTGGAAATATAAGCAATTATTGTCCTGAACTGCAGATCACATATGATACCATTGGCAAATGGTACCTTTGAAACCAAAACCCTGACATTGAGACACCCACAATCAAATCCAACGCCAACCAAAGACTGATAACACAAGCAGAGAAATATCAAGCTTCGCAAGCCACAAACATCGAGGCGTCTGATAGACTCACACTGAGTCAGAGGCGAATGCAGAGCAGGTGGCACATCATACTCACATCTCTGTCACATTCTCGCTCTCTTGCGCGGCCAGTGCCGGGATGCTGTTGATGCCATTGGGCTCTAGGCACTGCAGCATGGCGAAAGAGCACCGGCAAGCTGCCGGGCAACCTCCCAAGGCTGGCGCCGGCGCCAGGCTGAGCAGGGCGAGCGCCAGTGGCAAGGGAAGTGCCCGGGCCCACGGTGCCAGAGCCATGCTCAAAGGAGGATCTTCTCAGCACCAGCGGAGAGGCTTGGCAGCAGCAGTTGGCAGTTAGTGTCTGTGTGCTTCACCTAATGAAGAGGCAGCGAAGAGAGGTGAGGAGCTTTCTCTCACTGTGGCTCTTCGTGTGGGCTCTCTGGCAGGAGTTGAGATCTCCAGCTGGTCAGGGTCTGGTGCTGAGCCACAGCTGTACTGAGCAGCAGGAGGGGCAGGCAGGCAGGCAAGCAGGCAAGCAAGGGGCCTCTGGGGACACAGTGGTAGTGGGCTGCAGCCGTCTCTCTTTCTCCCTCTCTCCTCTCCTCTCCTCCACGATGAAGGGAGGGGCCAGATAGCAAGGGCCCGAGTCACCAGACACCTCCGAAAGCGACAAGGGGAAGAAGGGAGGGGTTGGGGGTGAAGGGTGTGTGTTGATGATGATGATGATGATGATGGGATATGGTGATGGAGATCTCATCTGCTTCCCCGATCCCAGGGTGAGAGGTGTCCTGCCAGCAGCTCGAGGTTCAAGCAGAGCCAAGAAGCCAGGGCTGTGGGGTGCCTGGACGCACAGCAGCGCTCTCAAACTAACACTGTAGCAACATCCTGCCGTACGGATGGGTGGATCGCTCTCTTCTTGGAGAATTGATTGTTTGGAAGGTTTGGAAGTTGTTGAGACTTAGGAGGTCGTCGTCTTGAAAAATGACCAATAACATGAGAGAAGCAAATGAAACGGTTCCCGAAGGCCTCTCTCCATTGTTCTACTGTACATGGGATGGATGGCCAAGGTGTTTAGTTTTGTGTCCAGTTTTCTACTTCCACTCCTTCTACTTTGTTGATAAAACTACACTGTAGTCTAGTTTAATGTATATAGTTTTTGGTCGTCAACAGTCCCTGTAAAATATCTGGTGAAGCAATCTACTGTTTCTTTATTCTTTCACCTCTATTACTTTCTAGTCACCTGCCTACACCACTACACCTTCATGAAGATGTACACAAACTAAACTTCTTGTAGACCAGATTTTGAAAACATTTTTGCATGGCAGTTTTATCAATTCAAATTGCATGTTTTGTCTGACGTACAGTCATAAACTCAAAATCCTCGCATTTGAAAAGTTGAAAGCTGTCAAAGAAATTATGCATGTAAAGATATTATCATTACTAAATGCTTGAATGCTTTTGCACTGCAGCTTTTAAATGTGACTGTTTGAAACGTGTTGTTTCTTCTTTCGTGTTTTAACTGATATGTTTGCGAAAGCAGACATGGTCCGTTAGATTACGAAAGGCGAAGGAAAAGCAGAAACTGTCTTTTGGCCTTCAAAAGAGGGAGAGGGTGCAGACACTTCCTGTTATTGTGTGAAACTTAGACATAACTGGCCTCAGCTAGAGAGGTCATTGTAGTCTTCTGTACTGCATATGAACTTGTTCATGCAAATGTGACTCCACCCATGTCATGCAAATAAAAGGCAAATGAGAATCATCACTCAGGCAGAGAAAAGACGCTGCCATCGAGTGAGCTGATTCTCTCCTTGCAAGCATGAACGGATTACAACTCTTCTCGTTCTTGTGTCTCATTTCATGCAGGAATACAGACTTTGAGTTGAAACCTGACAAAAGCCAAACTTAAAAATTGTCTGATTAAAAAAATCCTCCTGGAATCAATAGAAATATCAGACGTAGAATTAGATGGGTGTTCAATGATGGTTTTGCATTCTCACTTCAATACTTGTTGAATTGCATTGATGACATTTAATTCATATTACTATTTCACTGCTGTGAGCTTCTATATACTGTACCTACTACGACACCTGTTGCAGTGAAATAGTCTTGATCCTGTGGGAATTCTGTAGAACTTGAGTCCGCTGTTAAATATCGACTCTGACTAAATATATGCAATAATTAGACATTTTGATGCTGTTAACAGTTTAAATTAAATGTTTAAAGCTGGGGCAAAATGCCACTCCCCTTGCCAAAGCGGCTGCGCATATGTTTGATGACATTGGCAGTAAATTGAACTATAAAAACTGCTGCAATAAAGGAGTTAACTTATGTGTTCTCAAAGTCAAGCCAATGGGGATGCAAGTGAGGAAGGTAGTAGGGAAGGCTTTAGAGACCAAAGTACTTGTTTTGTAATAAAATAGGCAGGCGCCGAAGCACTTTTATACGAGTGCTGGGCTGAGCTGGAGTGTCAGGGTGAAAACATGTCTATTGAAACCATATTTCCATTTTATATATTGTAGAGCTATGTGAGCGTCTACGCGAAGAGAAGCCAGGCGAGCAGGTGAATCCACCCGCCATCACTGACCACGCCTCTAATTCTGCAACCGCCAACATGAGCTTGCTCGATATGTTCTTTTCTCGAGCGGAGCCGACTTCTTCCCCTGGGACAAATACTGTGCCCCTCCTCCATTCCTCCCAGTCACTCTGCACATGAGTAGGGTCATGGTGTCCCGACCACAATTACTAGCCATAAGCTGAATAGCCATTTTTTGCTGCCGTCATCAGGATTATCTTGTGGCTTGATTACTCTTCCTTTCACGCCCCTTTTTTCTTGGTCTTAGCTCAGCAAATACTGTGAAGGGACAAGATGCTTATTTGCAGGAAACGTGTGTGAGAGCTCAGCAGACCAGTTAAGAGATGAAAACGTCAATGGGAAGCATTAGCTGGGAGGTGTGATTATCAATCACACAAGGCAAACATGCAAGGGAGGTCATGTTGGATTTGAATATGATATGTATTTATGTTCTTTAAGTGTTATATAAGAGTTTATGTGCATGAGATGAGTGTTGCACCCTTGTGATAAATGCTTAATGTGGAGAATCGACAGCAGACATTTCACACACCCTCAGTATATCCTGTAAAATGCAAAGTCATGCTTAAATCATTGCACTTGCTCTATCCTAGTGTATTTCTTATTTTCGCTGGCATATAAATTAGCGATCAAATGTTTTTCTCAAGTAAATCCATTTCTATTTTTTTTTAGGAAACTTTGAAAACTGCAGCACAGTCATTTGCTATAAGGAGTCTCTCCAGCATACAGTACATCTCCAGATAGATGGAACGCACAATGCATCCTGATAAAACAATAAGCAATCAGGTAATTAGCACGTACCGACCACACACACACATCCATCATCAAACAGCGTTCCTCCAAAGGTCCTTTTTAACTTTACAAAGGTGTCGACTAGAATGAAACATCATTAAAATCTATCTTTCCTGAATAATAAATGAACATGAGATGATATGAAGAGTTGTATTTGTTTTTATGAGATATCCACCGGCTTACTCTCACATGATGATGATGATGATGATGATGAATAACAGAAAACTCAATGTTCTGTCTCTTCATTCTATCTTATCTGTTTTATTTCTCCTGATCTCCTGACTGTTGAAACGTGACTAGTTTACTAAATCATACTCATTTCTGTCTGTCTTTCTCCTTATTTTAATCCGAACACTTAATTTTCAGACAATATCATTTCCCAAGAGCCAAATCACAATTTTTAGCCCCCTGACCATTTGGTATTATAGTGGTCATTTGGCGGATGATAATGGTCTCGTGTCTATCTGGAAATGAAATTAGATTACTGCTTTAATGCCTTATGGTGATGGATGGTCATAGAAGGGGTTAATTGCAACACTTGGCTTCTGAACCAATCTCGCTGAAGATAAATGGTTCGGACTCACAGGGAACAGACACAGTTGCTGTTGCATCCTGTGCTATAGACTTGAGCATGTTACCAGCCATACCATATCTCAACCATGTGTCCCTGACTTCCTCTCCATATCTCTCTGGAACACACACACAAACATGCAAGGACACAGTGCATTAACTCAGTCAATCCAAACAATGAGATGAAATGATAAGGTAGCAAATCATGAAGAGAAAGTCTTATATCGTTTTTCTCCATATACAATAGAGCTCCATTGTTGTACAAAAACTATTAAAACACATCAGTAAGCCACATCATGGGTGACATGTTTCCTTATTGTCATGAACATGGACACCGTAGCTTATCAGTCAAGTCCATATGCAGCTGTAAATGTAAGTACATGTACATATATAAGTATGAGTATTACTCCAACAACAAAAAGTCTCAAACAAATGTGCAAATTTTGAGCAATGTCTGTTTAAAAACCCACCTGTTTTCATAATATTTCAATAACATTTACAAAAACTATTGGATGTATTGCAATAAAAATGTGTATCAAAATTCTTGCAGTTGTCCTCTAGCGCCACGTGCAGGTAAAGGTTTTTTACATATCCTCTGAAATATCTCAATGTATCCCAATACAACAATTAGCTTGATATCTCATGAAAAGTTACTCCTCATATTTCCCGCGTTTTTCCTGAGAAAGACACAAGTCACTTTTCGCTCGGTACTTTCCTCACAGTCCTTTCAAAATCAACTTCCGTCTTCACCGGAAAGTCAATTAGGTTTCAGCAACAAAATTAGGAGTTAGGTTTGGCAATAGATTGTTGTTTGGGTTAAAATATCTGAGTGCTGTTCTGAAAGTACACAAGTTACATGACACGTCAACATTGACGTCTCGTTTAAGTGAAATGTCTCAACAAATGTTGGATCCATTGACATGATATTTAGTTCACAATTTGTGTTTGTTCAATCTAATATTCACGTTTTCATGCATTTGGCTTCAAAGAGCTGCTTGTGTTGCTGTGCATAAATGTATCCAACATCCTTTTTTTTCTCATTAATCTAAGTATTATTGAGGCCACTTTTCTTGCTGTGTTATACAAAATACTGGAGAGGAGTTTAATTTCCACTTTTCCTTTTAGTTTAAAGTCAACAATCTGTATGAGTATGAAATATAAGATTGATTATGTTTTTAGCTTTGGGAACACCTCCAGAACGGCTGGTGAAGTTTATTAACAAATAGTCTTTCATCCTATTATGATAACAAACCTTGAAAACACTTTCAAAAAGGCTTTCTGTTAGTTTGGAGGGAATAAGTCGACGTCTGAGCAGCCAGAGCACATAGAAGGGTTAAACACAAACAGAGAGGAAGAGCGTGAGAGAGGCTGCACTCCTGTCAGACCCTTAAACAATAATCAATCAATTTCATATTTATGCCCAGCATCGGAGAGAGAGAGAGAAAGAGAGTGTAACAAGAGAATGAGCGGGTGAGTAAAAGCTCTTTTGGACCAAGTACAAGGAAAGGCTTTTACACTTTAAGTGGTAAAGGTAGCTGCCATGTTCGTATGTTGGCTGCGCTGCCTCTGGCTGTCATTTGCTCGTCGTACATCGACGTGTTTACCGAACACTGATATGTTGGCTTACGTTACACATGTTGATATTTTCAACTTCAAAGAAATACCCACATCAACAACGGATATCAAGGAAAAACAACAGATTTAGAAATTTAAAGATGTTTTTTTTGTTGTAGTTGATCATCACAGATGTTGTTTACAGTGTGCACTTCCATACATATTTCCTCATCTCATCTTGACGTCCATTTAGCAGCTGTTCTGGAGTTTGGGATTATGTCACATGGCCGTCATCAGCAGCGGGAGTTTGCCCAGTTGTTATGGATTTGCAGATGTTCAAAGGTCCATTTTCTGAGCACTTGACAATTTTGAATACATTACTCGTAGAAAATGCTAATTTTAATATCTAGTATGCTGTGACAATTGGGCAACTTCAACTGCTGATGAAGGTCATGTGATTTAATTAAAAGTTTAAATAAATGGCCCTGACAATGTCAAGGATCTTGTGTTTTTTTTAGTTAAAATCATACTTGGGACTAAAAGGCAGCATATTTCAACCTCTGCTATTGCTTTTAAATCTACTTCTTGTGAACCCTGCAACTTTATGGAAGTATGAAACTAAATCACTGGAGTTTTTCTATTGAGAAAATAATTCCACATTTCTCTTGTTTTAAAAGCCTGTCCTCTGCTATCTTCAGAGAAGTGGAAGCCTTGGTTGGATCGAAAAGAGGATGAGGTTGCAATTTGTACGTTTTTTTTTAATGTTTTCGATTGTGGTTTGCACTGGAAAGCTTGTAGCCCTGATGAATAATGTCTACTTATATCTTGAATGAGAGTGTTTGTCCTCAGTGTTCTTTTGTAAAACATTTCTGTTTTCACAAGAATAATCAAGCATATTCTTTCTATGACCTCATTTCACCAGCGCTGAGTGCATCTCATTCTAAGTTAATATGATTACTTTACTAAATTAAAAAATACTTAGTAATTCCACGACGCACAGACCACAACCACTGGATGAAGGTTTTCTTTACTCCACGTCAACTTTATTCATAACACCAACAAGTTTACAAACAAAATTGGAAATATCAACTAACTAATAAACCCTAAAACGTTTAGTGATAAACATATTTTAGTGCACAGTCTAAAGGTCCCTTCCTCCCCACATCTGGTCAGTAACCTGTTGCTCAACTCTTTCCCAACATCTAAGTGTTTTCCGCAAACCCGGTACTGTCGTTTAATATCGGGGAACATAACAATTTGCTCTGGCCAAACTATTTCCTCACAACCTCCAATATACCTTCTTCTGGCCTTCGTTGCTAGATTTTGCAGCTCAAAAGGGTGATATATACTCTTTCAACTACAACTCCGGCTGGTCACGCAGTCGGATTGACGGACTCGTTTTGGTTAATAGTTCTCGTACCTTTTCCATAATCCAGAACAGCAGGTGGCACAACGACCGTTTAGAGTCGACCTGAACATCGACGTTCACCAATATCTCCCTCCAGGAATTCACCTCCATCTGCGTGTCCTTATACTCCGTCAGACGGGTTTTATAAATGCTCATATTTGCGGACCTCTTCAGCCAAACGTTCTTCAACAAGATCTATTGTTTGTGTTTCTGCTATGGCTTTTCAAAATAGCGGTATTATGCAATGAAACCGGAAATGCGAGACTCAGGAAGGATGTGGTTAACGGACCAATCACAGTCTTGCGGGCTGGGAACAGCTCACGAAGCTTTGACGGATAGTCAGACATTTTAGGCGACGCACACAAGCACGGAAGAGGGTTTCGGGACTACGCAAGGGGCCCTTGCGGGTTTTTCGTGCTCGCGTCTCTGCATAAAACCCGAGTATAATGGACCCTTTAGCGCCATTCCTGTATGGAGCTTCAGCATCCCCTGTTTCGCTCTCTCTGGCTGTGTGTGTGTGGTTAGCGGACCAATCACAGCCTTCCGGGCTGCGTACGGCTCGCTTAGCTTTGACAGACAGTCAGAAATTTGGGGTGACGCACGCAAGCACGCAAAATGGCCGATTTGACCACGCACGGTCGGCCATGCGTGTCTTGCGTGCTTGCGTCTCTGCGTAAAACCCGAGTATAAATCAGCCTTTATTAGTACTGACCTGAATGTGTGGCTCGACCTTATACATATATCACTGACACCACTATGGTTATGCAAACATGATTATAGTAAACATTTTCCCTCCGCACAAGAAAACCTCACAGTGTGGCTACACTGACAACAGACTAATAAAAACAATGCAGCGCCATTAAGTTGTGTTTGTGTCAGCTGGGAAGATATTATTTGTAACGTAAGTAATTCACATTATTCTGTTGATTGGTAGACATTGCACAGCAGCTTGCTGCAGGACGCATATCTCATCGCTAATCTTGTGTTTTTGGAGTTAATCAGCAAAATGATGTTCCCCTTAACCTTAACTGCTCTGAGTTGCCTAAACATAACCATAAGAATATGTTAATTATTGAGCTATAGTCTTTTCTTTTTCAGAGCGACAATGACGCGGTAAAGTGTCAACCAATCCTATGTTTTTGTACCCCCCATTAGTCAGTTTGCAGTGTTGTTTAACGGTAATGTTGTGTGGCTTTGCTGTTGTCACTAATAGTCTATATTAGCAACCACACTTCAACCTGACCAGTCCGTGCTACAGGGATCCACAGGCTTTAAAACCACTATGTCCCTCTTTCATCAGAAATGTTACACAAGTAGAAGTAATGGGACATGTAATAAACAAGACACTTTGGGTCCATTTAACTACCCTCGACAAGCTTGTGAACCAATAAAAGTTGTCGACAGCAAAACTTTTGTCGAAGTCCATGTCCATTTCTCTACATTTGCATTTATTTAATTTCAGGATTTCACAGAAGCAACATGGACACGTTGATTCAAGCCACCCAGAGATTTTAAAAGACCACAGAGCTGAACACCTTTACACATATGTGCACGACAAATAGTTCCATCACTATTATCAATGTTACATAATGATACATTTCCTATTAATGCTGCTAAATTTGTGCTAGCAACTCTATCTAAATCTCAAATCAAAACAAGTTGCAGAACAAAGTGCGATATAACCAGCTTTATTCTAGCAGCCGTCACACAGGTGAACAAATTATAATTAAAAGCACTGAGCTGGAGCTTTGAGTACTTTTATCATGTTTGTCTGGTTGTCTGTGTTTGTGTTATGTCAAGATGGATGCCTTGTTTTTCTACTGTTTTATCTACTGTTTTTACTACTGCACTGCAAACCAAGTCTGCCATCGGCTACCAATAAAGTAACCAAAAAGGTAACGCCAAAGTAGTAAAAAAAACAAAACACAATTCACTCATAAATAGATGCATTTATTCATTGTCTTTCACTTTGAGCATGACTGAGCTCCATCAGCCATTTGCAGTGAGAGTTCAGATTGTATAAACCTGAGGAAAAATCTGAGACTGAGTCCCGGCCAAGTCGACACCATACGTTTATCCAAGGAGCTCGACGGCATTACATGTCCTCTGTCTCATATCAGATGAGGTGCAGCTCAGGACAAGCTGATGGAACAAGATACAGAGAGGGGACTCTGTGTAAGCCAGCACATACTACAGTGTCTTTATCTACAGATCTGGACATCACAGACCCGAACCCCTCGTCAGACAAAATCCTCGCCTCCCTGATCGATACACCACCAAGCAAAACAACGGTGTTGGGTGTAGACGTCTCAAGTTCTTCATCAGTTCTTCTCTCGCTTTTTTTGTTGTTTTTTTTTTACATCACCCAACCCTTCTCCTTTATCTGTGGCTGGATCATCAACACTCAGCCAGTAAAGCCCAGACCAGTGTGTGTGTGTGTGTATGTGTGTGTGTGTGTGAGAGAGTCAATCTTTGTTTAGAAATGCACATGTGTGTATGTCTGCAGATCACAGGGGTAAACCCAAAATCAATGGGTTGAAGAAGTTGAATCTTTGTGTGTGTGTGTGTGTGTGTGTGTGTGTGTGTGTGTGTGTGTGTGTGTGTGCGTGCGTGCGTGTCTGCGTGTGTAACCGGATCGGCCGTCTCACCCTCTCATTAGCAGCTGGCTGTGGACACCAGAGGCCTTCGAGAGGCTCATGCAGATGAGCAGAAACCCGAGGAGCTGTGGTGGGAACTGGTTGGAGAGACAGCAGCAGTTAGCTCGGTAGCTAACAAACGACAACATGTCTCTCAACAACGTCTCTTCTCTGCATGAGCCTCTCAAAGTCCTCTGGTGTCCTCTTCTATCGTTCTGTCTCTGCTGCTCTGTTCACTCATGGAGATCCCTTTTTGTTTTTTGCTTTACCTAATACGCTAAAACTCACCCATTCATGTGTTGCTGCTATTTCATGTCCAGTCAAACATCATTATTGAATGTTAAGCTAGTCGCTACACACAAACATAAACAAACATGTTGCCTTGTTAAAAAGCACCCCAATTTGAGTTGGTGGAAGGCTAGTTATGAACATTTCAAAGCTGTGCACATTTGTGGAACATTTAAAGCCTCTTGTATGACTTCTTGGGACCTGTTTAACAGCACTTTTTATCCTCTATGAGTAGCCTGGTTAAAATACATAGAAGAGCCTTCACGAGACCCTCAACGTGTGATTGGTTACAAGGCCCGCGTGACCATTTCCATGCGCCGTGATTGGTCAGTGGTCAAAAAAAGTAGCTGGCTGAACTCAGTAGGAAGGAAGGAGTAAGTTGTTGTTGAAACATATTTCGAGGAGCAATTCAATTTGTATAGTTTTGTTCAGTGTATTTTTTTTATACTCTATGACTGAAGGAGTAGACTTGATGGTGGATTTATTTTACCAGCAACGCCTTTCTCATGGAGGACATTTCAGGAAAAGCTAGAAACTTCTGGCTTCAACCTAGAACCCAAAAGCTTGCTTGCTGGTTGTTTTTGACTTGCTCGTGTAGTGATGACACCTTTCACACAGCGCATTACAGAGATGTGGTGAGTGAAATGCTGGCTATGTAACTTATTTTATTGAGCTCCGCGTTCGGCCTTCTGCGCTGGTGGATGAAATGGCTACGTTGGTCGTACCTTGCACCCCGCGCATTGTACAACTGCAGAGTCTCCTCTTTTTTTCCACTTCATACCGGTGGTGCATTTTATATATATATATATATATATATATATATATATATATATATATATATATATATATATATATCTCCATCCATTTTCCGCCGCTTATCCGGGGTCGGGTATATATATATATATATATATATATATATATATATATATATATATATATATATATATATATATATATATATATATATATAATGATGATAACAATAGAAGTTTGTTCTCTTTGTTGGTCCCTCTCTCCTCCCTTCCTACAAGCAGCCAAGTCTTTAGCTCATATCATGTTTATAGAGCGCTGCTCTCCATTATCCTAATTGAAAAATGAGAGTAAAGTGCCACTTTATTCACAACACACAACCATAACCTCCTTCTATTCATCTCATGCATGACAGTTCACCCCGAGGCAGCAAAGACGACGCTCAAGCATTGCTGCTAAGAGATGACAAAGTAAACTGAAATGTCAATATTACATAGATTGTGATCTATTCCCATGTTTTTAGCAGTTTCATTATTTTATTTCGACAGACTCAAAGGCAAAACCTCCTAGAAAAAAACATGCAGCCCAACAACACACACTCAAACACACATTAAAACAAGTGAATTCAAGATGATTCTTCTGGTGAATATCATGTGATTGAATCATCAATCACACAAACCAACAAAAGAAAACATCCCAGAACAGCCAGACTTGTTTGTACCATGAACATTGGAGTCATTTTGTGACTCATATGTGTTGTACATCCAGGTCCACTCATGATAAAGAGCTTTATGGCTTACGCTTTCTGCAGCTCCAGGAACAGTCAATAATCTAGTGAAACACACACTGGAAGCATTATAATTATGTACCGCTCTCATTCTGTTATGCCACTAGTTATTTGTGGAAAAGTAGAGTACAAATACAACATAACATTGAGCACAGTGGTACAAGTGATGGAGAACAACAACAGTCTGAGGTGGTACCAGCGCTTCTTAATCACTGCATATAGATTTACCAAAAATGTGTACTGTAATAATGTGTATTTCTAAGAAAACGATCCGCACCAGTACTTTGCCTCACTGTGTACTGGGAATCGTGTATCAACTGAAAATACCAAAACAATCAGTATTGGAACTTCTCCAGTCAAACAACGGTCAATCAATTTATTTTGTACAACGAGCTAGAAAAAGAAAAGACCAGGCCAGTTGCTAGAAGCTAACAGTGCTAATAGCACCATCAATGACAACAGTGCTGACAAAAGCGGTGGCTGGGCATTACGCTTTGACACCAACCCTGGTCCCTTGAGTGTTGGTTGGGGTACAGCGTACTTTGTGACACTTACCATTGACACTGGTCCTCATGATTTTCTCAGAATTAATGAAAAAGTGTGTTCACACCAAAAGCAGCATGACTAATCACGTCGCCATAAAGGGGGCGTGGCTTATCTCAGCCGCTACTCTCCGGGAAACAGCGATCTTTTCCGTTATAGACTATAGAAGAAATAACCACTAGTTCTGCTTTATACTTGTTGTGGAAGTCACTAAAATGTCGGAACATCAAACTCCATCGTGTCTGGGTTCATGATATTATCCGTAGTCCCACAACAGCCTGAATGAAGCCGCTATTCGTGCTCCTTCCGAAGACCAGCAGCAGTTTGATTCAGCACCGGCAGGACGGCGGTGACGAGCGGAGCATCTCAACGCTGATTGGCTGACGCAACTATGACTCAGCGTTCGGTGTGAAGGCACCATGACGGCCATTTTGCATGTTTTGAGTATGTTGGACCTTTTACCACTGGGGGCCCAAGGCCAACTGCTGCTGTGGTCAGACCTATATAATTAGCGGAGGCATTGGAGTCAGGTGTTGCTCATTGTGGGAAAGAAAACAGTTTTTATGATTTATGTAGTCATTGTATGGGACAGTGCTGCAACAGAAAAGGAACATTGTTTATGGTTTGTTTCATGATTTGAATACAGGCAAATGAGGTTCGCCGATGAGGTTATTATTTGGGTTTTGTAATAAGAATAAACATGATGGACTTTACCACTGGACATTGACTTTAATTAAACGCGTCAAAACAAACTAGGCAACAGCGAGGGCACTACAATTAGCCTTGACGATTAGGGCTGACTTAAAACGGGAGATGTCTTTTCAAGCCATTTTTAACCAGGAAAGGCATTTTTTTTTAAATAAATTTAAGAAATGTTACTATTAACACCAACATTGTTGTGTTTCAGAAAAGTACAGTTACATGATTGAGTTGAAAGCTTAAAAAATCTAGGTTACTACAACAGGAGACGGTTAATGTATACTTTGAGACACAACCTATCACCTGAACAATAGTAACGGTCAGTTCACAGCCTGTTTATTTTCATTGTCACTTGTTGGTTGAGCTGATCAAATCAAAGATTGAACGAACTTGGACAACAAACGTCCTCTTTTGTTGTGTGCGCTCCAGTCAGCATCGGTTATTAACATTTAAATTATTTAAAAACTGTTTGACGACAGGAATGGTGACAATCCACATTACAGGTGTGAGCAGAAGTAAGACTTAAAGTCTGCAGTCATGCTGGAGACTGTGAGGTTGTACTTGGTGCTTCTAGACTATTTTCCCAATGGCAATGTTTTGATCATCTATATTAAACACTGAGTACAGTTCAGGCTGATGGGAATGTCATTAGTCCTCAAGGTATTTGGTCACAAAACAAATTATTGGACAAATTAAAACTTTGACCTGATCATGGCAGACAAAATATAGAATATGCATTCTGAAGAGAACATGAATGTCTGCACCAAATGTCATGACAATCAATTATAAATAGAAAAACATTTAGAAATATACTAGGTCACAGTTAGGCTACACAATAACACTAATGTCTGCCGTTTGTCCTATGTGATATTTCTGTGACAGTTGTCTTTTTGATATTGTTGATTAAATAGAGACAGACCCTGAGCAGCGTGGCTGCTGAATAAAAATTTAATTAGTGAGTTTACGGACCAAAAACACAACCAACAACCCTTGGGCAACATCTTAATTCATCAACCAGATGAATCCCTTTGTTTGCTCCTTGGGTTACAGCAGAGGCTTGCCTCATCCCATTGGCCCACCGAGGACGGTTCTGGAAGGAGGCTATAAAGCTGCCATTTTGGCAGGATGGATGGGGATCGGTCATCAGGATGGTAGAGGTGGCCCATCAGAGGCCTGCATCACAGAGAGTAATTACAGTAAATTGATGGTGGATGATTTGTGTCAAAAGATCCGGAACAGACATGGAATCATAAAAATATTATATCCCACGCTCACAAAAGAAAGGTAAGGTGAAATGCAAGGTTCAGTGGATGTCAGGCTGTGTCATGTGACACAGGTACTGGCTCACTTCCAGTTGGACATTGATCAGCAATGTGTTGTCAAGTGGTTTGGACAGAAGCCAATCAAGATCCCGCCCTCAATCTGAAGAGTCTCTGTCTCATGGGATTTATCAACTCTTGTTTTTCTTTCTCATTCTTATTATTATTATTTCGGTCACTACCCAAAGCTCATGTCCATAGGTGAGGGTCGGAAGCCTATATGGACTGGTAAATCGAGAGTTTTGCCTTCCAGTTCAACTCCTTCTTCACTATACGTTCCAGTACTTGCTAGTGACTTGAATGCAAAAGTGACTGAGGTGCTTATTCCAAAATGATGCCGTTAAGTTAACACAGAGGTGGCCAAACCTTTTTTGATTGTGAAACATATACAGAAAAATATAAGAAATAACGGGTCACATAATACCAAATGCTCAGTTTTCAACAGTTAAAGTGCCAGAAAATTATTGTTTCCAAACCTGAAAACAATATGTGATCTAATCGGTAAATAAGTAAATGTAAAAATAAAAAATAAAAAACTGGTTTCTTTAACAACTGACATAATTTCTGTACACGTCTGAAAAGGGGATTTAGTTACTCACCCTGGAAGAAGCAAAGTGAGAATTTACAATCTGCGTGTGGATGAAACTATTACCCAGTGCACAGGCTCACTGTAAATGTATCCTCTCAATTATTGATCGAGAAGATCAAAATCCCTCACTTGACCAGCTTTGCATACAAAAAAAAAAAATCTGAATTCTTGCAGGCTACAGTAATGACGAGAGAATGCTTTGAAATATAATAAAATGGTATATAACGACAGTCAGGATAGCCTCCAACTCTGCTTTCCCAATTGATTTTTACAGAAAAATTATTGAGCAGCGACTTGCCTTATCTCTCTGGGTGTCACATTTTCATGTTTACCCGCTGCATATTAACCTCTGGTGGTATCAGCCCAAACTGGGGTGGTGACCTGTGTGACCCGGCGGTCCTCTGTGGGTCAAAACAGAACAGGCCGAGCCCCAGAGCCCCAGCCAGACGGATCAATGACAAGCGCAGGCCATCATTGATCAGGGGACAAAGATAGCATCACCGCTCAACATGGAGCAGCTACACATGTTATTTGTGTCAACCAGGGGTATTCAACCAATGTCCAACAAGGTCCAGTTTGAGAAAATGTCCTCATGCGAAGGTCCGGTACATCACAACAATGTCCAACTTGCGATGATTTTAGTCCCATGTTTATTGAAGTAGCAAGCAGTTCTTTCAACATCTGTATGAAGTCAACAACTGACTGTCAAATCAAATAAAGAAAAATAATAATTATATCTCAAAAATAATTATCAGTTTTAAAATTTTTCAAATCACAAACATCTCCTCAAATTTCTTTCAAAGCAAATGTGAGCGTCATGTCGTTTAAACAGCACAAAGCAAAAAGCACTTAAATATGATGGTGTGAGGGTTGAGTTTATAGATGGGACCTGTTTAAAGTGTGTGTGTGTGTGTGTGTGTGTGTGTGTGTGTGTGTGTGTGTGTGTGTGTGTGTGTGTGTGTGTGTGTGTGTGAGTTTTATTTTATGCCCCCTCTGTTCCTGCACAAGGTTGCAACATTGTTGATACATTTAAGCACCTACACCTGTCTGCTGTTCCCACACTGCAGATTGGGGGCGGGACACAATAACTAGCTTTAACCGTGTAGTTCCTTATCACACAACCTGATCAAGGAGGCCAAAAGATCTCTGCTCAGAGGGCCTTGCAATTGAATTTGGAAGAGAGAGAAGCGTTTGATGATGATGATAGAGGAAGAGATTTCAGAATGTATGGATCTCATGTCTTTTTTAATACAGCATGATTTTCGTTTAGTTATTTATGATCCCGTTTAGAGGCAAACAGAGTATGCTCATGTCTAAATGTCTTATTCAGTGTTTGCACCTAACTCCACCCCTTTGTGTCATTTCTGTTTGCAAAAACAAGATGGCGACTGCCAAAATGAGGTGTCTACTTTTTTTGTAGTCTCTGCGACAGTTTAAATGAGCTTTCTTGCAAAAATTTTCTTGACGCACAAAAATCACCAATTGCAGAGAGCAAAAGATGAAAAGGAGTGTCAAATATACAAAATAGTATAAGCAACACATTTTGTGCCATATTCTTACACATGAGACATGTTGCTAGGTGGTTTTCTAAAAACCGATGTGATGTTTGAGAGCTTGAAAAATGTGGTTGTAAGACTCACTCTAGCCTTAAATTTTACTGCAGTGCGAGCGTCACTGAAGAGCATTTGGGAGCTGTGAAGAACCAAAGAGTAGGAGTGGGAATATAAAGACAGAGCTGTGGGAGAGCAGAAAGCATGAGGGGATTGTGATGAAGAGCATTAGGCAGAAAAGAAAGGTGCTAGGCAGAAAAGAAAAAGGGAAGGCTGAAGAAGAAAATGAGGACAGTGATGTGTTTGTGTGAGTGAAAGAGAAATCGGGGGAGAAAGAAGTCCAAGAGGAGACGCAGCGGGAGGAGGAGAGCGCGGCAGAGGGAGGCAGAGATGATGATTTGTGGCTCTCTCCAGTGTGCTAGCGTTACAGGAATGGCCCTCCAGGGCAGCATGAAAAGCCTCTTGATTGTTCGGAGTGGTAACTGGAGCCCCCAGCTCCTTGCCCTGATAGATTTATTTACATTTCAGCGCCTGGACTCCACTCAGTGGAGGAAAAAAATGATACGAGGCAGCCGGGGCATCAATATTTTGTAGTAGTGATGATCCCACTTGCAGCCCACTCTTTTGTTTCATGACGATGACTTAATGCTGCTGGTGATGCTGCATGTTGCACAGGTCAGCCATTGGCTACGATGGACACACTTGGTCTACTGGTGTATCCATAGTCCGCATCTGTAATATTCAACCTCTAGAGAAATGTTTTAATGTCGGAGAGTCTTGAGGTTTAGTATTTTTGTCTGTAATTAATTTGAACTAAGTCTTAATCAATTGTTATTTAATAAACATGATTGCATCACCACATCTGATTGACCACACTGCACTTCTCTTAGCCTTTGCACAACTATGATTCTTTGAAGGCTTTTTCAAATGGCAAGGCTGTCACTTCATTTTAAAAGGCTTGAAGACATTTGTGCAGGACCCCTGGTGTGTAAAATATTAGACCAAATGTGCAATCTAAAATTATAAATGGCCCTCAGGATTTTCATCTCTTCCAATATGTAATTACGACAAATCAGCCAGTGAATGCCACGCTTTGTCTCAGCCTTCAGACTGCGTCGTGTTAACTCTATTGTTTGTTCATCCTGAGAAAATTCACCAACAAAGCATGTTTAGTATCGCCTGCATGCTTCAAAATGAAAGTTGTGTCAATGCATCATGCCTTCATTGAAAAACCTTGTGGACGTTGGACTTAAAAGGACTGCGTTCAGAATAGACGACGAAATCACATCGCTGTTGCAAATCTTGTTAGACCCATCCACCTCCCGTCACCCATAACAAGTGGTCTTTGTCGACGTTTCATTCCACATAACTAGCTCTCACCGTTGCTCAGTCACGTGGACGTGTCTAGGTGTTTACCACAATAAAGCGTCCTAATTCACGTTCCTTTGGCACTGCTTTCGTGCTGGGACAAAAAACATCTTCACAGCCAGCGCCTCAGTCTCAGAGCAAAAAAAAATTAAAAAAATTCTTAAACTGCCAAAAGATACAGGCTGGGTTTTTTTGCATCTTCATTGCTGCCATGCTCCGAGTAGTGAGTCTCAAATGGGAAGAGATCAATTTTCACTCTCATATTTTCCAGTCGGCCAGGAGAAGCAGTCCAACATCTTAAACCTCAGGGCTCCTGCCTGGACAGAGGTTAGCGGCGGGCATCGACCGAGCTCTCACAGTGAGCGAGAAACCCGGAGAGGAAAGACATGAAAGATACATGTGAAAACATGTGGAAAAAAGATTAAGTGTCTGCAGCTCACGGAGATCTGGCATCATATTTTATAGTGTTTACATTCCCGTCAGCCTCTGCTGTACTTTAGTGCTAATAACTTGCCTTGCCTAATATGCTAAAGTCAATCTAGATGGTGAACATGGTAATTAGTTTTGCGAACATTTTTTTGTCATAAACCAAAGACGAGTTGTGTGACAAATGTGTGGCAAAATGACCTAACAATCTATCCAATAATATTCAGTACAGACCAAAGAGATGCAGCGACCAACACTGACATCTGGAGAGCTAAGCACGGCTAAAGACAAGTTAAAACTTTGGGTAAAATATTTTTCAGTTTGTTTTTTATTTACTGTAAAGACGGAATTGTCACAGGTTTAGAGTAAGATGAAAGCTGTTTCTATACATGAAATATAGCATACAAATGGGGACTGTCATCTTAATGTGACCTGGTGATAAATCCCCCACAATACCCAGAATAAACTGGAGTCAGAGACTAAATACCAAACAAAAGCTTTATTAACAACCAGGGCTAAAAATAATCAAATCCCAAATGTACAAACTAAAAGTAAGTCTTGTGTTACTTAAACTGCACGGTCAGAGGGAGAAGGGCGATGGAGCTACAGTAAGTAAGGACAGTAAATAAACCACACAAACAAAATAGAATAACTCCGGCATAGCAAACCAACCAAAATAACACAATAATAAAATGCCGATGTAAAATGGCTGCCCTGTCACTCTGCCTCTCTCCTCAGCCCAACACAAAAACCCACAAGCTCAAATCAAACATAAACGGCCCATGCTAAATGAATACTTCAAAAAAACAACATGTAAAATATAAAAGGCCTGGGAAAAACAGTGGTGTTTCTTTCAAGGGCTCTTTACAAACAAAAGAAAGAAAGCATTACAACAACACATTACAACACACTAAACACACTAAAATCATGCTTTTAAAACCTGCGTCAAAAGAAAAGCGCTCACCAAATTGATCACCACATGGCTGCTCTCAGGTGTGCTCGCTATCAAAGGCACAGGTGAGCTTCCCACCCCTTTTTAAAGGCCCTGCCCCCTTGCACGGGTCCCAAATATCAGGCTGCCCATGGCCTGCCTTACCACATTAAAATCAGTGAAATACAGTAACCCTGGACTAGTTTTTTGAGAAAGGAAATTAACTGTTTAGAGAAAACTATTTAAAAGGTGGCATAGTCAGAAAATCACAGTAAATAATTTTCCTTGAGCAGCAGAACGGAAAGTAAAAGTCCAGACTGAACAGAGACATCCTGCTGAATTATGAGACCAAACAACTGCCTGCTTACCAATTGTTTGTCAATACGAGCAGCTACTAAAGCCAACATAATGACTCTGATTGTTATGAGTTTATTTCTAATGGTACACAGCCATCACATTCATTTTTGGGAAAGGGTAAACAAATAATCAGAGTGGTTTTAGAGTACTGGCAGACTTTTTGGAATAATGTCTTTTGGTGAAACCGTTCGGTGCATACATGTTCAGAGGAAGTACATGTACTCAAGTGCTGTGCTTCAACACCATTTTGAAGTACTTGAGTATGTCCATTTATTGCTTCACAACATATTTGGAGGTATTTTTTACTCATGTATAACCATACATTTTAAACTAATTTACGATAAACATTTTACACACAAACTGATCAGTTTGTATAATGTTCTTATACATTGAACGGCTCAAAAGCATCAAAAGGTTGACGCAATTATTTTCTCCTGCACCCGTACATGATTCAAAATCTGCTCAGACGTTACTGCAACTCTAATAATGGTCCAATGTATCATCCTGACAAAAGCCATGCTGCTGTACATTTAATTGATGGTACTTCTGTACTTGACAAAGATTTCGATTGCAAAACCTTTTCTTGTAATGACATTTTCTTTTACAAGTTGTTCTCTTCCTTAGTAAAAGATCTTCTTTATCCACTGTTCACGGAACGACGCTTTGTGATGCCCCTCGGCGTCTGATCTTGATGCACCAGCAGCCCTGTGGTGTCGGTATAAATGTGCACCAGACGGAGTGTATGGCATGGTATAAAGACAGGGACTTTCAATCAATCCATTTTCCTTACATGTCTTTTGTACTTATGTTGAGTGGTTTACGAGGTCAGCAAAAAACAAGGGACAAGGGATAAGTTTGACTACCTATGCAAACATTCAACCTGCTGAAACTGAAATAGACATGTAATATTATTAGAAATGGCAAGTGTGTTTATTCACTGGAAAGGGTTGTTCACACGGGTGTATAGGCCGGCTTGGAATTGGGTCATGATGTGGGATGTGTATGTATATATATCTTTTCTTTTATCTTCTTGCTGTAAGATAATGCTTCATTGGCTTGTGTCTTGTATTTAGAGTGATTACCCAAAAGGAGAACGACCAGAAAGAGCCAGTAGCTCGGGACAGCCAGATATTCACAGGCAGACGGCCCTCAGTCTTAAGTGGAAGAGCAGCAGCCTCTCTTCCATTTAGGATAGTGGGCTATTTAGCCTGACAGCCATTAAATATGAATTAAAAACCACACAGGCCTCTTTGCCTTCGAAAATGTCATTACAAATCTTTATGGCGGCCGATTGTTGAATAAGCAGTTTGCAGGGCTCCCCTGGGGGCAAGGCTGGGAATGGGAGTGGAGTGGATGAAGGGAGGGAGGGAGACACCGGGGTGGTCAGATGAGTGCTGGAGTGGAGAGATGGCAGGATGGGATAGGGGGACAGATGGATGAAGGAGCGAGGAGGAATGAGAGGATGAGTGGAGGGAAGGCAGAACAAAAAACAGAGGGGGGTGGGTGAAGCACGGAGGTTGGAGAGAGCAGTGGAGGAATAACGAACAGGCCGGTCTGCTGTAACGGATGAGGCCTAATAGCAGCTGAAATGGAATCTACATTACAGGTCCTAACTGAGTGCAGTACTTCAGGGGCCGGGCCCCCGAAAGGAGCAAATAATAGCACTGGCTTGAAGTGGTGCTTCAGTTTCTCTCCAGCAGATGAGGGAGATGTGTAGGGACGATGGGGGATGAGATTGAAGGGGAAGGGTACTTCAGAGACATACTGGCCTTCTTCGTAGTTTTTCCAGGGTTGTTAAAAATGTCTTGAAAGGTCAGCATGTGACTGGCGACTCATTTAATTGCTGTTGTGTTCGTGGCGTGGTCGAGGCGGCCCAAAAGCCGCCGGGCTGTAGTTATCCAAGCTGCACCTCCAAACTCTGTTGGGTGTATTGATAGAGAAATAAAGATATCGCCCTTGGTCTCGTTGCATTCCTGAATGCACCCTTTGTTGCTTTAATGCAGCTCATTTCACTGAAATCTGTTTGATACACCCGCAACAATAGACATTTAATAAGGTTATTTTCACTGATGGGCTTAAGTTTATTTTACAGAATAATGCTCCAGGTTGTCAGGAGGGTCAATGAATGAGGAAAAAAAATATATTGTGCTTTTTTCTTCTTTTTTTTTTTACATGTTACATTATTTTCATTTAGTCAAACACCTCCTGGCAAAGTGCATTTGTTTGATTGGGCTGCTACAAAAGTCCCCAGAGGATGTTGTTTTTTAATTTTCTCTATAATTTTGGTTTGATCGTTTTTCAGAAATATGTTGCTTGATAAAAGGAAAATAATCCTCATACCCCGTATTCATCCGAGCGTTTGTAATATTTTGCCAAAATACTTTTTCTCTTCTTTTCAATAAAATAAATGACAATTTAAAAAGGAGTATGTCTAAATGTTGTTTCCGCTTAATAATTTGTATGATTACAGAGTCAAAAACTGCCATAAATTCTTAGCAAATTCTTTATGGTGATATGAAAAGGACGCCATGCAGTAAACTATAACATGAGCCTGTCTGAGCTGAGTCTGTATAGATGACATGAAGCGGTGACACTGATTACATAGTTGTTTCATTGGCTGGATGTTTAGGGACTCATGGCAACAGATTGATGGAGGGATGGACGAAGGCATGAACTGACAGATGGAGTTGCAGACAGGCTGCCAGACGCGATTGTTGTTCTATTGACCACGTGATTGGTCAATGCATTGCTCCATCTGAAACATTATCTGCCACTATCAGGTTGTCCCGAGCCGTCTGCAAAAAACAAAAAAAAAGGCCCCACAATGTATTTATTCAACATAAGCATGAAGCAACCGCTTACACGGTCGATACAGCGCACATAGCTTTTCACATGGCCAGCAGGACCTGTCTTTTCTTTTTTTTTTCTTCTTTTTTGCTCATTTTTTTCTAAAAAACTCAAATTGATTCGGTCCAAACCCTCCTTATGTTCCAAACAGCAACTGCAATATTTCAGTCCAGCGTCTACACACAGAGGTGCACAGCTTCACTTACACTCTCCTTTACCCTGCATCGCTCTGTTGTGTGTGTGTGTGTGTGTGTGTGTGTGTGTGTGTGTGTGTGTGTGTGTGTGTGTGTGTGTGTGTGTGTGTTTTCGCTCCTGTCAGTCCACTTAAGGGCCTTTGGTTTCAGAGGAGTCCATTGTATTTCCTCCATCGCCTAGCAACCATCACCAAGGCCGGCACTCCATTGTTGCGGAGGCTGAGCACCTGAATTGCCTGCTGCCTGTTTCTACTTTTCAAAATTGTACTGTAATTTTACAAAGTGGTGTTTCAGCATTAGCGAGAGAGAGAGAGAGAGAGAGAGAGAGAGAGAGAGAGAGAGAGAGAGAGAGAGAGAGAGAGAGAGAGAGAGGGCCGTGCTCCAAATTGGAGGGCTACGAAAATTGGGGGAAGCTTCATTTGGTGGTTTCACATCAGGAGCTGCGCACATTTGCAAAAGCAACACAAATAGCTGTGAGGCGGGAGACATTCAGAGCATATTGTGCATTCAGCAAAATGAAAACAAACACTGAGCAATTCACATAGTGTCGCGGTTTTTAACCTATACTGTGAGGGACATTGACAGGAACTGAAATGGAGATAAGGAGATGCCTGTAAGGCTCTTTGTGAGTAGATGTGTGTTTATGGCTTCATAGTCTGTTGAAATGCACTTTATGGGAGAAACTGATGTAGATAAAGATCCACAAAGACAGGCGGACAAAGAGCGAAGAGAGAGAGAGAGAGAGCGAAAGAAAGAGAGTGAGAGAAGTGGAGATGCAGAGAGAGAGAAAAAAAGGAGAAAATGGGGAAAAGAATTATGATCAGAGCAACACGTAGTGGGCGGGACCTGAGTGCTGAAAAGGTTTGTGGGCTAGATTTCTCTGTGACGTCACTTTTACACAGTTTCCTTGAATAGCACCTGTGTGCATGGGGGCTGTCTGTCCGTCAGTTCTGAGTAAAAACATAACCCGTGCCAGCAAAAACATATCTATCAGTGTTCTCCACTGGCCATTGGAGACAGGCTGTTCCTTCTTTCTTTCTTTTTTTCTGCCTCAGAGGCCAACATGGACTCTGTCTTTAGCCGCTGGGTGTTTGAGATTGGCCCCCTCAACCCCTCTATCTTAACCCTAGAGCATTTAGCATATTTTCCTTGAGCCTTGATTAATTTAGATGAGTTCATTTTTTAAAATTTATCTTTTTTATAAAGACTCCGCTTTCTCTTTGTGCAGTTAAAATTGCTTTTTTTTTTGTGCGCCTGCAATCGACGCCCTTGTGGATGACCCCAGGTGCCTAATTCAGAAATGGTAAGTGCCAACAATTTTACCTTCAGATTAATCGTGTCTCTTACTATTATATTGTATATCTTTTTATTGTTTTGACCGAGATGTACTGAGCATTTCTGTAACGCCTTTTTGTCCCGTTTACTGCAGAGATTTTGCTCTCCTGATCCAAAGACATATTTTCCAATGATTCCTGACTGTCTTGTCTGTCAGTGTCACCCGCTTTCTCTTATTGATTTTCAGTTGTTCAACCTGTCCATTCCGTCTCCGCGTGCCTGCATTTAACATTAAACTGCACATAACATTGAGAAATCTGGTTCTGTGTAATTATTCTCATGAAAAGCATTGACAAAACACACATTTTAATTTAAAAACAGTTATCTAGCAACATACACACCGTAGACTGACAAAGACATCACATTGACTGTACTGTAGTAATGTGTGCACACACAAATATACACACACACACATACTTGCAGATCAGGTTGCATTGTGTCTGTGCGGTGTACACACACACACACACACACACACACAGTTGTCTGTAGTGACTAGTGAGATGGCAGCACTGTTGGCCGACATCTGATCAAGTTTCAGTAAAAACTCGCATCACTTTCTGCATTTATGGTTCACATTTACTTTCAGTTGGAATCAGTTTCACACAATTAAATTCTACAAAAATCATAAATGCATAGCTGTGAAATAATAATTCACTTTTCCTTCAGGCAGCGACAGGAAATATGAATGAATATATCTATTTTATTGTAAAAAGAAATATGTATCTATATATTTAAATAGAATTGAAGATTAAAACACTCATGTATAAAAGGACAGACAGAAAGATAATCCTAACAACAGTGTATCCGCCTAATATGTTGTGTGTGCTTCATACAATGTATGGGCTTCATGTGTGCTAAGGTGTCCACCACTGTGTGTCCATCACTGTTCTGTGTCCATCACTGTTCTGTGTCCATCACTGTTCTGTGTCCATCACTGTTCTACCTGTCCATCACAGTTTTACGTGTCCATCACTGTTCTACGTGTCCATCACTGTTCTGTGTCCATCACAGTTCTGTGTCCATCACAGTTCTGTGTCCATCACTGTTCTACGTGTCCATCACTGTTCTACCTGTCCATCACTGTTCTACCTGTCCATCACTGTTCTACGTGTCCATCACTGTTCTGTGTCCATCACTGTTCTGTGTCCATCACTGTTCTACGTGTCCATCACAGTTCTGTGTCCATCACTGTTCTACGTGTCCATCACTGTTCTACCTGTCCATCACTGTTCTACGTGTCCATCACTGTTCTGTGTCCATCACTGTTCTACGTGTCCATATACAGTTCTGTGTCCATCACTGTTCTGTGTCCATCACTGTTCTTCGTGTCCATCACTGTTCTGTGTCCATCACGGTTCTACGTGTCCATCACTGTTCTACCTGTCCATCACAGTTCTACGTGTCCATCACGGTTCTACGTGTCCATCACTGTTCTGCCTGTCCATCACTGTTCTACGTGTCCATCACTGGTCTACGTGTGGTAACGTGTGTCCATCTCAAGCATTAACAAAATGGCAAAATGCCAGTGAGAAACTGACTGTCTTCCTTCTAAAGCTGACAGAGGTCCAAAACGCTATTATTAATATTAAATTAATAATCCCTATTGACGACATACATACTTTACATGGAGCCTGTAGACCTTATGGCCAATGTGGGATTGAATGTCTTTATTACAGGGACAAACACTTTAGAAGTCTGAAGTGGAAGCACATTAACATGCTCGCGGCATCCTTTCTCGACACCATTCAACTACTTTACTGCTGCAGCGTCGCTGACTGACAACTGAATCAAACTGACATTGAACTGATTAACACTGACGTCAGCACATAAAAACACAGTGCAGAGACTGAACGACGGCTTGCAAGCAGGTGTTTTATCTCCGTTTCAACATGCAGGGTTGTCACTGGCTGCACCGAGCCTTGGATCACACCGGTGGTCCTGCCGGTTGACCCTGACTCCAGCTTCAAGCCTCTCCATCCCTCTGCCTCGTCCTTCCTCCAGAACACACTGATCCCTCCACAGGTTCACACAAACCGGTTGGTTCCATGTTTCAAGGGAGAGAAACTGTGGTTTCACGGGTGCAGCACAGAGCGGCAACACAATATTCAACCCCAGTAAAGATGCACGATGATGACTATCCCTGTTTTTAAATATGAGACATGGTAGATGAAGCATAAGCAAGTAGTCACCCGGAGATAAGTGGAGTGATTGAAACAGAACAACATATATGAGTGTTTTTCTTTTGCGGATGAGTTTGAGCACTTTTACAGATGGTTTCTTGACAGGCGGCCAACCGATTTGTTTAATCTCCACGAGCACAAGGAGAAGGTCGCTCAGGACTGCCAGTTGTTCCGTGACCAAAAGGCCCCCGGCCTTCAACCGAGACGTTTGCGAGTGCTGAGGAAAGTTTGGTTTGAAGGAGAGCCGCGGAGGTTTTGTCCCCAAGCTCCTTCAGCCCTCCCTCCATCACCACAGGATCAAAATTTAGCTCAGGGATGCCACCTTGAGTATATGAAGCGTAGCTTGGCAACAGAATTGGAAGGAGTGTGTAATGGCAGAATAACACTAGAGAGAATAATACTGTTTGAGTACCATGCAGTAATTATGGGCTATTTTGAATTTGTCTTGAAATTAAATGCTTTACAAGTTTTGAATGTCCAGGGAAACAGAAGGAATTTTAGAAACCTGCTTAGGACAGTCTGTCACTGAGGGAGGGAGTCCATGGCGGCATGGAAGACTAGTGATTTTGTTGTTTTGTTGTGAAACTGACAACAAGTCATTGTCTCCCTCTCTGCCTTGAGACACTGAGCACTTCCCCTCAGGTAGCTGCATGGTGAAGCATCACCTGCTACAATTTGCTCCCAAGAATAATGGGCAGTAACTACACCCTGAAGTCTCACTATTGTGTTCAACTGAATGAACGGGGTCAAATCTCACTTTATCTCTGTCAAAAAGTCTCTCAAATGTGTGTGAAAACCCAGCTCAAAAACTATGTAAAAGCACTGTTTGTTTAAAATAGTAACCTTTTAATTAGATTTAAATAAACTCAAATGTACTTCTCAATAGAAAAAGAATGTCCCAGATAGGACTGATTGACGTATTTTTCTTTCTAGCATGTGAACACTGAAGAATTGTCTAATACAGAAGTAATTTGTGAAAACAAATAGATATATGTTAAACACAGTTAAAACTGTGCTTCACATGTGCATATGACTATCCTTACATTATTTCTAAAGGAAAGCACTCATGCTGAGGTTTGTGAGGAACTAAGTTGATAAAACAGTATTTGAGGTATTTCCGAGATATTGATTGACTTTGCTTTAGCTATGTCCAATTGGTAGATTGCATTTACAAACGCATCAATTGTTTATCTGTTCATTTATTTGTGGAGGTGTTTTTTCTTCTTTTTCACACAAGTTTTAAAGTTGTTTTGATTTTTTGATTTTTTTTTTAATAAATAGACTTCTACACTGTTCTGGTTATCATTCTGATTTTATATAAGGGTAATTATTGGCCTATAATCAATACATCCCTCACTTTGGGTTAATCTCATCTTATCTTCACTGTAAACTGGACTCCAACATATTTGACAGCCTACTTCAGAATATTGAACCACGGATGATGGAAAACACCGTTGACCCCAAAGGTCAGAGGTAAAATTTATATTGACTTCCACTTCAATGAGTAACTTATCAGATTTTGCGCCAATATATTTCATTTCAACTTGAGTACTTGCCCTTTGACTTTCCATAAATTAATCTCTGTACTCAGAATGCAAATCAAGTATTTGCTCGAAGTCAAAATAAATTATACGTCATCACAAAATAATGACTTTCGAACCCTTTTTATTGACGACCTTCAAGCACCACATGTCCGATGGCTTAAAAACAGAGAGGAGTACGGCGGACAAACACCAGGCAAGCGTTTTTTGGGCAGACCAAAAAAATTAAGCCAACGGCAGGCTTTACTGGGGAGGCATCAGGGCCTTGGCCTGGTCCGCCACCTCCTGGAAGATCTGCTGGAGCCTGTCGGCCAGAGGCTTGACCTGGGCCTGGAAGTCGTCTGTCAGAGGCTTAAGCTGCGTGTTGAAGTTTTCCATTATGGGCCCGATTTGCTCCTTAATGTTGCTGATGTAGGGCTTCATCTGCTCTTGCAGCTTTTCGGCCTCGACTGCAATCTTCGCGACCAGAGGCTGGATTTGGGTCCGGCTTTCCACCGTGTAAGACCTGCGGGAGGAAGAGGAACCAACGTTCTAACGTTAATCGCTGCTGCTGACCCTGCCTTGTGTTTATTTGTTGTTGTTTATTTGAAGAAAGAAAAAGGAACTGCGATTGCCTAAAAATGTGTTAGTGTGACTGTGAAGGAAACTGTTTTCATTTTCAATAATCCATTTCCTACCCAAAGAGGTAGTAATTCTGTATGAAAATGTATTTTACCATCAAAAATATGACTTTTTCATTTTGACAATTGACAGAAAGGTGACACATTTGTTGTTTTCTCGGCCGTTGAATATCTTAATTACATGAGATCTTTCTACATGTTATTTTCTACATGCTACAATTAGCCCTTCTGGTACTTCCATAATGACATTTGACCATATGGTTGTCTGGTCAGGTTAACACACCATCCTGCCCATTTACATTTTTAAGTTTATACTTAAAGCATTTTACTGAACACACCTACACCCAGTTGCTCACACAGAGGGGAACATGGATTTTAGATGTCTATGTCCCAAAACTACAAGCACAGCAAAGTCAAAGTTGTTGGATTAACAGAAGTTTAGTTCGTACTTACTCTGTAGTGTTGATCATGTTCAGAGCCTTGAACTTCTCCACCATGTCCTGTATTCCGCTGGTGAGGCTGGCCTTAATGTCATCGACCAGCTTTTGCGTCACGTTGAAATCGGCCTCGGCGTCCCGCTTCACCAGTGTCACGGCCTCAGTGCCTGTGAACACACATTTACTCTTCTTTATCCCCTCAATATGATTCAACCTTGCACAGAAAAGGAAGCCTGAGTACTGAAGTCATTTTATATATTTTATAGTCCATCCCTGATCTTACGAATAAATAAATACATTTAAATCATGGAAAATGTGTCTTACCATGGGCAACAGCCAACACAACGACAAGAGTGGCAATGATTGATATTTTCATGGCGGCTGATGAGCAAAAGCAAACTGGGGAAAAAAGTGAACTGTGCCTCCAGAGACCGAGGCTTTTATAGCTCACAGGAGGAGTTCATGACGGCTAATCACAACGTAATCACTGCCAATGCAAAGATCAATCTGATTTGGTTGAATTGATTGGTGCGTGTGTGTGCGAGAGAGAGAGAGAGAGAGAGAGAGAGAGAGAGAGAGAGAGAGAGAGAGAGACAGAGAGAGAGAGAGAGAGAGAGAGAGAGAGAGAGAGAGAGAGAGAGAGAGATTAATAGTGTATTGCTGGATCGGACTTTGTTTCTTCACGTTATTTCTAATGTACTTTATTTATTTAAGTATTTCAGTTTTATACTACTTCATACTTTTTTATGCTACTCTATACTGACAGCTGGAGTTACTGGTTACTTAAAACATGATGTTTTAATAATGTTCTAAATTAAACTACCCAACAACTTATAAAGTAGTAAGAAAAAAATATATTTTCTTCAACTAGCAAAAAACTGTGTACACAGTAAAGCATCAGCAACAACAATCCAGTAATTAAATACATATATAGTGTTGGATCTTTGAGTACATTTAGCTGCTTATTGTAACATTTGGGGAGCAGGACATTAATTTGTAGTATTTGTAGTATTTTTTCCCCCTTAAGATATTTCCACATTTACTTCATGAAAAGATGAAAAGATACCTCTGTGCAAATGCACAGGTATACATACTTCAAGGTTCCTACTATATATATATATATATATATATATATATATATATATATATATATATATATATATATATATATACATATATATATATATATATATATATATATATATATATATATATATATATATACAGTATGTTACATTTTCCACTAATATTTTTTACTTTTGTGTGTGAGTTCTTTTCTTTTAAATAATAAACATTATATAGTGTGTCGTTTAAGGCTTGTTTTGTGTGTGTGCGCTGTTGGCAGGGGTTCATTCCTACAGTGTTATGAACAGAGGTTCAGTTGACAGGACAGCGTCACTCAGTTGAGTTGACTAATCCGGGGACACTTCATCCGATCAGCAGTTCCATACTGACATGCAGCTCTGCAGAAGTGCGAGGAACTCCAGGTAACCTGACCACAGAAGACACAGCGGGAGACGTTGCGGCTCACATGTGCCTCATCACCAATAATTTCATTTTGCAATTCTTTTGTAATATAAAACATTTTGTGTTCTGTTTGTATCCTTTGTGTTGTTACATCTGGAGACAAGAGTGTGTGTCTACCTTGACACAATGGCAACCTATTTGTGTTTGTACCTTTTTGATAGAACACTACTGTCTGAAGCTATGATAACGTGATAACAAAGACATTCTCATATCTTTAGCAGACTTCACAGAAACATTGTTTTCAGAAAATCATTGATTGTGTTAACTTTTCAGAGTTTGTATCTCTGCTGAGCAGTCACTTTTAGTGCCATCTTGAACTCTGTCTTTCAAAGTATAATGAGCAGGGAAAATGTCCCAGTACTCCACACTATTTAACATTAGTAAAGCATAAATAAACACTGAATTCATCATTCATAAAGCATTATTCCAATATGAACACTTATAGTAACTCATTACTATGCAATTCATAAACACAGATGGCTAAATCAGTGTGCTTTTGTTGAATATGATAGATGGTGATTCTCAAATGAATGACTACAATGAGCCATCGATTCAAAATGAATGCTGATTCAAAGAGACATTATCAAAAATGAAAATTCTGCCACAACATTTAAATTGCACATTGCACTGCTTGTTGTCCGATCGGGGATGTCACTATGGGCTGTTTTTTTTTGATACAGAGGGAATGTGGACATCTTTAGGCTTGCGTGCTAGTTCAACATCCGTCAGGTTAAAGTTCAGGTTGGCTATTATCTGTCCTTAGCATGCATTGTGCTGACTTCAGACCAGTAACATGTGTTGGGCTATCGTGACACACATCTTAACAAAGAAACTGAGTCTCTCAAACAACAGACTTAGAATATGTTTTACATGGCTATTATTGATGTTAATGTGGTAATCTATAATTTACTTCAGTCCAATTAAAGTGAACCCACCACATGATGTAACTTGCACACCTTTGGGTCTACTGCGCTCAAGAGAGCTTTTGATTATATAGTAGAGCAGCCTGCGGGTTCTTTTCACCTTGAGGCTCCAAGAAGACCTCTGGCAAAGCTTAAAGATGAAGTTGCTCTGACGTTGGAAACGAGACTGCAACATTGTTCGCTCAGTCTTTTGAATTTGGTTAGTGGAAAGTTTGCCCTTTCACATTCTGTTGAAACATTTTCTAACTTAAATGTGACCTGAAGTAGAAGTTTTCTCTTTTCGGACATTGGCGTCCTCGGTTGACTTTCCTGTCTGTCAGAAGCTGAAGAAGGCTCAGTTTAGAGTGAAATAAAATATTTAGAAAGCCACATGCAGTTTTGAGGGAGAGGGGGGTGGGGGGGGGGGCTGTATTTTTGTCCTGCAGTATTATAAATGTGCTATTTTCATCCATTCTGCATATTTCTAGACTAAAAAGTCTTAGATTGGGGATGACAAGAAAGCTGAGACTCTTGTTTGTAATGTTACTCCCCCTACTGGCCATTTTGTTGCAGCGAGAACTAATTTGACCTTGGCGTACAAAATTACGTTTTTTGACCTCTTGGATAATCACATAACATAACAAACATAACATAACAAAAACAGAGTCTTATGGCTTGAACATGATGTGTGGCTTTCCCAGATGTATTGAAAATAAGGTTTTTTTTTTTTTTTATCAATCGATGCTATTCTTGCACAAATCTCAAAATTTCTGAAGTTCTTGATACTAAATCGAAACGTGGAATTTTCTTCTGGTCCTGGTGTTATAATGTGGTATTTCAAAGAGAAAGTGTGTTAATGAGAGTATGTTAATTTCTATCAATACAAATATTTTAAACTTTGAACGCAGAGTCTGTTTTGATTCAACATGCATGTCTTTTACTTCACACTTCCAGCACACCCTCACAACATTTAAAAATGTTTTTTTTGTAAATCTCCGCTACACTATGATCCAGCTCACCACCAGATGGGAAAATCTTATCCTGCATAGATCTTATCCTGCATAACATGCAGCCTCAGTCTGCATGGGTGCATGAGAGCCCTCTGTTGGACATCAACTAACAATGCCAAAATAAGGCAGAAATTGTGGTTTGGCATGAGGTTTTAGCAGTTGTGGAGGAAGTATTCAGGAAATTTACTCAAGTAAAAGTAAACTCATAATATCACTGTAAAAATATTATGCTACAGGTAAATATTGCAAATAAAATATTTCTTATGTAAGCTATGACCTTCCAGTATTTGTGAATGTACTTAATTTACTTAATTAATTGTAAAGTAAAGGGACACAATGCAGACAAATTTACTGTGATATACTATTACATATTATTAGTATTAGCATTTGATTATTGATACTCATGCATGATGTAAAAGTTGATTTCACTAATGTAGTTTGTTGAGGTGAAGTTGATATTAAACTATTTTGTGTAAGACTGTATTAACAAATTGTTTGTTTTATTATGGATAAAATTGACTCATATGACTTCAATGATTGTTAAGATGTGACATTGTTGAACATACTGTGGATATGATGTCGGAGTGGTATGCCATCTGGCCACTAGGTGGCGCTGTGGCTCTATGAATGAATGAATCTGTCTGAACATGTCAGTGTGCGTGCGCGAGTGTGTGAGCGTGTGTCTTTGTGTTCTTTGCGTATATATCGACAGGTGTGAAATAAAATAAAGTTACAAAATAAATAAATAATACAAGGTTGGCCCCACTCCATACCAACAGGCGGCGGTAATGCGCAAATTCGCCAAGCGACAAGAAACCTTCAAGAAGAAGAAGAAGGCGTAACCTGGCGGCATCCGCAACCCGTTGGTTCTTCTTCTTTCTGTTTTTGCGTACGTACATTGCGTCGTCCAGGCGCTTACACAGACACAGACGACACTATACGGGCATCATGGCGGACGTTTTAGATCTTCACGAAGCGGGAGGCGAGGATTTTCCTATGGATGAGGATGGTGATGGTAATATTAATATATAAACCCACAGGCAGCAAATGCTCCACGACTCCGGCGTTCAACAGACGTGTATTTGTCGAGGTCTACGTTAAAATGGCCGCGACTGTGAACGCCGAGTGCGTGGTAGCAGGCCTGAGACTAGCTAGCAAGCTAACGTTAAACTATATTTTTAAGTCAAAGCTCCGCGTTGAAATATGCAGGTCTTGTTTGGTGCAAACTATTGAGGTCCCTTTTACAATACAAGTTGCTTCAAATGTATTTCCCTTTTAATATGGACGTGGTTTACGCACGTAGGATAAAGCTACAAAGTAGCTTGTTGTTAGTCGCTGTTAGCGCGCTAGTTCAGGCTCCAGCTAACGACTAACTAACGTTAAGATGCACTGATAATAGATGTACTAGTTAATATAACACTTATGTGTTAGTGTTTACCACAGGAACCCATCCACAGTTTAGTCTAGGTTGAATGTAAAGTTCGCGCTGGTGGTGTGCATCGATTTTAAATGGATTCAACTGTTCTTCTTCAGAGAGCATCCACAAGTTAAAGGAGAAGGCCAAGAAGAGGAAAGGACGAGGTTTTGGTTCAGGTGAGTTGTAACCGTTTTTGGCGTTTTTTTGTTTCATCTAATTTCCTTTCTATTTACTTTTAATAAAGTTGTTGTTGCTCTAATGCTCGTCAACAGTATTGTATGTTTTTCTGTGTTGCTGTTTCCAGAGGAAGGAGCCAGGTCCAGAATCAAAGAGGATTATGATACTGTAGAGCAGGACGGAGACGAGCCAGGGCCCCAGAGATGTAAGTGTTGCAATTTATTTTAACATTTTTAATTCAGTTTAGATTTAAGCAAAGAAAAATTCTAAATAGCTTTTGAAAATAATGGCAGCATAGCGCAGCATTTTAGTAATCACACCTCTACTTGTCATCAGTTTACCTAGTTAAAGGTGCTGCTTGATTTATCGTTTGTCCCCCTGACACCTTTTCTTGTCTTTGTCTGGTTGCAGCTGTGGAAGGCTGGATCCTGTTTGTGACGGGTGTACATGAAGAGGCCACAGAGGAAGACATCCATGACAAGTTTTCAGAGTTTGGAGAAATCAAGAACCTGCATCTCAATCTTGACCGCAGGACGGGCTACCTCAAGGTCAGACAGATACCTGTGCAGCATTTGCACTTCATTTCATGCAAGATATGTTCACATTGAATCAATGCACACATGTTACTTGATTTTATATTTTGTTTTAACACGGATAGATGAATAAACATTTTAGTAGCAGGTTTAATGTCAGATAAATTAGGGGTTTGAGGACAGATTTAATTGACTATGAGGGGGAAGTCATGTTGTTTTTACATCTAATTTTGAAATCGAAGAAGAGAGAAACTACTAATTTTAGTGTTTTAAAAAAAGAGCACAATGCAAAAAAAATTAGAGGCCCTGCATATGTTTGTGCATTTTTTTATAACCGTTGCTGTTGAAATTAGAAAGCATTGTACGACAAGCTCAAAGTCTGAACTAATTGCCATTAACCTGTTTACAACTGACATTAACATGTGTCTTTGTTGATATGACCCCCAAGTTTGTCAGTTCACACCTGTCATTAGAATGTGTCTCCAGAGACCATTTGTGATTGTCATTTCTGTTGACAAAGACCCAACAGTATAGATGGAACAGGCTCATTTTCAGTTGATCAGCCATCACCAATGGCTGGCTCATATTCTCATATTTCTCCCTGGCCACACACGTCTGTGGAAGCATTTAGAGTGAAAGAAAAATACATGAATCTCGGAATTTTTAGCATCTGCAACTCTAAAATTTGTCATAAAGGAACAACCTCAAAACATTTGAACCAACTTATTTGGACACTTTAGAGACTCCAGTTGGTCTCGAGTTCAGGAGCTCTTGTCGCCCATCCACAGATTTTGGGGAAAAAAGATGCCAGAAGTGGAATCTAGAAATACTTTGGATAGACTGCAGACTGTGAGGGAAAGCCCTCTAACACAGTCTGTCTGATTTTAGCACATAGTAGAACTAGAAAACATACTCATGTGCCAAGAAAAAACAGTTTAAAGTAATCAGGTTTTGTTCGGAGTGCATCTGTATTTTCCTTGTTTGCTCAAGTAAACACACTACCCATAGTTTTTTTTTTGTTTTAATATGCCATACTATCAACTTTCCTTCAAGCCACAAGGTGGCAGTCTTGTTTTAAATATAGAATTCTGAACAAAAAAAAATGAAGTATGGAGGATGTCCTCATGAGCCGTGTTGAAGATAATCTTTTAAATGCTTTAGAGACATACAATGTATAGTAGTAGCTGGGCTTTAGTGCCACGTTTCAAATGTTTCCCCAGTGATCTCACACTTGTTTCAGCATGGCCCTCATGACAAGCTACCTGTTGGAGTGTAGGATTGAGCCCTGTTTTGCGCAGTTGTAACTTTGTATTGTTAAATGCTCCAATATCTCACATGCTGTTCTGATGACTGTTCCCAGGGATATGCACTGGTGGAGTACGAGACCTACAAAGAGGCCCAGGCTGCCATGGAAGGGCTCAATGCTCAGGACATGATGGGTCAGCCTATCAGTGTTGACTGGGGATTTGTCAGAGGGCCCCCCAAGAACAAGAGGAGGTGAGGGTGGTGCATGTGCACAGGCGTGTGTGCAATTTCAACAAGTTACAGTATACTCTGTGTATGTAGCTACTTAAGCTATTGAGGTATAAGTGATGTGTAATGCAAATGAAACAAATATATATATATATTTTTATATTGGAGCACATATAATATAATACATTTATTTTCAGAACTGGCGGGCGGAGACGCAGCAGAAGTCCGGACAGAAGGCGGCGCTAAGTACAGCATTGGTCATTGGCTTGTCGGGGTATCTGTTACTTTGTCAGGCAATTTATAATCCACTCTTTTTGTTCAATATTTTTGAGTTGTATGCCATCTAGTTTTGCAATTAAAATATTGGGATATGGAAATATGAATAACAAGAAGCAATTGGCTTGACAGCAGTATTTTCAGTTTATTGTAAATTGCTAATGCTGCATCAAAGTGCAACAGAAGGATATCCATTCAGCTCCGTCAGTGAAACTGTGACTTACTTTCAACAACTTGTACGCGATGCATGTTTATGGTTGCCCTAAAAAATGTTCGTTTTCTCAATGTTTATGTGCATTTTGGTTTTTTGATTTTATAATACTGAGGGGAGGGGGGAAATTAAACTTTTTTTAAAGGTTCTTGTGTACACTTGTGTTTTTATTTAGCCGTGCAATGACGTAAGTATACGTCATCATAAATGACCTCACCCAGGCGACGGTGCCGCCCCAGCTATTTTGTCAACTCCAAAGCACCTGTCACTCTGGGCTCTGAGTGCCACACTCATAGGCTACTTGGACAAAACCCCTTGCCCTTTATTTTTTTCTGCAGCCAATTGGCAAGCGAACGCTTTGCACTCTGCCCTTCTCATTCGATGTTCATCCTATTGGGGAACATCAGTCAAAGAACCCGTGGATGCCCATTGGTTCTCAAAGACGTCAATGAACTCGACTCTTTCCTCCCATTGGCTGGCTCTTCCCCGAGAGGGGCGGGCCCAACCTTTAGCTTGACGTTGTTGTTGTAAGTGGTAGAGAAATTACTTTGTCGGCGCTGGTCCTGTTTGGGATTTAACGCGTAGTTCCACTAATGGAGATGCTAAAAAGTTGAAAATTGTTTGCCTTGGAAGCGTGTACGGTGTCCACAAGCTGACGCTCGCTTGGAAACTAAATGGGACGATGACAGAAACGTCTGCTAAGCCGTTGAAGGTGAGCTGTGAAGGGATACTAACGTTAGCCTCCGTTAGCTGATGATTAGCTCGTAGTAGCCACTTGCTAGCCAAACGTTACGACTCGGTCTACTTACTGAAACATAATAAACACTTATTTGCATTGTTAATTTATGCACACGTACGGCAGTTTCACAAAAGGGGGATATGGGAATTTACCACTGATGGGTGAAATTAAAGTTACTAAGGGGAGTGTAAACTGCACGAGCCCCACGCGTTTGAACACCTCAAATGCGTTTATGTAAGCATGTGTATTGTTCTTTGATATGTTTGTGTCAAAGAATAGCCATAAATTGGTGGCTCAGATTCAACACTTCGGACAAACCATCACCGGTAGCATTGATGTGCATTTGTTATATCTAGCGTCACATACTCAGAAGTGGTCGCTGAACATAACGTTAGCTTTTCTTTTTGTGAAGCTGTCAACTTGCGTTGGTGTTGCATGCAGGTTAAACATTACTATTTTTAAAGTTGTGCTTCATGGGGAGATCGCTTCTATATTCAAGCTGCTATCTGTTCCGCTTGAAGAATTCCGGTGAATTGTATTCAGCTAGCTTTTCAAAAAGCTTGCA
This sequence comes from Clinocottus analis, assembly GCF_023055335.1. NCBI lineage: Eukaryota > Metazoa > Chordata > Actinopteri > Perciformes > Cottidae > Clinocottus > Clinocottus analis. Next base: position 11,692,854 of record NW_027176251.1, on the reverse strand, counting down.
GTCACGATTCAGATTATCAGACCCCCGGTTTTCCTTTTTAAGGATGCGTGTGTGTGACGTGACGTTCACTTGCAGCATTAGTTTAGGGAAAGATTGTGGATAAAACTGCTTTCACCAGCTGGCATTTACTAACTTCTAACCAAAAAAAGACTGGTTTCCCTGAGCTAACGTCAAGTAGCTAATCGAGTCAGCAGCGCGAGACTATTTCTTCCCAAAACCCTGCTGCAAGATATGTGTGACTAACTGCACTGAGCTGGTTCATTCGGTTCACAGCTCCGTGCTCCCTTTTCGAAACCAGGACTTGGGTTATTTTACCGTCATTTCCCTCACAAACTCTGCGACGAAAGAGGGTTGCGTTACACTTTGCTCTGAATTATTCAGCTCTTGCATGTGTGGGCTCTTTTGTTTGCCGGGATACCAGGACAGACAGCCGACATAAAAAGTAGGACTCGGGTACAAGTGTGTTTTTATAGGGGGGGGCAACAGAGACCGTTTATGTTGCTTTAAAAAGTGTCCTGATGGAAACATAGGTAGGAAAACTCCACGCACAATTGGTTGATGTTTGATGGGAAAATGAAATGCACTCACTTGAACTCGTTTCTTTTCAACGTTTGAAATGCGACACACACACACACACACACACACACACACACACACACACACACACACACACACACACACACACACACACACGAAACGACCTCCTGTTAGTTGCAAAGACGACTGTTGCTCAGTAGCAGTGATGAAAGCAAAGTAAACATGGCTGGGAGGGTTTTTGCTGCTCCACCTATGCGTGTTAGCAGCCATGTGTTGCATTTATTATTGTTACCAGTACACACTTGTAGGTGTGTTTGTGTGTGCGTGTCATCGTCGGCCTTCATTATGCAAGTGCTCAACACTTGAAGGAACACATTGAAGTCTTACTTCTCTCTGAGGTTTTGTTACTTTCTTAACTCTCTCTCTCTCTCTCTCTCTCTCTCTCTCTCTCTCTCTCTCTCTCTTGTCTGTAATATCTTTAACATGGATCTTATTAAGTGTGTGTGTGTGTGTGGTGTTTCACAGGGGGGGACTGGGCTGCTTCAGCAGCTCGCAGGGCATGAAAATTTAAATTTGTCTCTCGCTGGTCTCCCCCAAACAGCTGCTCACCAAAGTGTATGTGTGGGACGGGCGTGCGCCAGAGATCCAGTGTCGGTTTTCCGAGCCGGGCCATGGTGGGGTATTCCCGTGGGATCTCTCCAACACGGTCAGATTAATAAGTAAATAGATGAGTGCTTCTTCAGTTTAATAGGACAAACGCACAACTTTTGTGCTTCTTCAGGTTATTAGGACAAACGCACAACTTTTGTGTCAAATGAACATGTTCCACTCAGTTTTGCAGCGCTGCACGATCTCAGCCACAGGCAACAAAGCGGGTCTCGGCTCTAACTTCTTTTAGGATACTGAGCTTCTTGCATCATTGTCAAGACGAGGCATGGTTGGAAAAAGACTGGAACGGTGATACGAAAGTGAAAAGTACCTTCAGTCCCCACAGTGCCACAAGGATCAATAGGTGGCTTGTCTCCGAAAGGCCTCTGTGTCCAGACAGCGACTCGTTAAAAAAAAAAAACTCTTTGGAGCCCAACCCTCTCCGGCATGGCTGGTTGCCTGCCAGTCTTGTGAGACAGCAACCAGCCAGTGCCCAGAGCTGTTTCTGTCAGGGCGGAGAGACTCAGAACTGAGGCATCTACCTATCGCGCCTGCAGCTGCGTGACTTTGAACGACAGTGCACCCACACCGAATGCTTTGGGATTACATGTGGGATAGATAATTCATACAGTTATTATCGTAGAAGTGACTGTAAAGTAGGGTGGAGAATTATATGAAAAAAAGGTGTAGCCTTGTGGCACTGACTAAGCAGCCATAATCCCATATGGCATGAGACGCCACTCCCACAATAAATGCTGTGGTAATGAGAGCTCACTGTATCGGTTACTTCCTACTCTTCTTGACCGTTTTCCTCCTCCACATGCAGTGCAGTGTGGGGAACAGATGTTTGGTGAGTCTACTTGCCACCTGTGAAAACCTCACAATTTTATCTGTCCTTTGGGAAATTTATGAACATACAGATACGGTTGTTTGAATACATCAATATTTAATTTTAAAAAGGGCTCACGTTTTAAAGTGAATGACTTACCATAGTGAACGGGGCGTTTAATGCAAGCCAGCAGTATTTTCCATCGTCTGTTTGTCACACCACTGCTTGTCACACCGCTGCTTATGACTACTGCTGCCTTTCCCCTATGGTATTTGTCAGCTTTGCTGTATACAGTATATGAAGACGTTCTCTCATGTTGAATAAGTTGTGCCGTTCTTGATCAGTGCACCTGCGGTAGGGTGATAAATAACATCCTGATGTTGCAGGGTAGTTCAGACTTGACAATGTTTTTGATGTGATCAAATCCTGAACAATGTTGAGTATTGTCGGTTGTTTGCGTGCTCTCTTATAAATTCCAGATCTCTTTGTACTCAAATCTTGTGAATTATGTTAATTTAAGTTTGTTGTATCATTCCCTTTTTCCATCCTCTGCTTTCCCTGTTGCCTACCTTTTGCTGTTCTGACTTTCACATCCAAACTTCTTTCATTCTTTGAGTCACTATCTTAGCAGCAATGTTAAGTAGTCATAAAGTAAATCATGTGATTAAACATTGTTATCATGTAAAAACGGAACCAAAATTATCATTAAGGATATGGCACATGATACAAGGGTGATATGTAGCTTTGTTTATTTAATTTGTGTGTCAATGTGCTGTTGGCAAAAGCTCTCTGAATTGAATCCTACTTCATACGACTTTGTAATAAAGTTAGTTAAGTCGGTAGTATTTTTTTCATAAGCCAGGAGACCATAGAAAACAACTGATAACTATTATGGTGGATTTGAAAACCAACTGAGACTCGACAGGACTGTTGGATTGGCTTTTCCTGCTACCTGTCAAAGTACCGGACGTTAAAGTCTTGTGGGTAATGTTTATTTCAGAGCATTGGGCCCCATAGCAGGTGAATTGTGATATTTGTAGTTGCCTGTGCAGACGGTAAGCATTCAGTCCCTCCCGCCCTGCCCCGTTGATCCAGGACAGCGGGAGTAATCCCATACACAGCCCTGATGATGAGCCTGTCACCCACCATGACATCACACAGGGAGTGACGTGAAGTCGCCCTGCTGCGTACTGGGCTTGGCCTGCAGCACGTGGGGATTCACATGAGCATTAGTGCTGTCCGCCTGCAGAGGCTGGTGCCCGTTTAGCCACTGGCCTAAGATCTAGCTTGGTTGGCTTCACATTCAGGCTGACTTAGCGGGAGGGAGCAGATCTTGAACATTTGAATCAGTATTGAGATGCAAGCCGTAGCTCCATTTAGTTCTAATATTGAGGCTTTTTTTCCAGGCCACTGTCTCTCTCACAGACGTCTCATTTTGTTTTGCAGAAGTGGAGCAAATGAAAGTTCATTCGAAAACGGCACAGCCGAAAGGCTCTGGGGTTGATGTCTAGGAAATGTCTCGGATTCCTCAAGGGTTAAGATGCAAATTAAAGCAGCGGTTGTCTGGCCTGCCTTTTAAATGTTAATGATGTAATAATAAGCTCTTTGTTTGTACACTAAGCAAAAAGGATATTTTGTCATCATTGACAACCCGGAGACATTTGTTGCCAGCTACAGACCACTGTGGGCTGGGTTTAGGTGTGTGACAACAAGAAGAGCCGACTGTTAGTCAAGAGGTTGTCAGAGATGCTGCGTCAGCGTCGGATATATCGGAACTGGAAAGTATTTCTTCATGAAAGTAACAGCAGAAAACGGCATGGCAGACTTTTATCTCAATTTCAAAGATATTTTTTACCAGTCTTCTGACTTCAAGAGTCTTTAAGAGTTTGATTGATAGATGGTTCATCCAATCACCTGCCAAGTATTTTCAATTTTTTTCTGCAAGTGCTTGCCCTTTCCCGAACAGTTTCCAATGACTCCTTCTCAGATGGTTCTGTGTAACAAACCATCTGGTGAGTCAGGTTGATGAATTGCATTCCTACATTTTTGAATTATTTGGTTTAGAATAAGATACGGATGCTTGTCTGTAAAAAAAAGAGAGAGAAAAGTTTTCCAAATCCAAACGAAAGACTCTTTGTTACATAACTTGCAGTTGTTTTTCCTTCATCATAAATCACGCTGTTTAACTTAATTTCTTGGCTTCAAGGTGCCGCTATTCATTTTTATATTTGCCCAATGGGAGTCTTTGAGTATTATTAACCCTTTTTGATTTGTTTTATCGTCTTAGTTATTACTGCCGAGTCATATCACACATTTCTTTAGTTCAAGGTCGAATCCTACCCCCACCCTTTGTTAATAAATAGGCGTGCAGTGCTCCGATGGATGCGGAGGCTTGTGTTTCTTCACAAAGGGTAGAAATCAATAAAGAGGCCGCCAAGGCTGAACGAGGACTTCTCACCCACGGAGTCTGGAGTTTAGGTTATCAGCCTTCTGGAATACTGAAACTAACACAAAATGTTCACAGAGCCAAGCAATCTACCTCTGTGCAAACAACCCTTCTGCAGAGGACGCTCTTTGCAGCAGTCACACTTTACCATCTTGTTTTGGGTTTTCTTTTTGAGTACGCCTCTAAAACAGCAATGTGTTGAAAACAGATTTAGCTTCCACTTCCCTTCACTCATTTCGACGATCAAATCCTTTCATTTAATTTTCTGCTGTTCCAGGTGTCGGCCGTGTCGGCTGCACTGGCACTGTTATGTAATATTGTCTCCGTGCGGAATGTGGGAATGCCACTTATATTCCCCTATAGCCCTCTCCACAGCAGCCCGCCTCATGCGGCTGTTAATTACGCTCCTTGAGTGGTGATTACTGGGCCTGACTGCAGTGACATGCCCCGGGCACACACTTGAACGTCTGAGGCCAGCTTTAATAGACTTCCTAATAAACCACCACAACACACGGACAGAAAGGAATGGAATAAAGTGAGGGCTTACAGCAAGGATTTAGATCAAATTCTGATCACAATAACTCTTGAGATATTTCTCTGTATATTAAAAATTACAATGTATCACGTTAAGCTCAAGTCCGACCACTACTCCGGTGTTTTACAAGAACAGATTTGGAGAAACTTTAAATGTTGTTTTTAAAAGAACGTGTGAACTAAGATATCTTTGTGAAAAATATAAAGATAGATTAAAGATAATTTGAAGATATTAAAGCTACCGTAAACCTGAATTCTTGGGACTAAATCACAAGCTGCTCTCCAATGAGACACTTCCTGTTTTCCAAGAGAAAAGTTGTTGCTTCTACTGCATCCAGATGGGGAAGTAGATCTCTCATGGTGCGATGAAGGTTTGTCCTAAAATTCAATTCCACAGAAGTTGTTTTTTCCTCTCCGCTAAACTTAGTTTGTCTTCCGAGGCGTTGGCATGCTCCGCAGCATCTCAGCGAACTCAGGGAACTACGTGAATCCTCTGCTACACCATGAGATGAGCTCTCTTTGATAAACAATGTGCTCAGAAGCTAATGCCACCAGCCATTTCAGCTGGCTGTCTCATTACGTTGCCACAGTAAATATAAGTCCACTGAAGAGGACCACTAGTAAGCACTCACATGTACTTACTGACTAGGTTGTTGTCTGAAGCCATGTCCCATTTCCTGATCCAAATGTATGCAGTGTCACCTAATAAGTGAAAGATGTTACGTCATCTGGAACCCCGCGTGCATATCCTGTCTGTCCTGTCAATGGGCGCTCGCCCTAACTCTATTTGCTGTGTTCAGAACAGAGCGGTCTAATTATCATTATCTTTTTGTCAATGGAAGTCTGGCCTGAACTGGGTGCGGACTTGGGTGTCATGCTTTGAGAAAGCACAGGATGCCACTCATATGATTATCTTTAGTTAAGGCACAAGGCGTTCACCGGGGCTTTTTAAAAAAAAATCTGACTGAAATGTTGGTTGTTTATGAGCCCTGCACAGCAATGTTTCTATGTTCATACTGTGATTATAAGCAGATTATTTTTAGACCATCTCAAACAGGAGCTTGCTCTAATTCTAACAACTCAGAGATTAGGTGGCTATTCTCTGCATGCGTCTGTCTCTGCAGTTGTGCTCACACAGTCGTCATTTTCTCTAGTTTAGGTGCAGGGAGCGATCCTCTCTAGCAGGCCAGTGCCTAATGGGCATTAAAGGGCTGCGTCCTTCTGAACAATAAAGATGTAAAATTGTATACCAATTAATTGAAATGACTCCGGTACTGCCCTGAATGCCAGCTCGAGTATCAGCCAGTAAGCGAGGCTTTGCATTGTTTGCATGGTCCTGCTTGGCTAAATGACAAAGCTAACGTCTGTAAACGGCGATTCCTTTGAGTTACATAGCTCCATTGGGAGAAGTTAAATTATAATGTTATCATGATTCGTTTAAATGTAATCATGTCAAATTTACTTTGAGCGTGGAATTCCAAATTAATACAGATGTTTTCACAGCGATATGTAAGAGAGGGAATCTGGTATCGGATCTACGAAAGAACAATAGTCATAATAAAAAGCCAAACCACTATGAATCTTTTTCTTTCTTATTCCTTGTGTTGCATGTTTAAATCAGATGAATGTTATTCAGTTGCAGTGGCTCAGTCACAAAGTTTAAAGCCACTGCAACCTTAGGTCAACATACTTGGGCTCGAGACATGCCAAACAATAAAACCCAAGGTCAAATTCATGATCTGTAAGCAGATCTTGTTTACCTCACCTTATTTTGCCTCGAGCTCTCTTAGAGAGAGAAAAGGCTGGTTGCTGAGTTCACATGGATCAGGTTTGGATGTTTCTGAGCCAGCGAGCGAGACCGGGAGGCCTCGACAGGGAAGTTAGACTTGGCAAATTTTTGTGTGATGACTGGACAGCTTTTGGACTAAACCGGCTCGAGTGGCATGGCCTCAGAGGGCAGGCATGGTGTGGAATCTCTGACATCAGCTGTGTGTGCATTCAGGCTGGTGTTGTCTTACGCATTACACACACACACAAATGCCCCCAGCTGGTGGCGAAGCCTTCATCCGGCCGGAGTGTGCATGCTACATGTTTCCCACTGCAACATTTTTGTATCCTTTGTAGTAATAACAACATACCTGCTTAAGGAATCTACTGAAACTGATTCTTGTTTCCTTATAGGGAGGCTGATCTCTTCCTATTTTTTTTCATTTCCCCCTTGTTTGTACGTTCTTGGTTAGCTTGAACACTTTCACAGCTTAGTCTGAGGCTGAAGTGTTGAACTATAATTAATGTCCTTATTTGGAAAGAAGATAACCGGTCCTTGCTGCATCGGGTTCTTTGCTCTATTCAAAACAAACGCTTTCTTGGATTCGTATGAAGCATTTATATTTTTTTTGCTCATGGACTTAGAACGGCCCACTAGTTGCTAGAAATTCACATTTCAACAGCGGCTCTGTGGATGTTTTGTTTTGCCTCAGTGGGTTGTATTGATTTTTCTCAAATGACCAGCTTACTAGCATATTTCCCTTTTGTCCAGGTAAATGGTCACACTCCAATTTAGCGTATTGATTTCTGAGATGTAAACCGGCAGCAACTGAACGTCAGTTCCCTCCCTCGGGACTGGTCAAACACATCTGCTCAGCGCGGAGAATTACTGAGGCAGCAGTTTGCAAACGGAACAGGAAGCTCGCAGAATCTTTACGTTTTGTGTTTGTTCACCTTTTATGATTAACATATTAGTTAAAGGTGCCTAATAACAGAATTTACTTTGACATTGAGAAAAGAGGAAGAGCAGTGACTCTCTTTGCTACACAAACCTCTCTCTCTCTCACTCTGCAGCCGCCTGTATAAGCCAGAGGGGTTCTTTACAATGCAATGCTCATCATATGCTTTGGCATTATGCAAGCTCTTGGAAATGAATGCGCCGACGTCACACGGTTTTACGTGATGCATCCAGTTGCCCTTGAAGACGACTGATGTTGCAGAAAATTACAAAATTGGCTGAGATATCTCCTGCTTTTTCTTTACTGGCAGAGCAATTTTTTCGATACCATTAAAATCTGTGGGTTTATTTGTCAGCACAACTACAACAAAAAGAAAGCTTTGCCCATCCCTATAGAATTATGTTACACTAAACCAAACAAGCACTTTGCATTGCTATGCTCTGTTGTGCATTTTTAATTTAATTTTTGATCCAAGGCTGTAGGGTTTTTTAAACCCATCTGCATTACATGTCATGAGGGACTGGCACAATACTATAGCAGAGATTAATGTTGCTTGGTGCATGAACAGAGTTGCCTTTGTCTCAGTTCAGCTGAGAGAAACTTTGGAAGAACTGGGTGAAGGGCTCGGTTTCCCCTCCATTTCTTAGCCAGGCGGCGATCCTGTCCTGCCTCCTGCCCAGCTGTAGCTCTCACTGTTATATAATGAGTCGGTGTTGGCTCAGTCAGTAACCAGATTACAGCCCTCCGCAGTTGAAGGACAGCCATCTCACCACACCTTTTTGTTTTTCTTCCTCTTCTGTTTTTCTTTAGTAGTGAGGTGTTCATTGTGATTGTTCGTGGCGAACCAAGCCGCCGCTGTTGGAGCTTTGACTCACTGAGAAAGCGACTTAACAAGGAAGCAACTGCTGCGTTCACCCCCACAAGTTTTTATAGAGACTAGACGCTACACCTATCGTAGATATTTAGAGCACTTAGACTGCCAACTCAGATAACATTAGACTAATCGAGACTAATGTGCATCAATCATGTGGAGATTTGTGTCTCTCCAAATGCCCCTCCTTAGCTGTCAGGAAAGCCCAGCAGATACAGGCTTTCTTTTGATGTTTTGATAGTACAAAAATCAAATGGCGATAATATCGGCATATTGTTAAATATCTTAGCTGGACATAACCGCAACAAATAATCTTTAAATGGTTTCCCTTAGATTTTGTTTTTCTATGAATTGTAAGAAAGATGCTCACTAAGCAGAAGTCGGTGCTCTCTCGCTAACACACTATATAATCGAGACACTGTTGCTAAAAGGATTTACTTTGACTTACTCTGTATGGCAATTTCTTGTTCATCATTTTGGGACATATGACACAATATGTCCACACATCGGTCCAGCTCTAGCTGTCAGTACTCACTGTTCTTGCAAAGGTTTTGCTTTCCACCTCGCCATCAATCCAGAGCGGAGGCGGAGCTCTGCGGCCACACTTATCACTCCTGCTACACCAGCCACATTGCCCTCCCCTGTTTGCTTGCTTTGTGCCCTTTATCTCATTACTCATGTGGGGCTGAGAGGGTGTGATCACAGGAACATTTTATTTGTGATTGAACTAAAATAGATCGGACACATTTATAGCTGTGGTCATGCATCATGTCCGGACCATTAAAGGAAAACGTAGCGACTCAGTCGGTCTTATTTGGTAAACATTTCTTACCACAAGCTGTCCTGTTGGAAAAACAATTGTGCCTCTCAGTACCTTTTTCAGGTGCAGTGTTCTTTGACCCCAGCTTCTTTCCCCCTCTTTAAATACTAAAGCAAAGTTCATGTTTCACACAATGACTGTAACCCCAGTGAGCCAAACGTGAAGAGGTGTATCTTCCCCTATAAACACGTGACAGTCCATGACCCCTGTTTCCCTCATTCACGCCGACCTGCTCTGGGAAGGTTAGCTGACTAGTCATGTTCTGTAAAAGGCAACTTGTATATAATAGTGTAACTTCATTGTCAAAATTCAATATGCAGGATTTGGAGTCTGCAGTTGTCGGTTTGTGCATCAGACAAAATCTCTTAATGATTTCAGTTCACTCTTTGCTCTCATTGGGGGCCGACGAAGTGAGAGACTAGCTGGGGAACATCATGGAGCATTTAGCGGCTAAACAGCCTGATAATTTCCCACGGGAGTTGGTGGGAAATCCAAAAGGTGTAAAAAGTGTGAATATTGGACGTACATTTATCTTGTGGACACAAGCATGACTCCAGATGAATGATAATGTTGCCCAGTAACTGTTGCCTAGAACGTTGGCTCTATCGACTTCAAAGCTGATGACAGGTTAACGTTGTTTAAACGACCCCAAGTGTCCTAAAGAAAATCAGTTTTGGCATGTTTAATAATGCACGTAAAGATCCAATTTGTACAGCCAAATGAATTGTGTAGCAGATCTATGAATTAGAAAATGTTCATGCTGGTTAAGGATTCAATATATCGGTTTGTGTCATTGAAATGTAGGTTACCACAGCTCCGCTTCAACATTATAGGTCATGTCATATTGAGTGACCTTACATGAGTAACCTACACAGTGAAGCATGACGAAGCATTCAGCGCACTAGCATGTTGTAGGCGAAAGAGGTGTGTGGGTGTGTGTTTTAGTTATACATTGTATTGTCTGCCTGTTTCTCTTATGTATCTTATCTTGTGTTGCTGTGAACAGTGGGTAATGGCCTCACTCTGGGCTGATAACGACACATTGAACAAACACTACTAAAACCAGTCTGAGACACTGCAAACAACAACAGAAAAGAAAATAACTGCTGCTCACAATGCTTCACATAGTGAAATCACAATGATAGTTATGGCATTTTTTAATAAATAACAGCGCAATAGGTTTCAGTAGTAACGGCAGCAGGGTAAATTAGGGTAAATGTGCTAATTCCTTGTGGTTTTAGTGTCGTCTAATCGGCTAAATTGACATTTTGTTTTTCGAAAAAAACAGAAAGCACAGACATGTGGCCTGTGATTCAGATGTCTGGAACTGGGACAAGCTTTTCTTTTTTGCAGGTCACATCTAAAAATGTCTTGTTGTTGTATGACTGCTTGGTGACATAGCTCTTTAACAATGAGGTCTGTTGTTTTTCTCTCTTCCTCACCAACTTGGGTCTTTGGGAAATAATTGCCGTTTTAAACTGTGTATATAGATTTGCATTTTTCTGTTCTGTTAGGTTCAGCTGCTCATTACGGCTGCACTCTGCTGTCTATAGTGGTGTTGTTGTAGGTTATAGGCATGGGGCAATATGGAGATTCCCCGTCACAACTTTCCTAGCCAAAATAATAGCGATCAAATATGCTTCTAAATTACACTAAAACATACTGGAATAAACAAATATTTGTAGCACTTTACATATTGGACACAGCCTTTTTTTTCCAACAAAAAACTGAAATAAGTTAGTAAGGTTCCCCTGCACGAATAAAGGATAAAGAAAATAAAAACAACATGGGCAGGTTATTCTTTCTTAGCCTACTTGATAATATTTTTTTATTTATCGTGACCCGTGATAAAACCTAATGCCGTCTCATTCCTGGAAGCCAACATCTCGAAGGGCATGCATTCCATATGAAGAGTATGAAAAATGTGTCCTTTTTTTTAATGCTCTCAGGGCGAGCAAAACAAAGTTGTGTTCCCGGTCCCGGCGGTAAATTGACCCTCTCAGCCCACTGAGGGCTGACGCAGTGGGCTTTAGTGACCTCTCTGTCTCCCTCGGTGATCCAGGCCATTCTCCCGGCCCACAGCTCAGCACCCACGTGTTGTCAGCAGCTCCTGTTACGTAAGCCCTCCTGCCAGACAAAAGCTCAGCCATCCCAGACACAAATCACTGCCCCACGTTGGCAGCAGCGCTGTTAATGTTAGCCAGTAATACACACACACACACAGGCGCTTTCTTGTGTCAATGTTTTATTTTTATTTTATTGGTTGCAAAATTAAAATTGTTAGCCATCAAATGAGAATATAATATATTTTTTGACAGCACGGAATATAAAAATCGGCTGCACGACTGATTCCACAAACCTTTTTTAGAAAAAAGCAATTTACGAACACTACGCCCTGCAAACCACGTGACAATCTTTGGTAAACTTTTGCAAAACATACACCCCACAATTTATCTTGCAATTAATGAACTCGTCAAACTTGTAGCCTCCCACACCTTCACTGTTGTTTGATGTCCAACCAGTTTTACTGTTCTGCATTAATGAGTGTACGTTCTGACACATCCACCATTGTTAAGTTTCTGCCTTTTTGTTTTGCTTTATTCCACCAATTTAAAAAATAAAAAACAAAATGTTTTACAATGTAAGTAAACATAAGACAAGAAGACAAGACTCATAGCAACAACCTTCCTTTACAGCCCTTGACTCATGCAGGTTAATCTGACTTTGGGATAAATACACAGATGTGCTCCCATTTTTTGATTTCTTTCTGATGTCACACCAGAGATCTTTTGGTGTCACACCAGAGATCTCATGGGGCCATAATCTGCAAGGTTACTGGCCTTGTTTGAAAAAAAAAAAAGAAGAGCCATGTGACGTTACATCAAACGCATCAGAGTGGGTTTGCAGCAAATTCTGCAGTTTTAGGCCCAGAGTGACAACAGCCAGTCTTTTGTTGGTCTATGTTGGTACTTTCTGTTCAGCCCCTCACATTTATCACCCTTCTCACAGTGCCTTGTGTTGTCAGTGCCAGTATTTGTAGTCAACACTCCAAATAACAGTGTTTCTCAGACTAATCAAACCAATGAATTACCTTTTCATGGGCTGTTCATAAGCAAACAAACAGTACACACACACTCCCACAGCGCCTTAAAGTCTGGCCAGAGGCTTGATTCTGTTCAAGCCATTTGACCAATAATCATACAAATTATCACTGGTACTGCGCACATTTTTCAGCCTCGCTTCCATGTTGGACATTCAATTGATTTGACATTTTCTTTTAATTAATTTAAAAGCATTATGATGTTTTTATAAGCGTTTTTTCTTTTATATCCGAGTTCAAAACAGTGCTGTTTCCTAATCCAGAGGAGAAAACTCTGGATACCATTTATCGTTTTTTGTTTGTGAACATGGCATTCAAATCCGGCCTTTCCTCAAAGACGTCAGAAATGCATGGCACCCTGACCGCTTCTCTTTATCTATATTTGAGGTGTTCTACACTGTGTTCAAAATGTTTTGGTTGCTCCTTCATGAACATATGCTTACATGCTCATGATCTGGCACCTGGTCGCCACGTTCTTTATAGAGGTTGACGCCCGAATGCAGCAAAAAAAGAAAACTCGGGCGGAGGGGAGTGACTCTACGGATCCAAATACCGCTGCACGCTTCTAGTGGGTCATAAGTGATAATTGAGAGAGACTATTTTTCTTTGAGTTTATTTTTTAAGGAAAATACTTATCATTTTACCTTTTTTTTTAAGTTGTATTTTTATTGTAAAATCCTGCCTTCGAGGAGTATAAACATCTCTTTTTGAGTGTGATAATAAACTGGACTGATTCGTGTTACATCTTTTGGTGCCTATAGCAACACGCTCACTCCAACACACCCCTGGTGTTTTTGATGCAGTGCTATTACCGGTCAGAACAACCCACACCTCTGTGTAAGTCTTAATGGCGTCTTAAGTTGGTTTTGATACCCCCCGTGGTTTTAACGGGTTATTTCTCCCATTTCTCAGTTGTCGTGTGTGTGTGTGTGTGTGTGTGTGTGTGTGTGTGTGTGTGTGTGTGTGTGTGTGTGTGTGTGTGTGTGTGTGTGTGTGTGTGTGTGTGTGTGTGTGTGTGAGTGAGAGTGTGTGAGTGAGAGTGTGTGAGTGAGTGAGTGAGTGAGTGAGTGAAAGATCAGTCGACCTGAATATAGCAGAATTGACAAAAACGTTAAAAGTACCTGCAGGGGAGGCTGACGAATGTCGGGTTTTTTCAGAGAACGCTCTGGAAATACTCTGCAGGTTTTAGAAAAGACCTTTTTGTACCTTAGTCTGTTCCTCCCCTGCGTGCCTTTTGTGGCTTTAACTGTAATGATGATAGAGATACTGAGGGAGGGAGGAAGCGCACGAAGTGAGAGAATGATAGAGAGGTGTAAGAAGAGTAAACTCGTGACTCATCAGGCGCACTGGAACGGAGTTCACTGAGTCATAGATGAGGCAGGAACATTGGGTGGTGGATGAGCCATGGGACGGATGGGAATAGATGACTGTAGGTAGATAAAAAAATAAAAAAGTCAGGCAAAACTTGATCATGCAATTTATGAACTTCATGGCGGCATAAAAAGTGGAGCGGTTTGCAATTGTGTGCGCAGCAATTTTGTTACTAGAATACCTTTTAGAACGTCATTGTTTCCTGCGCTGACTACATTTCATGCCCTGATGAAAAGGCTGCACAAATATGTTATTCAAGATCTACAAAACTGATTAATAGGGATTGAGGAAAAGGCTTACAATGACAAGTAAGTGGCATACTCTAGCTAAGGTTTGCATTTTCTGTTGCAGCCCTTCACACCATGAAGGATTTAATTTGCCTTCGGACTCGCATTGATCAGCTAGATTCATCATTCATGCACCAGATGTTTGAGACGGTCTAAAAATGATCCCACTAAAGTGCCGTGGAAGGACAAATATTCCACAACAAGACTTGTAACTGTTCGATTTTGATGTTCAAAGTGCTGCTGGAAAAGTACATGTACGCTCAGAATACCTCTTCTGGTAAATTAAAGGCTTTCATCCTCAGCTTGAAAAACGCATGAAACGCTTGAAAGCGCATCTTTTTAGCCAGAGCCTGCCTTTTTGTCCGGCCATGCATCGATTGCCCTCCACATCCTTTGTGTCAACTCAACAGCCCAATCATGCTGACTCTTTTTTTTTTTTTCTTCTTTCTCCCTCTCGGTCCTAATAATGTGTCTGTATTGATTTCAGTGCCTAACTGATGCGGGTCCTTTAGATCTGCCATGGAAATGTGAAGAGTAAAATCGTCCAATTGATTTCAAAGGGGCCTCTCTGAAGGAGTACTGTTTCCTTGTATTACGCTGCTTTGACTTTGAGGACCATTTTCTTTCCGTTTGAAACCAAGTGCATAATATTCTGTACTTTAATTGACATCTTAAATCGTAGTAGATTGTGACAATATGAACGATATAACACAAAAAACAGCAAAAATTGACATTTGATATTAGTTTCTGATCAATCTCCAACAGATTAACGGGTGAAACACAATTTATGTGGGCTGTTTGCTGAATGCTTCCCTTACTTTCTCTTTTACATGATGTTTCAGCGCAGACCTTTTCATGATCTGTTTTTCGTGAAGGAAAATAAACAGTGTCTGTTTATATGCTCAACAGATCACATCTGAAGGCGGCGATCTTGCATAGGTCTCAAAGTTCACGTTTTGAAAAAGTCATGACTTCTGAATCCGTAACGCCTAATTTCACACAAAAACAAAGTACTCACAAAAACAGGATGAAGACGGAAACCACACTGTAAAGTTGCTCACACGGCAAACATCACATGCCTGACAGCAGCTACCCTGACGCCTAAAAAAAGGTTCATATGCAAAATCTGCGCAAACAGTAAGACTTTGTGTACCGCAGCTGTTGTCTTGTCTGTGAAGGTGTCAAGTTCAGAAGCAACTGGGCCACAACAGGCTTTTCGTTTAGAAAGAGGTTGAGCAGGGTCATGATATCAGTTCCGTAAGCTCACTTCTTACTTCTGTTTTCACCTGCAGGTTTAATCTTATCATTTTGGTATCTGTTTTCTCTTTCCAGGGCAGGCAGGAAGAGTAGCACAAGGCAGAGAGGACTGCTCCCCAACCCCCCACCCCGCTTAGGGGAATCCGTGTTTGTTTTTTTCATTTTTTATTTGATATTTTTTCTGCTCTGATACAACCCCGCGACCTGGTGAATTCATGATCACATGACCGTGGATATGGACGCAGTCCTATCCGACTTTGTCCGTTCCACTGGAGCTGAACCAGGATTGGCCAGAGACCTGCTCGAGGGTGAGTGATTCAAGACCCATTAGCCATGGACAGAACAATTCTTATCATCTTCCTAATCGCTGCAATATTTGTGGAATGGTTCATTGGGTCCCGAGTCCACTCAGTAATTAATGCAATTATCACATTGCCCTGTCCACGTCATAATAAAGGTTGTGATGAACGATCAGACTTGTTTTCTTTTTCGAGTTAAAGTTCTTGTCCTATGAGTTATGTCTTCACCAACTGTATTCAATTAAGTTACGCTTTGGTCCACTTTGCTTGGATCATTTAATTTAGTCTTTGGGCACTTATGGTTTATACGATTCAGCGAAGAAGAAAAAAAGGAGGGGGTGGGGGGCAGGGTAAAGTTGACAGCTGGTGATCTTCTGAGCAGCAGCCAGATTGACCGCTGTCTCATTCAGTGCTTCTGGCTTGTAACTGTTAATTAGGCTATCATCCACGAGCAGAAGGAAGGTATATCTGGAGTCAACAGGGCTCCTGTTGCCTAGCAGCAACACAAGCTGCAGATAAGAATATGGGTTAAAAATGTAATGCGATGCAGTGAAAAGCAGCGAGCCGAGACGTGCTTCAAATTCTGATGTTTACTCAAGCGAAGAAATGTGCCAGTGGCTTTAACAAAAGATAAGACGGTTAATAGTTGAATTGACTTGAGGTGAATATTTAAATTGATAAAGGACGTGTCATTTGCTCGACATGGAAACGCGATTCAGGATGCCCCCTCTGGACCCGATGGCTCAGACGGATGTTGTTCCTAACCCTCTCTCTCTCTGTAGGCAAGAACTGGGACTTCACCGCTGCCCTCAGTGACTTTGAGCAGCTACGACAGGTGCATGCTGGGAACCTGACGTATTCGTTCACAGAGGACAGGACGTATCCGCCGCTCGAAAAGGAGATGGCCCGGGTCGGCCGGCCTTTACTCCACCGCCAGGACGAGGTGGTGCAAGGTGAGACATTGGGAAGCTTAGTTTAACGTGCCGAGCTCACTGTGACATGAGAACTCACGAAAAGCAGCTCCCAGACAGACCAGTTACAGCTCATTAAGTTTGTAAAATTATAATTTGAATAATCTTTTCTCTCCATCCTCTGCCATTTCCCCCTTAGCAGCGACAGAGAAGCGCCTGTCAAGGGGCATTTCCCACGCCAGCTCCACCATCGTGTCGCTGGCGCGCTCTCACGTCTCAAGCACCGGAGGTAGCAGTACTGAGCCCCTCCTGGACACGCCCCTGTGCACTTTCCAACTACCAGACCTCACCGTGTACCGGGATGACTTCCGTGGCTTCATCGAGAGGGACCTCATCGAGCAGTCAATGATGGTGGCCTTGGAGCACGCTGGTGAGAGGAACTGAGACTCTCGGATTTGCATGTAAACTGACTTGGACAAAAATGGCTTTTTTCGTCTCCTTCTCTGTAGATATAGAATGTGTATACTGAAGGATTTATTGTGGATTCACATCACCATAAAGCTTTGACCTTAGCACATCACAGATAATCCTTTTCATTCACAGACATTTTGACATGTCACAATGGGGAAAAGCGCAGGTGTAAATAATTAAATTATCTATGCCTGAATTCCATTTAGCTGCTTATATTTTATGGCCCTGGTGTTGTGCATTCTGGCTCACAGTAGCCATCATTGTTGTTGTTAGCACAGTTAACACCCGTGCTTTTCTTCCTTTTTTGAAAAGTGAACACATCTGCATTCAACCCTCTGAACTCTAAAACCCTGTCATCAGGATGAAGAAGCATGTTTTCTTTCAACAATCACCTGGACATTTTTCAGATTTGTGCATTATCAGCTACAGCAGCCTGGTCTACGTGTCATGTGTAACAGCATTATTATCAGGCTGTGCACATTTCTCAATTTTTTTTCTCTCGCCAAAACAGAATCGACGATTGTCAGATTTTTATATATCTCGTTCTTTTTATGATTTACTGCATTGTAATTGTGTTATACTGCACAGCAGACATTTTTCTCTCTCTCTATTTCTAGCTTGTGCCATTTTTCCCAAAGAAGTGCAGGAGAAAATCAAGGCCAAAGAGAGACAAATAGGGTTAGAGGGTTCAGGGGCTTAAGTCATATCTACCACATTTTTAAAGTATCAAGGTTTTTGCACATTCATATTGTAATCAATCTCGAGTGGGTGAGGGTTAGTGAGTTCACACAATAGCCTTGTTAACGTTCATGATGCTGATTTTGAAAGGGAGCCTAAAAGGATGCGCTGTCAGTGCTGCTGACTTCTTTGCTAGATTTTGTAACTTTTGGAGCCAACAACTAGGCTGGTTTTCTTTTCCTGTGGGTCATTTCTTTTTTAATCTAGTTGTTTTCTTTAATGTTACCTACCCAAGTGTTAAATTTATCTTATTGACAAACATATCAAGTGACTGCTGTCGTAAAAGCAATAGTGTCTTCCATAGTCTAGAATACTACTGAGTCATGCGGCATCCTATTTTTTTCGCATGAACTTGTAGTTTTAATAGACATATTATTATCTTCCCAAATCTCGTAATGTGTTTGATAAACACTACAAATACAGTTTGTATTACAAACAGGTGAGTTAAGTTTTTTTCCCTAATGTCTGCAGGGCGACTGAACTGGTGGACTAAAGTGGTTTCAAACTGTCAGAATCTGCTGCCTCTGGCAACAAGTGGAGACGGAAATTGCCTGTTACACGCCGCCTCGCTCGGTGAGTATCGCAGACGTTTCAAACAAGACCCCCGTGCCGTTACAGGTTCACACTACATTAGCATTCATTGAGAGAGCTTCATTGTTGGTTTAAGCGGTAATTGCATTTCACAGCGTTGCAGTGCACTTAGTGTTTGTGGCCCACTTAGGAAATTAATAATGTCATAACTGATGTGCAGGCTTTGTTCAAGCCTCTTTTGTGCTTCTAGATAGTAGATAAAAAAGTCACATTCATGTAACCTTTAAAAAAAGACACTCATAGGTTGAAGGCAAAAGCTGGTTAAAAGTTTAGCGTTTCATTCATTGGTTTAGAGTTAATTTTGGTCTTTACGTGAGATAATTTGTGTCTTTTAAACATGTTTTCCGATGCAGGTATGTGGGGTTTTCATGACCGGGACCTGATGCTACGGAAGTCCCTGTATGCGCTGATGGATCACGGGTTGGAGAGAGAGGCACTAAAGCGCAGATGGAGGTGGCAGCAGACCCAGCAGAACAAAGAGGTCAGCATAGAGCCTGCACATTTCTCTAGGTCAATTTTGTGATGCCTCAATGAGAGGAGTGGCAGTCTAAAGTATGGGGAAGCTTGTGAACTCCAGAACGTTGCTTGTTTGACTCATTTGACCGAGGGGGGGAGGGAGAGGAGAAGAGTATACACAGGGACAATGGACAAGTGAAAGCCTTTACACGCTTCTTATACCAGCATGTCCGCCTCCAGCTGCTCTCACTTCTGCAAAAGAACATTTGAAATGCCAAAGACACACAGCTCACTGTTTCGTTCGTTCCTTCGTTGTCTTTGTTCAATGCAATCCTAGCTCTTTCAAAGGAACACACTGGCAACATCAACCGAGATAGGCAGGACAACGCTGGGTTGCTGTAAACGTCAAATATTATGATTATATTAACAAGGTTATTTCCAGTGGAAACCATAACCTAGCTTTATTGGTAAATGCTGGCTAATTTGGTATACTACCACAAAGTTAGGCTTTTCATGCCGATTGTAAGTAGCTTCAGATATTTTTAAATGATCAGGCATGACTGTGTTAAAAGCAAAATTAGGATGATTTTCATATAATAAACTGTAGACTCATAAAAATAATCCCTCTCAATCATCACTTGTCACATCAGCGTGTGGCGTCGTTTGTCCCCGCCCACTCCCTGTATTTTAATATTTCACTTTGTTCAGAACTTTTCTGGACTTCCAATCGTACACCATGGGGCTCTCCAGGAGGGAGAGTCAGATGCAGCGCCGGACAACATAAACATAGCGAGGCAAAATGGCAAGGATACAAAGCGCTTTCCAACACACTGAGTGAATCTGTGGTTGCTTTTCAGCTTAACTGCGGTCATGGGGGAGTGTGCTTTAGGGGTCGTTGAGCCAGGGAGGAGGGACATAAATGGCATAAATTCTACCTGTGCAAAATCTAGTGTTCATTTTTTGTTGACATTGTCAGAAATGGCATCATACCGAAACCTACGTCACATGGGAAAATGTTTGTTCGAAGGGCAACGCGTACATGCGTCGACCCCAAATTTTAATGTTCAGTTTTTAATACATAAGGAACGACACAAAAGATAGATATGAAAACCTATAAAAATAATGGACTCGCCCCTTAATTTAATTAACATCTATATGAGCGTGTCAAAAAATGGATTGCATTAGATTGTGGTGTACCTAAATACCTGTGTGTGTGTGTGTGTGTGTGTGTGTGTGTGTGTGTGTGTGTGTGTGTGTGTGTGTGTGTGTGTGTGTGTGTGTGTGTGTGTGTGTGTGTGTGTGTGTGTGTGCGCAGACACTACAATTGCAACAACAACAAAGCATTTAATAGTTTGCATAACAGGTTTGGCAGGATTTAAATATAAAAACTTCAACACCGATTTCCTCATCCGTAAACAACCCTCCACCTCTTCGATAACATCAGTTCCTTGTTGTTTTTTTCAAATTTTTCATGGGGCATTTAATTATCTTTCACAGTTGATGGTCTCTTTGTGTCGCTTTGTGCAGCCTTGACAACATGCTGATGATCCTTATCAAATACAAAGTGTTTTTAAGATTGTTTTATCAGCATTATTTCCTCACTGTCTAACTATATCATCTAGAAGCGGCGGTATCTCCACTTACTTTTGGTACTATTTATCAGAGCCAAAGAAAGAGGCTGTTTGAGTTGTGTGTGCTCTCCGCTTCACTTCAACACCCTTCAAAAGGCTTTTTTATTGTATTTTGACAGACTACAGTGACTCTTCTGCCAATGAAATCAAGCGTAGCAGCACACCGAGTAGGTTTTCCAAAGTGTCTGCAGACACCCGCAGACGAGATGCCACATGAATGACGGCCTAATGTTCAGCCATTATTCAACGGAGACCACAGAGGTGTCCTTAAGCAAATCACTGAAACCAAAATTGCTCTTGTGGAGCAGTGCGGTGGGCAGCGGTAGAAGACTGGGACACTTTTCTTGCATGAGTGTGCCATGTAGGTGAATGGGGGCATTGATTCTGAGGAGAAAAGCGTATAACTGTCCATATATGGAGATTAAAACCTGATATTGGTGAGGGTTCTGTTGCTTCTCTGACCTACACAGGGGATTTTTCAAATTCGCTAGTTAAATTTCTTTCCTCAATTGTCAGCATGTAACCTTGTGGTAAGACGCCATCACGTCAGTACATGCTTTTGTGACATTTGACACTCCCTCTCTAAATGGCAAATGTGTGTGTGTGTGTGTCCCTCCTTTCTCCTCAGTCCGGTCTGGTGTACACGGAGGAGGAGTGGCAGAAAGAGTGGAATGAACTGTTGAAGCTCGCCTCTAGTGAGCCCAGAATACACTATAGCACCAACGGCACCAATGGGTAAGGCCCGGCTCGGACAATGCTGGGACTGTTAACCCAACGCACACTTAGTCACGCGCATGTTTTTATTCATGAACAAAACAACTGAGTTGGCGGCGCCTCATTTCAGTCAATCTGCTGTTTATTGTAACAGGCCTGAGTTCAAAGGGTTAGATATACTGACAGCGCTCCACAATACAAACTCTTATTTCCAGTGTGGTTCCGCCTTTATACACTCAGGAATTTTGTGTTTGTGGCCCACCAAAAAAGTCTCCAGTTCCCTTCTTTTTTCCTGTTCATCATAATGAATCCCTTACAATGTATCCGAACTTTGATTATGTCTGTTTTTTTTCTGTTGTCTTCAGGGCGGAGTCCTCAGATGAACCGGTGTACGAGAGTTTAGAGGAGTTTCACGTTTTCGTCTTGGCCCACGTCCTCAGGAGACCCATAGTTGTGGTGGCTGACACCATGCTGAGAGACTCCGGAGGAGAGGGTGAATATGCGTGATGCCTCACACTGCTAATGCATCACTCTTTATATTTCATATTCATTTTTCAGTATTTCATCCCATGACTCATTCTCATTGTAGCTAGAATTTTAAATCTAATAGTTTTGATAAAGTTTGTCAGTGGCTCATGACTGGCTGAGTTGGATAGCAAAGTAAACACCACCCATCTGGTAACAAACAACATGAACGACTGCTATATACTGTGACCTATTTCTGTCGCACACCAACATGTTGATTTACTGACATCGGAGGTGACGACAGTCTCGTTACAGAATGAATGCAACACTCATAATTCAACATTTTTAAGTAGATATAAATAATCCTCTAATAAGTGAAATACTGATTTGATTCATTGATAAGGGTGAAAGCTCTTTTTAAGTTTTTACCCCTCCCCCCCACCCCCGTGTGCCATATCGCCAGGAAAGTGCTGAGGTCGTCATTTATGAATGTTTAACGTACTTGATATTATTTTTCTTAGCCTTTGCTCCTATCCCGTTCGGAGGCATCTACCTACCATTGGAAGTGCCAGCTGCCAAGTGCCATCGCTCGCCCCTAGTGCTGGCATACGACCAGGCACACTTTTCTGCACTGGTCTCCATGGAGCAGAGGGACAATGTCAAAGACCAAGGTAATGCTCTGCATCCATCATCTCCATTTACATCTGAATATTGTTTTTTTAAAAATGAGCTGTTGATGTTTTTTAATCATCAGTATGCGTGTAACACTTTTACATAAATTCCTCATGAGAAGATGTTTTGTAATTTGCATGTAATAAATTCTGTCAGGTTTAGAACTTTACGTTGCACTTGGACCCACTTTACAGCTTTATGCCTTTCCTTGATGGGTCAGTCTTTTTTAATATTGACCTTAGTGGTTTATTTAAGAATGGTGACTAATAGCCGTTGGGCTTTTGAGCCTCTCAAGCTCAACAAGCAAGTGAATGACCTCCTTCCAGTGTTAAAGTTAAATGATATTTAGACGAAAGTTCGACTGACAAAGTCAGAGATTTGTTGTTAAAAAATACTACCTTCTTCCAATGTTAAAAAATGTCAAAAGTTATGATGTTGGCCTGAATGCTGTTTCTTACGATTTCACCTTTTTACAAGTGTGGACATTTTGAGAAACCCAAATTACAAATGCATCTTCAAAGTTCAAGACATTGCCCAGACATTGAATTGTTTACCGGTCTAAAAATATTGCTTCCAGCCGTCCAAAGACAATATTGGTCAGACGCCGCAGACTAAATGCTAAAAAAGAAAGTTAAAGAATTTATTGCACCCAGAAGTATTTCTTTCTGCAGACAGCTAGAGAGAGCTAGATTCAAAAGTTTTATCTTTTTTTCTAAGAATACTTTTTCTCCCCCTTCCCTTCTCTACCAGCAGTTGTAATCCCTCTCACTGACTCTGAGCACAAAATGCTGCCTCTGCACTTTGCTGTGGACCCTGGGAAAGAGTGGGAGTGGGGTAAAGATGACACGGACAATGTGATGCTGGCAAGGTATGGTGTGCTTTTAAAACCACCTATGAAGGATTTACATCCAGTTGTGTTTGTCAGGTTGAATGTACTCATTGTTGCCTTTTTTAAATTTGCTTGAGGTGCAAATGATATATGTGTACGCCCTTCTGGACAGCTGTCCCTTTAGCACCGAGTGTCAGTGTGTAGGGATTGACCCCTGACTCCAGATTAGCACACTCAGTGCCAGTGACAATAAGATTAGCTCTTAATACCTTCTATGAATGGACCAGGGGAAGAAGGAGCACTGAAATAGCAGCTCGGTAAAAATAACCTTCCAACCTTATGTACGTCAGTTGATAACATCGTGGATGTCTTATTCAGATGAAATGGTGTCCAGAGGATGATATTACACAAGTGGCAGGCGATATTGTTCGGGAAAAGGTCATTGAGTTAAAAGGCTAGTGCAGAACAAGAACGCTCTACTGCAAGATGCTTTTAGGGCATTTGCTATTTACTGCGCCATTCAGAGCAAAATTGACAGTGGCTGTTAAGCAGCAGCACAGAAATCTTCTTTTTTATTATAACCATCTTTACCATTAGCCTGGGAACTTGAGTAAACTGCTGTTTAAAAACTGAATAAACCTTTCCGTAAATTAGTTATTTCTTGTTAGATGTTTCTCTTGCTGGCTTCTTCTGCATATTGTTTGGATGTATTTTCAGTGGGTGCACATTTTCCTCTGCTACCACGGTTTAAAATCCAGCCCCAATACTGCCTAACAGCTAGAACATCAGAGATAATGTCATCAATTTCCTAAAAGTCAATGTTGATTGCATTTTCATTAGTATGACACTGAGGTTGGTCTCTCCCGTCTCACCAAGCTGTGACTCATTTCTCTCTCCTTTTTCTTTTACCCAGTGTGGCTCTTTCTTTGGAGGCCAAGCTCCAGATGTTGCACAGCTACATGACGGTCACCTGGCTGCCCCTGCCCTGTGAGGTAAAGGCGAAAGTCCGCACATCCATCTTGAGCCGTGTTTGCTCCTCTCCAGCAATGAGCTGTATAAAGACTGCTTAGACAGCGGGAGGCACCATGACTTTTATCGGCTCACCTGGTTTTACCCAGACTGCTTTTGCAATGTGTTGGACAGACATGGTTGAAATTGCAACATGACATGAGTTGACAGAAGCAGACAACCTCTTCCATCAGACCAGCTGTCCTCTGACTGCTGAACAAAGCCTATATTAATAACAAACGACACTGGGTCATTCAGGTCATAAAGTAAGACTGGGACAAAGCTCTTCTTGTGCGCCACATGCTAAGAGCAGGGAGCTTGAAAGGACTAGTTTATAGCAGTTTCATGGTTAAGCTGCAAGGGCTGGAAACAGGAAACCCTGTATAAAACTATAATTGAGGAATTCTGATTAGAAATGCTACCGAAGGATAGCCTGTGTGGTGGAAATTATTGTTGAAAGATTGGGCGTTCTGCTTCTTGTTTGACATCAGAATAGTGCGTCATCATGGAGGTCGTGACTTTTCTAAATACAGCCCTGTTAATTTTAGAGCTTCCATAACCTGTTTGTAGATGTGAAAAAGCTTTTTGAAACTGAGTAATTTGTTTGTTTTTTTGCATTGGTTTGCAAAAAAAAAAACAGCTCTATGAATCACTCTTTTCACATTATTTCTCCACCATACCGAAGGGTCTAGTTGCTGTGTTGAGAGAGTTTAGCCAGAACATAATTTCCTTTTTTTTAATGAATTTCATATGAATGTTATACTCTTTATCTTCTTTGTTTCATTGTGCCAGTATTATTCCACTAGCTTGTGTTTCTGCTTTGTTTCCCCGCAGCAAGCCCCTCTGGCCCAACCAGAGTCTCCCACAGCATCAGCAGGAGATGATGCCCGAACGCCTCCTGACTCAGGAGAGTCAGATAAGGAGTCAGTCAGCAGCAGCTCCAATGGCAACGGAGACGCAACAACAGGATCGACGGTCAATGGAAGTGGGTCCTTGGCCAAGAACAGCTCCTCTTCCTCATCTAGTTCCTCCAGCAGTGGGTCAGCCGGGGCGGGGAAGGACAAAACCAAGAAGGACAAGGACAAGGATAAAGACAAAAAGAGGGCAGACTCGGTGGCCAATAAGCTTGGTAGTTTTGGCAAAAGCCTCGGCAGCAAGCTGAAAAAGAACGTGGGCGGACTGATGACGGGAAAGAACGCTGGAGCTGGAGGTGCCAAGCAGGAGGGTGTGGAGAAGAAGAAGGGTTCGTTTAGGGGGAGGAAGGGCAGCAAGGATAGCTCGCCTTCGGCCCATGCCTCAGAGGATTCTGGGAAAGGCTCCCCCTCCTCAGGTAGCGAGCGTCTCAACGGAACAGGGAGCAGCATGAGCAGCAGTGGCGGCAGCAGCACTGAGAGCGACAACTACAAGTACAGCGCGGACGTCAAGGTCAGCTTGGGCATCCTACGATCCGCTATGCAAGGTGAGAGGAAATTAATCTTTGCCAGCCTTCTCACAACCAGCAACCGGCAGCCCTTCCAGGAGGAGATGATCCAGCGGTACCTCGCCGACGCCGAGGAGCGCTTTCGTGTCGAGCAAGAACAACAGCGACGCGATGGGGAGAGGAAGGGCGTCACCAATGGCATCCAGCCACCGAAGAAGGAGGCGGTCAGTGGAACAGAGCTGACCTACCGGCCTTATGAGGCCAAAGAGGAGCAGTCGGAGAACTCGTCGCCTTCCTTCAATCAGCTCAAGTCCTCTCCTTTGAGCCCTTCTATGTACTCTGCCGTTGTGCCCATTCCCCGGCCCTCCTTCATCGACCAAACTCCTGTCGCGGCGCCCCTCACTCAGCACCTTCATATGCACGGCTACATGGATACTCGGCGCCAGCTAGCCGGCGGCTCCCCGGCAACCTCCTACCCCGGCCTCCCCTCTTACGCCACCCTCCCCAGGCACTGCCCCACGACGCAAGGCCCCTCCCATCCCCAGTACAATAATTCGCAAGGCCCCGCCTCTCTGAGTCCCTCGCGCCTCACGCCCTCGTACCCCCCTGAATTCGACCCACCGGACTACCCTGGGTCTGAATCTGCTGGGGGGAGTTACACCAACGGCTTCCGGGACATGCGCTCCAACTTAGACTCTCGGAGTGTGCAACCCCCGGTCAGACACTACTCGCTGGGCAGCGCCGGTGGTTTGGCGAACCTGCAGTCCAGCCGCTGTCGGACACCCAACTGCCCCTACTACGGACACCCTGAGACGGGCAACTACTGCTCCTACTGCTACCGGGAAGAGCTGAAGAAGAGAGAGCCAGAACTAGCCATCCACAGGTTCTGAATGAACCCAGCTTGAATTTTAAGAGTGGCCTTTTTCAGTTTAATTTTCTTTTTTAAGCAGGCTGGGGCAGATCAGCCTCTAAATGAACAAGAGAAAAGCACAACCAGCTCTCTCTCACTCTTTTTATTTTTATTTTTTTTAAATAAAATAACTGTGTCACTTCCTGTTGGGATGGATGACCTCAGAAAGTGACACAGAGTCGACGCGACTACAGAATAAACAGGGTGGTTTCTGGCTGCTGGGGTCACATGTTAGACCATAGAATTAACTAACTGCACTTCTGTTCTGTGTGTGTGCGTGTGCGTGTGCGTGTGCGTGTGTGTGTGTGTGTGTGTGTGTGTGTGTTGCACACTCCTTATCAGTTTAACGCCTTGCTACTGTCTCCTCCTTGTGGAGAGAATGTAAACGGCAGGCGACATACATAACGCTCAACGATGCGCATATACAGTACATGCAGACATATACACTAAGTCCGACTCACACTATCACATACACGGAGATGCAAGCACAAAACAGAAAATAAGGCACGAGTGTCACCACTCCATTTGTGGTCTGTGATAATGTTTGGATCGGTTTATGAAGGGACGTTTGAGCATTTTGGAATCAAATCTGGTTTGGTTGATTTCAGTGTTACACAGATTTTTACACTACTGTTACTAGATGCTTGCATCATACGTACCTCGGGAAGCAGCAGAATTAATCCTCGTCAAATTGCTCTTTTTCGTTGGTTCGTATTTGCATAATGCAAATTGGAACTACCGTGCAATGCTACAGATTAAGCGTTCTGTGGTGCTACTCTTACAGAATGCAAACACATAAATAAATCCATGCATTGCTTTGCACTGTTATCCTTTCTGCAAAACACTACTCATATCGCTATGAATTGGATTATAAAGAGGTTAACCGGTTGACTATTACATGCAGGTGGCCAGATTATCAACCAGGCAATGTTGAACAAAGATGACACGGCAGCGTAGCCCTGCAAGGAGACCCCGGTCCTCCAAATGTTTGTTGCAATGTTTGACTTTTTCCATTGGGTCTTCTTCTTTCTGCAACGACGGTTGCCATTGAGGCATTAGATCATTGCGGCAAATACAGCCATGCAATACTACACACACTACAGAGTTAAAATGTCACATAGCACAACAGGTTTTGGAGACATTCTTCACAAAAGGAACATGCTGCAACATTAAATAATTCAAATTCAACCTAATGATTTTTTTGGTAAGTGGGGATTTGACAAGTAGAGGAACCCCTTTGTTCCTAAATGAAGTGACATAAATTGTGGCTTCAAAGTAGCCACAATTTCCACAGTTGTGACAATTGTCTCCGATTTCTGTTTTGCATGATGCAAAGGGGACGCATGCATTTTTCTTGTAGGATGTTGACACTATTCATCATGACAATATTCGTCATATGTACTAACACGTTACATGGTTACAAGTTATGATTCGGGAAGTCTGTTTTGAAACGACGTGGTGATTGAGAGGTGCGAGACAAGGTCCAACGTTCAGGGTGTCCGTGCTAACGGGACATCTTATTGCTTATTGAGTTTGGTATCCCACTGCAAACTCTTGACATTCAACTGAAGACCGTTTCTTAGTTTCTGGCATTCGTCCTGACAAAATCCAGCTGCGTAATCTCTTTTTGCACAATATCAAGCACTTTCCTGATGTCCGTAGATATACAAAGAAAACTACTTTTTACTGTTTTTGAAGTGGCCTGACTGTTGTCTTTTGTTCATCTCTGCAGACACTGCCACCTCTGTTCATGAGAAATCAGGGTGCCCGGGCCAGAGGGGTGTTCTCGAAAGGATTTCGTTACTGTAGAGCTACAGCGTTTTTGGTGCCGGCGTCACCATCTAACTCAGTTTCCTAGTTGCCTTTTTCAGCATTTGTTCTCGTGGCAATCGCATTGCCGTTTGTACGATGTGCAAGATGAACATGGAGTATTCGCTGCTTGCCTCGTTGCCCGCAGTCTCTACTACTACTACTGCCCCAAGAAAATGTAACAAATTTGAATTATTACTATTAAATCTTGTTGAAGCTATTGCGGTAATGCCATTTATTCTATTCAGTTAATTATATCAACTGGTTAATACCAGCTAATTTTCAGTTTGTGTCCTTTATTAAAAATATCAGATGTAAGGCTCTTTTTATGTCAAAATGACAACTTAAATATTGAATTAAATCCCCCTTTTAATAAGCCATGGTGAGGACTTTCTTTTGAATGAGTGGGACTCTCCTTGAGTGCGTCTGTTCTTTGGCATTGAGTCTAGAAAAGCACAATTTAGTATGCAATTCACTGCCTTGCCCAGTTGAGGGCAGTCTTGTTTTGTTTTTCATTTGAACTCTGTGTTTGGAGCTAAACCTCACTACCTATACTCAAAACTACAAGTCAAAATAACCAAAATATTAGAGCAGCATTTTCCGTAGTGCTAATTCAACACTTTAATATAATGTTTTCTGTGACGTTGAAGCCGGGTCAAGGAAGAAGGGAGTTTATTTGCTGTGCATTTAAAGTAACTCTAAGTTTTAGCGACAATAAAACACTGAAATCATGCTATTTCCCAAAAAAAACAAAAAAAAACATCAACAATGTGCATTTGCTGTGTTTATATGTGTTGACCTGCGTCTGTGCACTAACGTCTTAGTTCAGACGAGGCCCTTCAAGTGTCCCTTCACTGTGGAAGGTGATGTCTGTGTTTAAAGACGTGTTTGTGTGCAAACTTTCTCCAAAGTAATAATTAGCTGACGAAACCATTTCATTTTCTAATGTGTTTTTTTTTTGCAATGAAACAGATGGCTCAGAAAACATGAAAGACGTCAGACTTCACAGGCTACAAACCCTTTTTTGTATTTAAGAAGAAAAAAGAGAAACAATGAGAGGTTGTATAAATACGTTTGAAGTTATTTTTGTAAGCCCAAAGTTTTACAGTGTTTTTTAAAAGGTAAGAATGTATGTTGTTGGAAACTGAAACGTGTTCGGCCGATGAGCTTGTAGAGCCTGGATTTGGTGTATAACCAGAAAGTTACATTTTGGCCGTCGAAAGTGACTCCCAGACGAGCCTCCTGATACTCAAGGCTCTCTCCTTGCAAACTAATTTCCTCAAAGCTGACCTAACGAGACACCATTTGAGAATATATATATATATATATATATATATATATATATATATATATATATATATATATATATATATATATATATATATATATATATATATATATATATATATATAGTGAGATTTCTTTTAATAGGTTTCCTTGTGGAATGTTTAGTTGCAAAATTTTAGGATGTTCTTTCTCACATGGCTAATTATCCAGCAGTCTGGCTTTTATTTGTTTTGTTGCTTTTTTGAGTTGTACATTTTTTTGTTGACTTTTTTTTTTTTTTTCTACAGCCAAAACATGACGGCAGCGTTCTTGTTGACCCAGCTTGTTTCCTCCAAACCAGAAGAGAAATGGCTCAGAATTAGTTTTGCGACACAACTGACCCGATATATTTTTATATATTGTACAACACTGTATTTTTCTGTGTGAACAGAACATTCATCATCGGTTACGTTAACATGTAATACTTCGAGTTGCATGGGACTGGAACTGTTGCATGTAAATGGCAATCCATTTTACCAAATTTGTGCATTATTTTAACTTGATTTCAGTTGTCCTGGTATTGTTTTATGTTTAAATTTTTTTTATTGTTTTAATGTTTTTATTTTTATATTTTGTTTGAAGAGGAGAGCCCTAAGGCTGTGTGACAGTGCAATCTGGATAGAAAGAACATCAGATTTTATGTTAGGTTATTATTATTATAATTATTTTTTTGCACCGTTTGAATAAATTCTCATTGTATTTCAAGAATGCTATGCTTCCTCTCTTTCCTGTGTTTAATATGAAAAGAAAAATACTCTCGTAGTCTACACATTGCTGGATCATAAATTAACTCCATGAACAAATAATTGTCATGACATCTAGTGACACACAGATTTTACACATTTCAAATTATGTCTATACATAAAGTTGCAGCACGAGGCTAAAATATCTTGGAATTAGAGCGAAAAAGAATCTGTCCGAAGAAGGAAAATTAATTCTCAATTATATTAAACAAATATTACCTATAGTGTCAACCCTCTTAATTTCTTTTTTTTCTGCATTTTATTGTCTTTCTTGACAAGAAACTGATTATCTTTGGGTTTTGGACCGTTTGTCAACAGAACAATCCATTTGTCAGATATTATAGACAAAGTGAAAATAACTGACAGATTATTTAAAAAAAAATTAAATAATTGTTGGTGGAATTGCCCTGGCTGTGTTGCATTATACATTGTTGAATAACTCTAGCTCAGATGATGCAAGGTCCTGTGTCTGGGACTGTTTTATGTATTAGAGAAATCGGAGACCCTTATGTAATATTAAACAGTTTCCCATGTGGTAAAAAAAAAATCCAGACCTCTCTATTATAGTTCACAGGACACTGTCTCTCCACCTGTTCAGCGGCACACACCATCGCTAAGGATTACTCAGACTTTCCCCCATTTCTTCTGAATCGGCCTCCTGTGTTTCTCTGGAAGAGAGTCGTTGGCGGTTTCTTTCCACTCGTGTGGATGAGAGGAGAGGAGCCTGTCCCCACACAGAGCTGCTGAAGGATCTGGAAAAAGGTACTGCTGACCAAAAAATGGCTGTAGATAGTGACAGGATTGTTTTTTCCCAAGCTTTACAAAGATGTTTCTTGTGTCAACAAAGAACAATCATCTATGAAAAGCAATATCAAAACAAAGGACACTGATATATGAATAGCAATATCAAAAAAAGGCTTGGACAGTTTAGTGTAACACATTAAATAGCTTGTGCATATGTAGATAGTGCATCATGTTATAGATTAAACTACCCAGCTTTGTATAAAGCAGAGACAATTACCTGCACCTGGAGCAGCTACAACAGACAGATTATACATGTTAAGGCATTATTATTATACAATCCAGTAATAAGATAAGACTTTATTAAGAGGGTAACTTCAGCTAGATATATATATATATATATATATATATATATATATATATATATATATATATATATATATATATATATATATATGGTTCATGACCTAGTTAACATTAAAAAGCAAGCAGTAAACAGACAGTATCCACAAACTGGATATTAGCAGTATATATTCTTTAGAGATGTATCCAAGCCAATAGTTCTACTGGCTTGGATTTGGAAAAATGCAAGACGCTTACTAGTATTAGTGTTGAACTAGTATAAAACACTGTGGTACTTCTTCCCCCACTGTAAAAAAAAATGTTATCGCTTACTGGTGGTGAGTTCAAGGGGTTTAGCAAAAGCGGGGGAAACGGACCACTTTGTACCTCCCGTCACTTAAAAAAAATAATAAATGTTGGACTGTCTAGTCCAGAGCATATACATGTTATTTCTTTTTTTTTCAGATACACTGGCCCTTTAAGAAGCTCCACCGCTGCACTTCTGTGTTTTTTTTTCTCCTTCTCTTTCTCCCCCTCCAGTTGTGTTTCACTATGGCGAACGTATAAACAAACAGAGCCCAATGGGTTGGAAAACGGCAGTAACGGTGCACACGTCTCTGCAGTGGTGACTAACTAACACCAGTGAGTTAACGGTCCGGTGACTGGCGGTTGGGTTTTCGGCGAGGGTGTGCTCTCGGGACACGGATGCTGTCAGCGCGGATAGCGATGGGAAAAACAAAGCGACAATAGTTCGCTTGTCCCTGAACACCTCGGCGGTGGCAGCCGGTGAAGCAGACCAACCGTTACCGGACCCTTTCTTCTTCTTCTTCTTCTTCTTCTTCTTCTTCTTCTTCTTCTTCTTCTTCTCCTCGTTTTCTTTTTCTTCTTCTTCTCTCTCTGCTATAAAATGACTAGAGGAGAGCAATTGACACAGCGACAGTTATCTTAGAATATCTTGTGGGGTTTTTTTTCATCATTTTTTGGGTGTTTTTTGTCTTCCTTTTTTTAATCGAGTTGATTATTGTCGTCAAAAATGTTGACGGGATCTAAAACGACGTTCAAAGTGAGACAAATGCTCCCGGATATCAAGGTAAGGTCCCAACGTTGAATTAGTTAACCCAGGTTAGGTTAGCTCACGGTGACTGGCGTTAGTTAGCGTTATTTTGTTAGCTTTATACAGTGACTTTAACAGTAGTAGAATTTATTTCATTTATCCCGTTTTAAACGGTCGCACAACTATAGACCGAGCTTTAATTTTAGGTATTAAAAACTGGA
Source organism: Clinocottus analis (assembly GCF_023055335.1). Classification (NCBI taxonomy): domain Eukaryota; kingdom Metazoa; phylum Chordata; class Actinopteri; order Perciformes; family Cottidae; genus Clinocottus; species Clinocottus analis. The sequence goes on along the minus strand of NW_027176251.1, from coordinate 11,660,077 downwards.
GTTTTTTTATTTTACCTTTATTAATTTCTATGCTTTTAAAATGTATAGTTTGGTTTGTGTTTAATAGTAATTTAACCCCCATCTTCTCTGTTCTTGGGATTTGTCACTGCTTTAGTGTGAAGTGTGTCGGTAATAGTCAGGTAAATCATGATTCGAGCTTTGAGTTCTCGCTGTATGTTTATTTCACAACAGTCAATAATATTGGTCTTAGTGGTGCATGTCAACAGTCCTGGTGTGAGGTGACCCCCGAGAGCACATGCAGCAGGAAACGCCATCATTCACCATGCAGAGCTGTACATGTTACATTCAGGTAGTTTATTGCCTCCTCAGGGGTCTCTCTGTGAGCCTCTTTCAGATTTGGTCTCCTGTTCTGGGCTGCAAAGGGCTGCTGTTCCCTCCTGTCTGGCCAACACCCCCTGTTTTGGGGGGATGCATAACTACCCTAACATAACGTCTCTCTCTTTGGCTGCTTGCCTTTTAAAGACCAATTAAGGGGTGGCTAATTTTTGTCATTTCTAGTGGCATGGGGGGGTTCCCTCATATGGGATTAAGATGCTGTGCAGTCACCATTATCTCCCGTGCAGCGAACAGCTGTAATGAATTGCTTTGGAATGCTCAAAGTAAAGAATCCTTGCATTTCAAGTAATCAGGGAGTTACTGCCCCAGTTTTTGGAGCACCTGGTAGGATGGAGGGTCCAGAGGACTTGTTTGGTGGACAGCACAAAACAATGTGTGTGTAAGTGTGTGTGTGTGTGTGTACACGCAGTGTGAATGTGCTCACTCCTTTGGGAACAGGCCATCAGCTCCGTCTTTGTGTTGCCGGGCTTTTTTTGTCCACTCCCTGGTTATTTTCAGCAGCCGCGGGGGGAAACGGTAACAGATGCCTCTTTGCTCTGCCTCCAGGGCGAGGCTTGCATGTGGAGTGTGTGTGTGTGTGTGGGGGGGTGGGGGGGGCGCACAACATCTGGCTGTCGCCATGGAGATGACAGTCTGGAGGAAGAGGCGTTTATTTTTTATTTTTATTTGATTACCTCCGAGTGAGACAAGTAGACATCATCACGTAGTATGAGAATGTGGCCAAGCCGAGGATATGTTAATGTAGAGTAGTAGGCTGTGTAGATGATATGCACAGGCCACCCACACACTCCCGTGGGTTTCACTTCCATGAGCACGCATTAAGACTGCTTTAGAAAACTGAATCCAATAATCAGGCTGAATTTGGGCCATATGGTTTTAGCAGTTTGCATCTACTGAAGAATCTTCTCTTCTTTTAATACCTAAGTAATTTTTGGACGGCATGAATTATGACAGGGCTGTAACTAAACCCATGTTTATTTAGTGGATTACTTTCTTGATGAATCAATTATTTGTTTTACAAGAACAGTACGAAAATAGGTGTGTCACAATGCCTTAAAGCCACAAACGTCTTCAAATTGCTTGGTTTGTTCGGCCAATAGTCCAGAAATCCAAAGAAATCTAGTTTACAGTCGCGTAAGACAAAGAAAAGCAGTTGATCCTCACAATTTAAGAAGCTTGAAGGAGGCAAACATTTGGCATTTTTGCTTAAAATATGAAGGAATAAGAAAACAGCAGTCCTGCTTCATAAGGATGCTGAGGCTTGCATCATAGCAGGCTTATTCAGGCTTATTTTTGGCTCTGCCAATCCCCTGGAGTTCACTCTATCTGCATCTCCCAGCCAGCTTTGAAGCAGTCAGCATGAAAGGCACACAGCACAAAGCTCCACAGAAGCAAAAAAAGAAAATGCCAGAGGACGGATCATCTGAGCTCTGTTCCGAGCAGCTGAAGATCCAAGCCTGATATGAGTGGGCCACAAGCAGTACAGTCACCAACACCCGCTCCCACCGGACACAGACACAACATTCACTGAAAGCCCCTGAGCTGCCGAGGATCCCACTGCTTAAACACAGCACGACAATGGGCTCCTCTTAATGGCTGATCAGATTTATGGTCCCCTTTTGGAGGGTGTATCGATCTGGCATGGGGTGATAATTAACCACAGGCACGATTCACTCGCCAAAGGGCAGAGGGCCAAAGTCCTTTGTTTTCGAGTGTATGTAATGGCTGTGATCATCTAACTTGTGGGAACCGAACCGTCGGGAGCAGAGGCGACTGTCGAAAAGCTTGTCACGCATGTCTAAAAATGATGTTGAGCCACCGAGGACGCAATCTGCTGCATTTGATGTTCCCCTCATCCGTTCGGCTGGCGCTGACATTTGCAATGATGTGAATGTTAATGAAACTCTAAAGAGGTTCAGAGATGCAAGTGTGCTCCAGAGACCAAAGAGGAGGAAACACATCATTGATGGACATGCTGCAGTTTGTGGCTGAAGGACATGTGACCTTTTAGTAACTCGCGGAGTGGTCCGGAATTGGTAAAAAATGTTATTTGTGAATGCAGGCTGACGATCCCCTGACCTTTCATTTAGTGCCACTATGTGGTCAACGTGTGTGGCTTTGATTGAAGTGTCTCAACCACAATCTGATAGACTATTCTGAAATTTGGTCATGAAGATTTCCTGATCCCTCATCCGAGGCCTTTTTATTTGGGTATTTTGTCTACAGAGGTCAATCTCTTTTTCTTTTTTTTTTCATTTACATAAATGCTGATTTACATATCTAACTTTTTAGTGTTGAGCTGTACTCTGTGTTCATCGGGAAAAGAAAACGTTAGCATTCACTCAACATGGTCAACATCACGTTGCTAAACATCGGACTGTAAGCGTCTTCAATGTGAGCATGATCGCATGCTATTTACTCGTTAGCCTCTAGGCTAACGTACCGCCGTACCTATGGTACAAACCTTTACTACTAAAATGCTATTGTGTTTGGTTGTATATGTCCTTTGACCCTTCCTATGCAGACCTTGTGATCATTAACTGCACAAACATCTGTTTAGCTGAACAATTCAGCCCTAAGAGGAGGGGATAATGATAACACGCTGTGAGAAAATTAATTGCAAATGATTCAGTGGGGACACCATTAAAAGAGTCAGTAGTTATCTGTTTGTTGTGCATCGAGAAGTCTAGACTGATGTTATAATGAAGAATGGATAAGAAGAATGCCGAGTCGACACAGCTGTAAATATGCCGTTGTTTCCAGGCTTTCATCGAAGATTCCAGAATAAAACGTTGCAGTAAGGAGAGCTGTTCTAAATGCAGGAGACTTCCACAGAGAAATGGGTAAAAAGCTGGAGATCCACGATAGTGAGATGCAGACATTTTCTCATGAAATATTTATCCTCTGGATTCTCAATTCATGAAACATTGATTCATATTTCACTCTATATTTCAGAATCTGTTTGTCTTTTCTGTCACGTTGAGTCCAAAATGCAGCTTTTGCTGTAATGCAGTTATTTATTATACACTAACTATAGGTTGTTCCACTGCTGAATATACAGTATATTAAGGGCAGTTATTTTTGTCCTTTTGCTTTTAGTGCATTAATATATTTCATATTATATAAAGAGCAGTATAGTATTGCAGGTCTGCTTTGAGAGGAGAGACAAGGAATTGAAGGAAAGACACGGTGAAGTTCTCAGTCTAATTTGTTTCTTGTAGACAAAAAAAGAGATATCATGTTGTTCTGCATGGAGTAAGAGGAAACGCTTCAAAGAGAGACACTTTTAGCAATACTACATCATGTTCTCATTTTCCTTCCAAGCCAATGAAAAGCTCAATACAAAGGAACAGGGTTGTGACTCTGTTCAGCACAGCGAGCAGCGGCAAAAAGGGTCTTTCACAAGTCCAAGAGAAGCTTTCAAAAGACACTCTGATTGTTCGTCTCACCAACGGACGGCCACTGTGTGTTTTATCTCAAATGGGTCAACCACACATTTTAAAGAAATCTACACTTGACAAATTACAACTTTGTTTCATGTATGCATTATTGAAAACATATACACGTGTTGAAGATTGAATGGATGAGATAAAATAAATGGGAGTTGACAGGCTTTTGTTTTTTTTCTTCATCAGTAAAACAAACGATATACGCTTGTCTTTTTAATTGGATTCAATGTCAAAAGTATGTTACAATTTTCAGGACAATAGAAACATTCAGGCTTCCTCATGTGGCTTAAAGGTGTACTGCGGATGTAAAAGATAGCGGAAGGATGTCAATGCTACATTTTTTGGCGCCCCTGACAGATTATCTTTGGGACAGATTTTTCTCTTAACTCCTAGTTATCTCATTGCATTGTTCTACGTAAAATAAGAATTTTATTGTTTGGGCATTCTATTCTTCCAGTGTTCCTCCAAAAGTCCCGTTTGTTCCCCCCCCCCCCCACTGTTGTTGTATAAGAAGGGAGAAGTATGTTCCAGACCCAGGAACAAGTACACTTTAGTGCATTGCAGAAATCTGGCCGCAGTAACAAGGGGAAGCCATGAGCAATGGAAACTGCAATAAGTCTTGGCTGCTGTCCCTGAGGATGAAGGGAAGGAGCAGAGGAGGGCAAAAGTGGGGCAGAGAGGGGGAGAGACAGAGACGCAATGCAAGTGACACGATTAACGCAAAAGTAAAATGTTAGCCAAAACACGGCCCTGCAAATGTGTTTTTGGAGTGATATGTGACTCTCAGATGAAGGCAGCTTTGCAGCAAAATTATGCTTGGATATTATCTTGTTTCCATTTTCCTTATCTCGGTTGCTCGGTTTACGTCTGTGGTGCAAAACCTGCAAGTGAAGAAGAATGCAAATTCACATAAAATTGAAACAAAATAATGCAACTGCTGTTCTGTCACAAATCAATCTTATGCTATTGAACCGATGGGAGCTGCACTCGTAAATCCCTTATCACATTATGTACACGGCCCGGTCTGCAGCGCATTGCCAGCAGTACTTCACCTTGTGTATCACAGAGTTATCTAGCGAGTTCACTTGCCTCGCAAGACCCTGAGGCCTAAGTCTACCAGTCTTGTCGACCCTGAAAGGACACTCGACTCAAAATAAATAACAAAACAAGTCTTAATAAGCCTCTAATGTTCTTGAAAAGAGGAGAAGGAATTCAGCCGCAGGTTTGCAGTGGGTGTTGATGGAGAGACTGAGGGAAAGCATAAAACATTTTAGGGCCAGATGAGAGCAAAAACTGAACAATGCTTTGGCAAGCAGAAACTAAGTCTTGTAAAATGTGAGTGTCCTGCTGTATAATCAAAAATGGTTTGTTTTTCTCCAGCAGTTTTTACTAGAAGAGCTTTCTGCCTTGTAATTTGGTCAGTGACATGGTTGGAACTATGGCCAGATTTTTAAATGTATGTCAGGCCATGCTATTGATTAATGCTTGTAGATTTCTTTGTAGATGTTTCATTTAAGTTGGCAGTATAGAACCATGTTATAACTCGCCCATGTGAGATTATTATTTCTCGTATTATGTGGGTCCATTCAAGCAGTTTCATACTACCATGATCTTGGCTGAGTTTAATGAATGGGTGAATGAATATGTACGATGAGAGCTACGTGACACTGGAGTCAAATTCCATGTATTTGTAAACACACATGGCCAATGAAGCTTATTTTCTTTTTAAGCAGTTTACAAAGTGTTCTATCCTACATTTTCATTTTCGAAAAGTGTTGTAAATGTATGGTTACGTTACCAGAGTGTATGAATTAAAATATTTGCTTCATATTGCATTATATAAAAAACTAAAACCTTCTTGATAACTAACCTAACCTTAACCCCAATTGCAGAATCTATGCTCACACAAAGAAAACCACCAGCTATGAATAAGTGTGATTTTACGAGCTTTTAAAAGGGCAAAGGTGCTCATTGTTAAACTTTATTTTTTATGAGGGGCCACAGACTTGGTCTTCACGAGCAGGCTGCTAACACACATCTGTTAGCGTAGCACTGGCGACTGAGTGGATCCATTGTTGTTCAAGAGTTCATGCTGACTCGCAGAAACGTTTGGCGACAGAGCTGGTGCCGTAAACTGAAACGATGATTAATGGTTCTTACCGTGGGCAAAACTCAGATGGAATAGCTGAGGAAGATGTTTTGAGGCTCAACAACGTATAGTTTTCACGGATGCCTGACTCTATTTCTGTGCGGGCTTGATCACCACCTGTGTAATCACGGTGTCCTCTCACGTTGCAGGCCTTAGCGTATTATGGGATTTGAAGTCGATAAATGTAAATGGCCTTCGCAAGCAGGAGGGGGGGTTCGCAGAGAAGTTAATTGTAAGCATATGTTCTGTAGAGCTGCAGTCTGATTATAGAAACCTCTGTGGCTCTGAGGGCTAGTGTTGGATTCTTGCTTGTAGAAAAGTACGTGAGGCTTCATGACTCTTATAGAAAGCAAAAACAATCAGCAACATGGAAAGTAAGAATCGTGGAGCACTGAGTGGTCGACTTTTCTTCTTTGTCTGAATTGAAAATGAGTCCATTGAGACCAGCCATACTTTTGAACTTTAATTCTAATAGACAAGACCGGAGATGACATATGATGCTTATTGATTGAAGAATTAAAAGAGTCCGCGGGCATAGGTTAGAAATATTTTGTTTCTTGCCGGAGTCGGATGAGAAGACCGGTTCCACTCACGCGTGTTATATTTGAGGCTCCATCCACAGGCCAGTTAGCTTAGCGTTGCACGAAGAGTAATCCTTACTCATGGCAAGAAAGCAAACGAGCAAGTCCCTGAGATGTCAAACTATTCCTTTAAACACAGGGCATCTCTTGTCTCATTGATTGCTCTGGAGGAGGATTAAACCGTGCTAATGTCTGCTGTTTCTCTTACAGGAGAGGATGCTGAGTCAAAGTGGCGTGGCCGCACGGAGTCGAGATGTTTTTGGGCTACGCTGCCTACCAGGTAGGGTTGTGCTTTTCAATGTACTATTGTACTTCCTAAATAATGACAAATGACCATTGCAGCCAGTCAGGCGCAATAAATGTATAAACATTCTGAAATGATACAACACCTCTCAACACAAACTTCAATCGACAACTGCCACGCTGCTCTAGGACCAGATTAAATACAGAAAACTGCTGCTGCATTCATTGTTTTCTGTGGTTTGAAATCTCTGTGTTGCACTTACAGCCACACCTGGACCAGGAATGTCAGGGCAGGCGCTTTCCCTTTATGAGATGGGAAACATCAGCTGATAAAAAGCAAATCTGAACATACAAAAGGGTTTTCTGCGTGTGGTCAAGATCAAACGAGTCTTGTAGCTTTATTGCAAAATGAAAAGTGCTCTGATGTCAACAAAATAAAGTTATAATCGGCAGCTGAAGGTGAGGCGTTGCAGAGCTTAAGATAATAGACGCTTGCAACACAAAGACTGACTTATAGTCAATGCAGAATTTAACCGTTTGCGAGCAACACCACTACAAATGTATATTACAAGTCAGTGTTGTGTATTCACATTTGTATTATTCACTTTGTGTTAACGAGTGACAGTTGTGGTCACTTTCTGGTTGGCCTCGCTGTGTTCTTGGAGCACACCATCCTGCACTCCCCCAGGGTGGACTAACTGAAACATTGTTAAGTCCCGCCCCTTGAAGCCTGACGAGCCAATCATAGCTTAGCAAAGGGTCAATTTTGTTGTTATGTTGCCCCACCAACTGTGATCCTGATCACCCTGAAATCACTCCACTTTCCTCCGTCTGCTGTCGAGAGCTGATCCAAATAGTTTAACCAGAGGTCGACCCTCGTAACCCAAGTGATAATCTGCTTGTTGGTGCTGGGCCACAGACAATCTTTGATGCTGCAGTCTCAGTTGTTTCCTGAGCCCAAACCCTGCTCATATTTCTGTGTCAGCACCACCCTGCTGGAGCTTTTTATGACAATGGCAGCAGACCAGAGGGCCTGGATCTGAGACCGGTTTATCTTTTAATACTGAACATCAGCAGTTACTTACAGCGCTCTTCGCCAGAGCAGATGTAAAGGAGTGTGTGGGTGTGTTCGACAGGAGATTACGAGGTGGGGAGATGCCTCCATGGTGTTTTTAGTCTCAGCACATCATCCTATGACCTTTTCAGTTTAAATTTGTTCACAAAAACTTCGAATATAAGTTCAATTTTACGTCATATTTGTTTTGATGGTTTTATTCTTTTTTTTCTAATTAAGATCCTGTAAGTCATAATTGTGAGACAGTTAAGTCATAATTATGAGATACTATCTTATAATTATGACTTAACGATCTCATAATTTCAGTATAGCATTGAATAATTTGGACTTCGCAATACAACCTTCGTAGGTAACAGCCAACGAGAGGAAGCTAACATGTAGAATAGTGATAATTATCAATGCTATTTTCGGCTATTTTGACAGCAGTGTCTCGATATGTTTATCTTAACCACAGATACTTCATCGAATTTTTGAGACGGTATCTCATAAATATGAGATTATAATTACAGGATCTTAATTGTTTCATCACTGTGGCGTAAATCGGCCTCCATACCTTTCACACAAAAACAGTTATACACAAACAGCACACACAATCATTCATGTCAGCCTTTCTTATCATTCAGAGTCAGCTTCATTTGTTTTTCAGCAGTGTGTTTTCATCCAATACTTTCCAGACACAGCTGATCCTTGACACACGGAGATCCTATTCTTAGCTGTTAACATTCCACTGTGAAATGTTGACTCTCCTTACCTCATATTCTTATCCCCCTGCCGGCTTTCAACTTCATCTCCATCTCCAACACCATCCTACCCCTCCCCCCGTACCTCCCTTCACTCTCTCTCCCTCTTTATTTATTTTTTTCACTAACACCGAGGAGCTAAATTTACTAGCTAATTAGCCTGCTGTAAATGTATTGTTTGATTTCATTTTGAACACCTTATGTAAACCGATTCAGATTTCAGGCAGGGAAATTGATCCCCTTGGCCCAGTGCACGTTTTGCGGAGTAAGTGTTGAGACAATTTGTGAGAACAAGTTCACTTTCAGACACAAAGGAGTCGCGAGTCGGTGTTACCCCACCGAGGAAAAAGGGCTCACATTGCACCTGTAGACTCTCTCTTTCTCTTTCATGCACGTACTCTGCAGAAGGATGGATCATCAGTCCACGCTGCATACATTTGTTTTCGATTTCTGGGGGTTCAGTAGTGGTGCTTTTGTTGCATGGCCGGATATATATATATATATATATATATATATATATATATATATATATATATATATATATATATATATATATATATATATATATATATATATATTAAAAGGCTCAAGCCGTCTCAAGCTCAATCCACCGACAAGTTGAGAACAACTACGGGAATCTCAAAATCAGAAATATCTTTGCAGAAGTTGTCCCGTTCTCCCAGTAGTTAACGGGCAGTGCTCGGTGTCCCCGGTGTTCTCATGTGACACCGGGACACAGGACCGCAGAAACCGAGCCGGCTTGCGGGAGGGCAAACGGGTCAGGACAGCTCCGGCAGCCATAGGTAGATCATGTACCTTTTCAAAGCTGCGAGAGGGGGAGGGGGTATACTGTCCATTCACACACAATGCCAAGAGTCCAGGACCCCCTTCAGAGCAACTTCACAATCCCCTTTCTCCACAGTCTTATGTTACTGTGGGATTAAAAGGCTGTCAATCAGCTTTATACCTCGTTGATTGATGGACAAGAGGCCAGAGCATCGATGTTTGTATACTTGGGTTTCGATCTTTAAATCGGGTATTAAATTCTCTTTTATTTTTTTGGTGGGACTTTTATATTTCTGATACTCAATATGTCTGGAGACATAGTGTATTATATTGTTGTTTAAACTATAATACATACAACTTCTGGGGATTTTTCTCCTTGTGTGAATAACCTCATCAGTGACTAGCTTATTGAAACAACTGGATTCCTAGATTCCACCCAACATGGCCCATTCCTGGTCTTTACTCGTCCTCTCAGTGAGTCGAGGAGGGCCTGGAACCTTTTCTGCTCGGCATGCATCCTTTGCTGGAAATGAGGAACAAATCTGGATGAAAACAAATAAAACTGAGACTGAGAGCGTGTGGTTCAAATCCTTCTCAGCTGTATTTTCTCAGGCTGATTCTTCAGGTCACTCTCTCCTCATCAGTGGCCGCAACATCAACAGAAGCCACTGAAGACATTAAAGTGGAAACTAATATTGAAAGTTCATGTGGAAAAACTTCCTTTATTTTTTGCCTAACAAGGAATGCAAACACTTTTAAAATACTTTCTTTAACACATCCCTGAAATATTCTGGTCTTGTAATGTTTCATCCAACGGTTAAATATTTAAACCTTTCTCCCTCGCAGTCCGCCATTGGTCTGTCCATTAAGCTCACATCTCATCTTGGATACATATGTTTGTTTTTTTCTCGCGTCTGCTTCTGCAAGGATTAGAGGTTAAAGAAGCTACTGCGTTCATACAGCAATCGTTACAGTCTCTCCGTAGCTCTCCAGGAAGCACATAAAATGTTTTATTGATTAAAGGACAACAGTCTTGTAAAACACATTCACTTTTTCACAGCTGACTCATTTAGGGCTGAATCACCTGCTCACACAAACATCGTAAATCTCACCAAAGGGTGCTCAGGAGCCTCTACTCCCGGCCTTTCTCTTCCTCCCCCCAGCTCTGAAATCTGCACGCTACAGGAATGTTTTCAGCTCTGTTGCACCCTGGGGAGACATTAAAACATGGCCTCGGGAAAAGCTACAGATTGTCCTTTAGAAAGACAACAAGGGTTCACTTGTGTCCACTGTGATACTACGCATCTCAAATCTGTCGCGACATCATGTTGTTTGGTCGGATTTAATTGATAAGTCCAGCCTCGGGTTCCATGCCTGCTTTGGAGGTAAAAGGGAATCGGCATAATCATAGAGCGCACCCGAAAAACTCCTTAAACACTTCTTGTGCAATCAGTAAATTATGCTCTTGGAAATAAAGGCCCCTCTTTCTCTCAAAGCACAAACAAGTGTTTCATGTGTAAAAATGTCTTCTTCCTGTTTACGCTTTAAACTAAGCAGCCCAACTGCAAATCTGTCATGTTCAGTGTGAAGGACCGAGCTCGTTCCTTCCACATGTGCAGGGAAGGAATGTTGTAGTTTTCTTCCGTTTTTTATGGACGAGCAGTCTTTCCTCAGCTATTTCATGCTCTTTTGAGCCCATATGAAAATATTTGCCGTGCCATGTGTTTGTCCAAACACAAAGCCCATTTTCTCATCGCTACCCGAACCTGGACTCTGTTGCCATGGAAACCCACAGTCTAGCTGGCAAAGGCTTTGTATTCCTGTGAGGAGCTAAAATCTGCTGTGTGTGTGTGTGTGTGTGTGTGTGTGTGCGTGTGAGAGAAACTGTTCCTTGTCAGAGAATTCTTTGGGTGAAAAGTTTTGTTTTTGGGAGCTTTTGTCCTGGAATTTCAACGCTTCTTCAACCTTCCTCTCCACTAGTGTATTTATCACTTGGTCTCAATCAACAGATTACTATTACCAGATAACATTTCTCAAAATCTATATATTTATTTTACAGATTTAAACTTTCATCTAAAGCCTATTCAGTAGACCATATTCATCTTCTCAGTCATAAACCCTCATTGGCCTTTCCTTAAACAATGGTTACCCAATTATTAAAAATGTTTTGCAAATCATCCTCTGAATTTCATTTCTCGTGCAGTTTTCAAATATTACTTGATTTTATATCTACAACAACTTCCTGTGTGTTAAAATGGCCATTGAAACGTCTTTGGGAGATCTCTGCTATACCTCTGTGAATTATAACTTAGATTTGGTGTTTCACCAATAAAACTTGTCAGGTTTCAAGCGTTTATCAGCAAACAGATGAGTGTAATATCACTTAGAACAGAGTCTCTGGCATCTGTAAGACAGCTTTTCTGTTGTTGTCCTTCCTGCTCCTCCCGGTTCCTCCTCTGTGACCTGTGGACTTGCAACAATAAACAGCTTGACCTTTCTGTTTGAAGATATTCGTTACACCCACTCCCAGTAGCTCCCTCAGTGAACTTTTCATGCTGCTGTTTGTTTCTCTGTTTCACTTCCTGTTATGTATCCTCTGAAGAGCCCCCACCTCAGCACACTCGGTTATGTAATTTCATCTGACATGTAGAAAACTGCAATACCCAGAAGCTCCATCCTGTAACCGCTGCATTCCACCTCCCTTTTGTCCCCCACTAGGCGAGTGTGTGCTTCAGCGAGCCATTATGGTGAGGAAGAAGTTGACTGCCAGGGAAGGAAGGGGTTGGGTGTCTGGGACCCTCTTCTGTACCCACTTCAGAGTGGCCTTTGTGCCGCAGGACAGTCCCAAACCTGACGTGAGTCCTTCTTAGCATCTTTGCGGATTAAATACTCATACTTTATCATGCTGTAATAACTTGTTGTTATTGTCTGTTTGAAAGAATGATTCATTGTGAAAAACATGAAAGTATATTTTTTTTGGAGTACATGTATATATTTGTATTTAAATACCCATCATGTTGCAGGACAATGCAGATCCAGTACTTTTAGGAGATTATGATGTGGCTTTGGCGTCCATAGAGAAGGTTGTGGTTGGTAAGTAAAACCTTAATCTATGTCCACATTTGAACTGCTGACCAGAAAGACTGCAGAGGATATATTGCAATGACTGGAGATCGTTGTGTCCAATCAAAGACTAGTAAACTGTATAGCATGCCTTCTGCTGTGATGACATAAATACTACAGCTAACAACGATCAGATTTTATTTTTCCATACTTATGTTACTTATAATGAAGATAAGACGACACTGTCATCTTTCATAGTCAGTTAAAACGGTTTTGATAAAACTTCCAAACAGAGTGGTTATGATTATCATTAAATTAGTTTGGATGAAAATTATGATTTTTAGACTTTCCAACACCGTGACAATTCAAAGTACGAGAGAGGTGTTTACTGAATGTAAGAAAACATGCTAACCATAAAATATTATCAAAAATGGAATTTAAATTCATATAAAATTTAAGGTTTATAAACTTGCATGATAGCCGTAACTATGGATTCGTATTACAAGTAATAAGGAAAGTTCTCTCTCCATTATTCATAAAATGTAATTATGCAAAATTTGATATTTAAATAATGTGTGGGTTTTTTGGCTCCTTTGCAAAGTTATTTTCAGTATAGTCCACATACTATACATCACGCGTACTTCAGGTGTTTTCTGGTTCTTGCCCCAATTTTCTGTCTAATGTTGAATAAGCCCGCCTCCTGTGTTGCAGTGGGACCAAACAGGACCAAACTAGTGACCCCAAACTCCTCACTGAAGTTCACTCCGGAGGAGCTGGTGCTTTACTGCAAAGACCTGCGAGTCATCTGCTTCCTGTTCGACCGCCTCACTCCTGACGCACAAGTCATTGAGGTGTGTGTTCATCCTCTGATTTAAGGAATTTGATCTTCTCATTTTAGTTCCTAAAAGCTACAAAAGACTGAACTCTTGTGTGTCCAGTCCAAAAACAGGAAATTGCAGACAACCACAGATGTTCTTTTCCAGCCTTTAGAACAACTCTTTATAGTTTTTTGTTATTGAATGCAGGTTTTTTTCCTTGTTCTTTTTAAATCAAGTTAATTCTCTGTGTGTTTCAGTATGCCCTATTTTATGCCTTTTTTTTATATGCGCTTTCAAAATTATTCTCCTAGAGATGTGTGTGTATTTGCATGAGCCTGCATCTTTCAGGGGGCTGTGTGTATGTGTTGGCTTAGATTCAAGGCTCTGGTTACTGTCATTCTGTTCTCCAGTCATTTCAGAGTCTAAAGACTTCTGCGTGGAGAAGCTGATCGGTGCCATACACCGCTGATCAGACTCTGCGCGGCATTGATCTTGAAAGATGATGACCTTTTGTCATGTTGATGGGCTTACTGTGGTTTCCCTCCTCAGATAACCTACACCATCGCCAAGACCTACCAGCCTCTTAAACCAGGGTCCGTTTTATCTTTCCAGAACGCTGCCCTGGGGAGTGTAGGTGAGTAGATTAATGCACTAACCCTCGTATACAGCTCATATAGAGCCAGACATATTCCCTCCCTGGACCCGATACAATAGCTCATCAGTCTGTCTATCATCCTGCAGCTATGGTGAGTCATCAAGGACAAAGAGAGGGAGCTTCAATATAGCTCACATATTTTTGAGGTTTTCCATCATTTGGTTTGGTTATACTAGACAATATAAATGATGATAGGTGATTCAGTCTAAATAGTGTATAAATCTGCATGTGTGAACCTATTCACAACAATCTTAACATACTAACCTCGAGCAAATAGTCTGTAGAGTATAATGCAGAAATACGTGTTGAATTAAATAATGTTTCCGGCTCCATAGTGTGTCTGTCTGTTTGGATGTGTATGACACGGAAATGATCTATGAAGTATTTATCAGTAAATCTGTCAATCATTCTTTTCTGTGCATATTTCACTGTGATGATTATTCATAGAAATAACAGCTCCGTAAAAGTGAGAAATGTCCACATGACTCAAATACACAGCATGAACGTGTCAGTCATGCACTGCACTTGCTTTCTAAAGGTTTGTGTGTTTTCTCCTGATGAGCCTTCCATCAAGTCTGTTCTCACTTTGATTTTCACTCGCTCTCGATCCAGGAACAGAATGTACCCAAGAAATACTGCTTGGCCTTCACACAAGACTTCCACTCCGTTTGATCTATTTTGGTTTCTGTCTACGTCTACAAACGTTAAACAGGGAACATAATCATATCTGTGCAGACCAGAATGACAGAATAAAAAGCTCACATCCTCTCGGTTGGCAAAATTATAAACAAACTCTCGGCCATTATGATTAAAAATGTTCTCTTTGAAACCATGCCCAGATGTGAGGAAATCTCTGACTGGTTTGAAAGCAAGTCACAAAACATTTTCATGGGCGGATTTTGACGGAGATTGAAAGCCTCAATTTATGAAAGGTTAAACCACAGTAAATAAACGAAATACTGTGCTATCAGGGAGGGAATCCAACACAGTGTCAGCAAATGTAACATACTTTACCTCTTTTTAATAAAACAAAAATGATTATGCCCAATTGTAACTAAGCCACTGGCTGTTCACCACAACCATATACAGTAATATGAGCCTGGCTGTACAATATATTATGCTATGTTAAAGCCACGGCAGGCTGACCAGGCTGTGGTAGACTGTCAGCGGTTGGATAAATAATGCAGGGCCCCCCCTATAAAACAAGTCGCAAGATGACCTACAGTTAAACTCTGCCTCAGGGGTCAAGTGTGTCCAGTGTGTGGTCAGTGCGTTGACGACGTGACTTTAACATTGTGATTCTCCAAAAGACTCAATTGCAGTTGTTGTGTTTGTTTAAATTATAAACAAAAAGTCACAATATTGTCACACACTGTACCTGGTCATGTCACTGAGTGTGTTATCAGTATGAAAACAATATTTGCTCTCCGACATAAGATATCGTGTATTATTGAGATGTTACTTTTTTTTCTCGCAGAAATGAAGCAGTTTCTAAGCAACCGTCGGCGAAACACCCACATGAACTGGTTTGAGTCTGCCTCGGACTGGGAGCAAGAGCTGGAGCGATGCGGGGCCACTGGCTGGAGAGTCAGCTCAGTCAACGACCGCTTCGAGATGTCCACCAGGTAAAATCTCATTTGAGGTGAATAGTAATCAACAATTCTTGGGTTTTTAAAGCCATGTTTTAACGTGGTACAATATGGAATATCCATTTCCCAGATATGAGGCACAGTCGAGTCTAAACTTCTATCAACCACTCGGTCTGCCCCATTGATGTGTTCTGAAAGGTCAAACCGGTGGCGCTTTGAATACATAAAAATCTCATCCATTCAAAACAGTGCATTCTTTCTGTTTCCTGTCAGCCTGCCGAGATCCATCGTGGTTCCACAGAAGGTCTTGGACACTGAGCTGAAGAAAAGCTTCGCCCACTTCAATGAAGGACGCATCCCTGTGAGTGCACTTAGTGTTGCAAAATGTTCTGATTTATCTGCCACTTCACGCACCACCATTTGTAAAAGATTGGTTCATTAAAGACCCAGTGAAACTGAATTTAGAGCACTTTAGCTTCTCTACTGTGACTAATCCTCAGTGAAATATTTAAGCGGCGTACAGTCACAAGAGGGTATTAAATAAAATATCTTCCATTTGATTGGACGGCTGCAAAGGGGGCGTGCTTACAATGCAGTGCGATATGAGCGACAGAGGACTCCAGCTCCACTCACACGTCCCTCGTCGCAAAGATGCAGAGTGATTGATGGATGGATGTCATGATATCGTTTGTTGAAATTACTCATAACTAGTTTACGTACGCACACTTAATATTAAGGAAAATCATTTAAACTTGATTTTAATTCATATGTTAACAGCCATTTTATTTTTTAAAAAAAAATTGTATTTCATTTGTATATTTTACACATATTTTTCTTATTATTCGGTCCTTGACTGTATGTGTAAATACTGTATTTGTAACTCCAAAACCAAGACACTAAATAAATGTAATTGACGGTAGAGCTGCTTTCAAAACATGTTTATGATGCTTCAGGGACGATACTCCTTTAATATTCGAACTGTAAACCAACTGTGCTGCCATAGAATAAACCACATTTGTTTATACAAATTCAAACAAACAAAGTCTCTCAACTGGAGCCTTAAATACAAACAACATTACATGTTTGACTTGACATTGTCGTGCTGTAAGGAGGTGCTGATTTTCACAATTTGTCCTTCCCTAGTGCATATTAAATATTGCTAAATAAAGATGCAGCCATCTTTAAATACATCTTCCTTTTTTAATAACATTCCTGTGAGAGAAATTACAACCGATTGCCTTTGAGGGAGTTTTAACAATGTGGAACGTGTTATTAAAGAGGGGGAAATGGTGTTTTGTGTTGTAGCGCTGGTGTTGGCGACACCCTCGAGGCAGTGATCTACTGCGAATGGCCAGCTTCCAGAACAACATCTACCACGAGAAGGACGACATCAGGTGTGTTTGTTATTGTGTATGTGTGTCAGCTTTAGGATTAACATGTGGATGTGTTCAAAGAAGGTTTAGCTGTAGTCTTGACTGTAGACTAACTCTCACAAGACAAAGCAGTAGAACAGGAAACTAATAACAGGTTTGATGTCACGCCTTAAAGTTACAGCTGGAAACAAGCAATTAGCAGTCTGTTTATTTTAAATCATCCTGTAGAGAAGATGCAGTGTTGTGATTGTTAGTTATGTGAATACAGGAAACAAAACTACTGAAATAGTCCTCACAAACATATTTGCTGAGCCTAAATACTGCAAGCTGTTAAAGGAGCTTGAGACTCCAGTTTAAAAGCAACATAATTCAGAATTAAGTCAGAATAGCAGACTCAACTTTCATTAGGTTTTTACAGCAGATGTAACATTTAAACCAACTTCTTCTGAAAACTAGTGTTCACAAAGACGTGACTAAAAAGCCACCGAAAGGCAGACAACCTATTTGCAAAGTTTGCCGATGTGGCAGTGTGTTAACAGCAGGGTGTGCTCTCTAGAAACCTGGAGATGGTCCTGTTTGGTTGCCAGTCGTCTCTGTGTGTGGTGGTGGAGCTGGGCGAGGAGCTGCCCTCACCTGCAGATATCCAGCTGGCTCACGGCCGCCTGCGCGCCCTCAGTCTGGGAGGTGGGGATGAAACGCACATAACACCTGAGCAAATATGTATTTACGCCCAGCATAAAAGAAAACCTCTTGCACCTACTGAATTGTGACAAATAAAGCATCCTTTTATTCACGTAAAGATAAAATATGCCTAAAGACAACTAGACCCATGTTCTATATTTGGTTGAATTGTGTCACATTATCCCAAATGTTTCCAATAACTTTGAGAAATCCGTAATTTGTCATAAATTGGCTTTTTAATCATGTCGTCTCGCAGTGGCTCCTTGGGGCCCCCTAACAGCAGAAAATTACATATTCCACATTTAAGCCACTTTGTCATCCAAACCACTGAGGCTCTCTATATTTTCCACAAAATGCCTGCTTTCTTTTCTACATTTAAGAATCTATAACGACATCACTCTTTTGTAGAGTTGTTTTGGGTCTGAAACTCCAGCACAAGCAGCTCACAACAGGCTTTGTGACATGGCCTTTTTTGTTTTGTTTTTGTCATGTAGGCACACATAGAACATTCCACAGTTGAGTAAACAGATAGATGACAAACCTCATAGCCGTCTACAAACTACTGGCCCTGGAACTGAAACGCTGAGCTGTCACACGCACTCACACACACACTCTCTTTTGCACACGGACAATGTGTAAAGGTCATCGATTATCACGGTTCACACATTTGTCTGCTCAGTGTTTTGTCTTTTGTGCGTAAGTGCGTCACAGCTCAGACGACTGTTGTGATGTATTTGGTCGGCTCACTGAAAGTGAGCTTTGAGTCTTCACAACAGCTAAATATGAAATTAGACTTTGCGGATTGAATTAAAGGCGTCTCTGTCTGATGTTTATTTTCCATTCAGGGTCCCAATTTAGATGTGGATGATTTATTTTGAGGAAGTAGCTTTTCATTTGTTGTGAAATAGTTGTTTTATGTTTTGAATAACACATTCTGTTCTCAGTCAGCAACGGCTGTATTAAAAAGTACTCATTTTAATGTGAGTTGACCCCAATCAGTGTCAGATTGTTCAATTGACAATAGTTGAAGTTGGATCTTTGGGTAAAACTTAGGCAAAAAAACAGGCAAAAGCTTTATACATTAAATTGTCAAGTTCATGACCCTATTTGCTAAATGAGCTTTCAGCATTTTGAAAAGAAACCCAAGACATGTTTTAATCAAAGCTTTTAGTAATAATACATCTTTATTTATAAATGCACACTATATCTTGTGTTGTGTCTGCTGTTATTTATTTGTTCTAACCATCAAATCAGCTGGACTGCAGAGATCATCCTTACTGAGCCCTTTTAAGGCTTCGGTGCATTTGTTGCGATGCATAATGTCTGAACATGAACTGTTTTGCTTACAGATATCTCCACATCTGTGTCAGTGCCTGACGACAAATGGCTATCTACCCTGGAAAGCACCCACTGGCTGGACTACACCAGGTAACGGCTCTGATTGGCCAGTCTGGAATACCTGGAATACAATTTTATAAGTACCATATTTAAATGCAGCATCCAAAGATTTCAGCTTTCTGTTCACTTGGGATCAATTTACTGTACGTTGGTTAAGTGCATCATCCTTGATAAGGAAACCCAAGAACGTTTCTCCAATGTTCATTACCTTGTTATTACTGGGAAAGATTCAGTGTAGCATGTATTTATTTACTAATTTGTGAATGTAGAAATAATTATTGTAATTGGCTTCACCCTCACAATTATAGGGAAACTTGAATACTAGATTATAACATTAGTGTTGTTTATATTCCTCAGTTATTACAGTATTTTTGACATATTTGTGATGTGATTGCTGCGTTTGTAAACATAATGAGAGGAATCTGGTAAGATATAATCCACGTGGCTCTCTGTCCCCCAGGGCCTGTCTGAGGAAGGCTTCAGAGGTTGCCTGCCTGCTCCGTGGCGGTCACCTGACTGTGGCACTGCAAGGTGAGTCACGTGACCCAGGCGTCGGCTCATATTATTCAATCCATTCATTATTCACGGCGTCTCCCTCTCATTATTCCCACATTAAGGCTTGTCCTGAAGTAGCGATATACCAGCGACAAGCACACTCTACTGAGCCTACATGCACACCGTCAATAGGCCCTTTGTGTCACCAGGCTGGAAATTAATAATAATAATAATAATATATTATTAAAGATATAAATTAATCTTAAGACCTTCGTACATTATGTTAATATAACATTTGTATTTTTAACATAAAGCAAATAGTTTTATAACTACTTATGACTATAAAGATGCACACAGTATGTGTCGCTGTACTGTGGGATTGAAAGAATACAGCCCACATTTGGCTAACAGATGTTTTACGTCTGTAACTGTTGTTAGCTGATAGCCAAACACAGCATCCAAAACACTTATAGTGAGCACAATACATATCTTGCCACAGAGTAGGGCCTGGGGTTCAAAGATGCACTCGGGTTGTGGTCTGCCCTGAATCGGCGCTGAGGAAAAGCTGCTGTGGTGTCGCGCAAGCTGTTGGAAATAATGGGTTTGCTGCATTCTGTGTGAAAAGCCCATTAGCTAGTGAGTGAGGAGTCAGCATGCAGTCAATAGCGTCATAAAGCAGGCAGTACAAGTTGTTTTCACCACAATCACAAGAGTTACTTAAGCTTGCAGCCATAAATGAGCGCTCAAAATATTGAGCAGTTTTCTGCAGCAGAATGCGAAAGACGAAGAGGTTCCCATACGCGACCGATCAAGAACATACTTCTTCAGAATCTGAATCAGCTTTAATGGCCATGTGTGTTTACACATACATGGAATATGACTCCGTTTTCACATAGCTTTCCATACTTTTATACATACACAATACATACTTCAATATAAACCCATACGTATGCTGCCACGGTTACTCTCAAGCCCCATCTGACTCTTGCTTTGTTGGAGTGTCCGCCTTAGAACAAGAGGGTCACCTCTCACAGTGTGTCGAGATAAAGATGACGCTGGCTATTGTTTGTTGTGGAGTAGAGGTGTCAACTGATCTCCAATTGGCAGTGAGTTGGATCAGGTGACAGGGAAAGCTGCTGGTCAGACCAGGTAAACCCAAATCGTGCAGTGAGGCTGAGCTCAGAGTGTCTGCCTGGGGCTCCTGTCTGCAAAGTCTTCAGCTTTCACCTCCTCAAGTTATTGCCAACAGGTTTATTGTGTTGTTGTTGTTCTGACTCTGTACATTGTCAATCCTGAGGCTACTGAGACATTTTGTCTGCCATCCAAGCTGTACTTATAGTGCCTCAGAGTGAAAGGAGAGGGACATAAAAAATAGAAAAAGGAGGGTGTTTTTAAAGAGATAATATGTTGCAGTAGATTCTATTTGATGACTCATTTCCCAGACAGTAGGATGTTGTTGATTTCTGATCATCTGGTCTGGCTTCCTGTGGGGAATTCATAAACACCCAGAGAGACAGACACGACACTGCTTACTCAAACAATGGCCGTTTTCAGCTGAGGATGTTTACTGCTTACAGCTGCGGGCTTTCTCTGCCACTCCGCAGCTGTAAGCGACCCAACATCAGGCCGGTCTTCATGAGGCCTGTTTAGGTTCATATATCAAGTAGTGCTTCAAGTCTCCTTCATGCAGCAGAGCTGACTCTGGCTGGGTCAGCCGTAAATATCCCTCTGCAGAAATGACTCACCGCACAAGCCCAAGAAAACTTGGTCTCTCCACATGCCTTTTCCTCTTGCTCTTGTTTTGCATGGCACTGGGTTTTTGGTCTTTGTATTCATTGTCATCACTTTTATCTGCAAGTCTGTCCAATTGACATTTGCTTTGCCTTTTTGCTCCCTCTCCCTTTTGTTGAACTGAATAGGCCTGAAAAAGATTCAGAGTAGAATTAAAGGGTGTTTGTAAATTAAAGGGTTGTTTTTCTGTCGTGGTGCTCTAAAAAACGTTAAACGCTTTAGCTCAACACACAGTTCAGGTAGATATCCATGAATTATATCAAACTTACTCTTCACCTTTTTCCAAGAGAAGTCTTAAACTAATAAAGCCACAGGTATTTTAGTAATGCAGGAGGAATCCAACACTTCACCTAAATGCTAAAATGATCATTACTAAGATATAGAAATGCATTCATAATAATGAAACAACAATGTTGCTGTTCTCCTGTCTGTTCATGTAAAAACAACAGGTAACAGCATAGAAGTTGAAGGCCTTTCAGCATGGGTTTATACGTTACAGAGGCGGACGACCGGGACATGGCCTGTGTGGTGTCCAGCCTGGTGCAGGTGATGTGCGACCCTCACTGTCGGACCCAGCACGGTTTCCAGAGCCTGGTACAGAAGGAGTGGGTGATGGCCGGCCACCGCTTCTACAGCCGCATCAACTACCACCGTGACAACGACAAGGAAGAGGTGAGAGTGACAATCACAAGTTTAACTGTGGAGATTTGGAAGTATACGTGCTAAAGAGAAATAAATAAAGTTAACTTGCCTGCTGACTTCGCTCCTCTCTGCTGTCTCTTGGTCCCTGCAGGCTCCAGTCTTCCTTCTCTTCCTGGACTGTGTTTGGCAGCTCTTCTCCCAGTATCCCTCTCGCTTCCAGCTGACAGATGACTTCCTGTTGGCCCTGCATGACAGCATCCACCTGCCACTCTTCTCCAGCTTCTTGGCCAACTGCCAGCGTGAGAGATGCAAACGCTCCCAGGTACTGGACACCTGAGAGGGGCTTTAGTATTTTGGCAACTCTATTGTGTCATCATTATAAAGGAGGCTTAGGGAGTGACACTATATTTATTTTAAAGTCCTTACAATATAGTTTGCTGCAGACACTAGAGATATGTCAGGATTTATGTGATACTTAATTTCCATGTTTTGTTTTTCATGGCAAAAGACCCTAGACAAATCCCTATTACCCATATAATCTATGAGAACACGTGTGCACAACGTTGCATTGAAAAAAAAAAAAAAACACTTTCAAAATGTATATCCCTCTCTACCCAGAACCTCGGGCAGTCCTACACACCAGTCAATGGCTGGAGAGATGTGGAGTCTTCCTCAGATCCCTCTGACCCACCTCTGCCCTCGGTGTGGGACTGGTCCCTGCAGTACAGCAAGCACAGACGAGACCGCTTCACCCAACCCGTCCCCCCAATCCCTCCTCTCCAACCACTGCTCAATGGCAACCTCAACACCAACCCAGACACACACAGGGTAGGTGACTCCTTCTTGATGCAACACACCCTCTAGTGGCTATGGTGGGGTCTTTAGATTTAACTGCAGACTCCAGAGAGCATCTCATGTTGGGATTTTCATTTCCTTGTAGCTTTTGACTTAAAACTTATCAGTTTGGTTTGTATCTAAACAGTTTTATGCAAAGGCAGATGTCAGTTTGGATGCTTACTAAAGGATTGGTGGAAAACAAACACTCTTCAGTGATGAATAAAAGTTAATATTAAAGACCTTAAATCAGGTTGTATTAAGGGGAAACTTGTCACCTGTAATGTAGAAACTTTACTGTATTTGTAACAAAGAAGCTAGAAATATTATATTAGTAAAAGTCTAATATAGCATAGATATTAAAGTCATGTAAAAACAAAAACAAGTCTTTCCGTGAAAATGTGTGCCAACAAAAACAACATCAACAAGCACAAGTATGCCTGGTTCAGTTCTCGCTCTGGTTTTTGTGACCGGCGGTAGTTTGGAGAGACAGAGCTTCTCATTTCCTCGTGGTGAAATATCTGGAAGTGCGTGACTCACGGTCACCAGTCACTCATGTGTAGACTCCTGACCTAGACTCCTTGCGTCGTGTGAACAGTGCGGCGATCTGACGATTATGAAAGTCCTGTAGTGTGAACACAACTTTACTGAGCTGAGAT
Source organism: Clinocottus analis (assembly GCF_023055335.1). Classification (NCBI taxonomy): domain Eukaryota; kingdom Metazoa; phylum Chordata; class Actinopteri; order Perciformes; family Cottidae; genus Clinocottus; species Clinocottus analis. The sequence continues at coordinate 11,636,699 of NW_027176251.1, read as the reverse complement.
AATATTTTCAACGGGCCACTGCACCATCTTGTGGTAGCCATAAAATATGCATCTACCCCAAAATGACTCCTTGGGAACAGGGTGACCATGATGCCTTTCAAATTGAGCATCGGCTCATTTCTGAGATGTATTGCTCTTTTCTGGTAAGAGGACTGCAGATCAGACATGTTAGGTTACTATTATCTTTAAATACATAGCTACAGGACACTGCAGTAAATTCCCTTTACACCTCATGGCACATGGTTGAGACCTACGTCACACAATATTAGCTTGTTACTGCGAGTGGAACTTCTTATATTAAAATACTTAAGCAGGTGTCTGTGACCTAAAATCTTGACTCACGGTAGCTTTTCCTCCCGCCAGCTGGCTGACACCATCCCCGGCTCCGTCTTCCTCCTCTCTCGAGGCATCTTCTCCTGTCCTGCTAACCTGCTTCCTTGGCGCGGCGGCAGTTCAGGCGTTTACAAGAAGAGCCACCGGAGGGCGGCGTCCTCGGAGAACGTGCCCGGCCTGGAGAGGCTGCTGAAAGCCTGGGCCCTGGCTGAGTTTCCCCAAGGCCTCACTTCCACCGCTGGACCCCAAGGACCGCTTGACCCCTATGAGCCCTTACTGCCTCTCCTCATGGGGCCCTGCATGGGCCTGTGGAAGGAGTGCTACCTCCGGGGGGCGCTCCATGCACAGGTAAGATAGATTTTTCCCATAGGTGGTTTGGAATACTTCAATAAGAATGAAAGTGAAGTGACATACACTTCAGATTCTCAACAAAACATGTGTTTACTGATTCTTTTGGTTCTGTGCCACAGCCTGCTGTAACTAATGCATCAGTCTCACAGAACTCCATTGTTTCCTTTAGACACTCTCATTAGAGAACCACTCAACTATTTATTTCTAAATCACCAGAAACAAAATCAGGGTAACTTGGCATTTAGTATTTGCATTATAATGATTATTTTAAGCATGCATTTAAAGCCAAATATATATTTTAAAACATGCATCAGATAGGCGGCACTAATCACTGGCTGTCTAATTTAAATATTGCAGGATTTAGTGTCAAGTGGGCGACGTCGTCCACATCGTTTATTTATTTAAATTTGGCCCACAAAACCTCCGTGAGGCTCCACATATCTGCTGCGTTACATCTTCTCACATCATGGCTTCTTGTTCGAGTCTCTTTGAAGTGCAGATTAGTTTGAGCTGTTGATCGGGGAACTCCCGACATGGAGGCGGTGCAGCCTTTGTGATGTCTGCAGCAGCGCTGATCCGTGTCCCTGCGGTGATGTCAAGAATAGTCGAGGGCCGAGTGGGTGGATGCAGTCGTCTGTTTAATGGGAGCTGCAGAGGACCAAGTTCCACCTATCAAACGGCTCAAACGTCTAACTCAGGTTAACGGTGCAGAGAGATTAGAGTAAATTTTGTTCTTCGGTGTAATTTAAGTGTTTCCCCTTCAATTTCACACACCATTAAAGTGTGCCCCTCCCTCACCCCCGCAGGCCAACAAAAACCCTTTTCTGTCTTTTTCTCTTAGCAGCGTTGACATAAGATCTATTCATTCAGAAATCACTGTGCTTGGGAACCTCTGCACAGCTCAACTCCAAAGCAAACACCAGTTAGTTTTATTACCCAGAGAACTGGAGCAGCAGCCAGTCTAAGTCTGGTTTAATGCAGCTGTTGGCAGCAGTTTCCTTGCCGTGTCACAGTTGTAGCAACATCTTGACACGACTCCAAACAAAACTCACGTGTGATGCATTTTAGCGCAACCAGAACACTGACAAACATCCTAAAAAATACTGTACACCTCCCTAACTGTGTCGACAACAAAAACCTAAATGTTGTTTTTCCGGCTTAGCTTCTTGGGTTTTCACAACGGCCGGCGTAGTTCTCCTACGGGGTTGAAACACTGGATGCGCTTTACCACTAAACGACGCCAAATCCAAACATTGCACATTTAACGAAAATGCTTGGTGATACTCAATTTTGATGTTAGTTCATCTTTCATTAGTTTCCAAATCCCCTACCTTCCTTTGTTTTTTGCACCCAGACACAAGAGGGTGGAACAAAAAAACATATCCACAGCCATTGCTCAGCCTCAGAGCAAAAAAGAACATTCCATGCTGTACAACCAAATGCGAGCTAAGACAATTTTAGCCGCCAAAAATGAACATCATGCTGTATTGAAGAAGATTTGCAACTACAGGTTGAGGTTTCATGAATAAAGAGAAGTAGAGTCATTTTCTCACAGACTCTGACTTGTTTTTACATCTGGAGGAGTCGCCCCCTGATGGCCTTTAGAAATAATGCAGGTTTAAGCAGTTTATCATACTACATTGGCTTTACTTCTTAGAACCTAACGTTGTCGTCTGGTAGACACACCTCATATTTTATTTTACAGGGAGTAAAAATCATTTGATTTTGATAGAATAAATATTTAGAAATAAATAATTTACTGTTTAATGGGTGCACAATATGACAGATGATGGGATCGAAAAGGCATTTTTGTCTGAACTTGAAGTGATCATTTAAAAACCCCTCTGGTGGGAGCGATGAGAAGAAGTTACGTTGATGACCACTGAAGTTAAGTGTGAGAGTACTCAACCATGTTCCCTTCCGTCCTCAGGCGTTCTCCCACCCCATCTCAGCTAACCACCCCCACCCTGTGGAGCTGCTGGCTCGGGAAGTGCAGCAGCTCAAAGACAAGCTCGCACAGGTGTCCACCAGCACGGATCCAAGCCCGCCCACCAAGCTGGCCGAGCCCCGGCGGGCCGACACCAACCTGAACCAAAACACCAACAACGGCACCTTCCTCTTCCCGGCATCGCGGCCTCCGAGCATGGCGGCGCCCAGAGCGGCTCCCAGAGCGGCGCCCCCTCCTACCTCCACCAACCACCAGACCTCCAGGGGCCCCCCACCCGCCTCAGCTCCACCACCCAGGCTCGGCCACAAAGACAATAGCGGTGGCGGCGGCAACAAGCACACGTTCCTGTTCGGACCCCCTCCTGTAGCAGAGGCCCGCCTCGACCAGCGCTATTACCCAGCACCCAATAATGCCAAGCTGCCGAAGAGCAACGGGTCCTCGATAGCTTCCTGAGGTCGGGTCCTTGTCTTAACTCTTCTCAGATATGATACAGATCCGGTGCTATCAACAAATCATCTGCACAATATGAAACCGACCTTTCGCTCCCTGGTATTATGTACAGAGGAGGCCCAGGCATTTCTTTCCTGTTAAACAGTATTTGATCGGCTATAAGGTGAATAAAACAGTATGAAATAATCAGTGTATGGGCGCTCATCTCTGCTCTGCATCGTCTGTACTGTATTAAAAGAATGTGACAACTGTTTTGTATATTTGTAAAGAATACCTTAGAGTTCAATATTCCAATCATGAAATATATCCAAGACAAACAAGTGCTGAAGATGCTAAACAATCTAGAACAGCTGAGCTTTGGAAGCAGTTGAAACTGTCTCGACACATTTTGTAAACGCCATGTCCCCCCTAGGAAGGAAGGCTTGTAGTTTTCATTTTTAGACTCTTATTCTAAATGGGCCATGGATGGTGGTGTGATGAGGCGGATCTTAAGGGCCCTTTGACAGGACATGAACCTGTGTGACCTTTTTTTTTTTACAATCAGCTCTTTGATTCTTTATGTCACGCTAATGTGCAAAACATTTACGTTTTTGTATTTCGGCTCTGAATAGAAAAGCAGAACACTGTTTGGACACTAATCGCTTTTGAAAAGTCATTTTTTGTAACTGCAGGCGCTGTGGCCGGTGACTTTAATGTGGAATTTAGGGCACGAGAGCTATTTTGGTACTGCGCTCATATCTCTTCACGTGCGTGCTCGTGAGCAGCGAGAGGCCTGTATTCAGATAGTATTATGTTGGCCTGGACATGGCTGAAGACGCTGCACATTATTGCATTTTTATTCAGGTTCCTGCATTGCTGACATGATTTCAGGGTTTTAGTTATCTTATCTAAACTTTCATCCTTTATTATATCGATAAGTATTTTTGACCATCATCAGTCCAATTTGTTATGTCATACATGCAGAGAAGTATGATTTCTGAATTGTTTCTTTCCCAAAATTTGCTATCGTATTGATAATTTCCCCATCATTTTGTGAGTGGATTGAAGAACACGCACATTACTCTGCCTTATGATTGCTGTACCAGTGTTGGAAGCAAAGGGAAGCTTGCTTATTCTTGTTTTCCTTTTTCATGTCATCTCTTTTCTTTCTGCTCGGAGGTGTATTAGTATGCCGCCAGCATTTGGGTTAAGGACTTGGAAGTGTCTGCCTGTATTTAAGCCCAGATGGAGCCGTCTGGTCCTGCGCCTTTAAAGATTAACCGGTTGTCGTTCGCATGATGTGGGTCTCAAGTCGATGCACTGGCTTCATTCCCTCGGACGGATGAACTTATGTATCTGAGGAAGTGTTTTTTTTTCTAAATGTTATTTTCCGGCAGGATAACAGTTGTGTATGACTGATGCCGACCGTCTCTCATGTCAAAAGGTACCTCACTTGATAGCACTATTAATTATTAAATTGTGGTAGATATTCATCGCATCAATATGAAAGCACATTGATATCAGCTACAATTTCAGAGTTTTCCAGGTGTGATGCCAATGCATTCGCTTGTCTTCCATGGAGAGAAACAAAATGAAACACAAGGTCATCTGTCCTGTCGTATAGAAAATCTAATTGTATCTTCTGCTACGCCTGCCGCTCTGTATTGTTGTGTAATTTAATGTTTTTTGGTACGAGCACCACTTTAATTTGCCAGATGTACATATTTTTTGTATCCGCATGTTTTGATCCTGATAAATAAAAAGTGTTATCAGTGGAACTCTTGGCTGTGTTCGTAATCTGTGCCGCGAAGAAATACGAAAAAAACACTCACACACAGCTAACAAACTTTTATTGTATAGCAAAATAAATATTTACATATGATCTGGGACACTTACAAAGCAGCATGGCACTGTGCATGTCATTTAAAATCCAACCGCCTCGCATGACATGTCGGAATAAAAAAAACTGAGGATTCATGTGCAAAACGCTTGATTACTTGAACGTACAAAATATCTACTGCAGTTGGCTCATGTGAAGCTCTGGTTGGGTTTCGCCAGTTTCCAACATTATGTTGAGTAGAATCAAACTTTCATACGGACGTAAGCAGAAAACCGGCCTGCTGTTCAAAACATGACTGAGTTGTATTTCTTCTTATGTTGCTGGGATAAAAAATAAAATAAATAAATTAACAAAAATTTGTGATGATGACCAACAAGTTTTCCATTTATTGAGATGCATTTTGGCACTTTGAACTCACGGATGTTAGTCTCATGAATTCTCACACGTTTCACCTGGCAACCACGAACGACGGAGCAAGAGAGCCTGCGTGAAGTACAGTTCATGTCAACCGCATGACTTCCTTTGGCAGTGGCAGCGCATTCACAAGCAACAGAGTCACGGCTGAAGACCAAATCCAACGTCAGGAGAGAGTCTGTAGTCTCTCCCGTGATGGAACTTCCTCTTCACCCGCACCGACTCCCGGGGCCCTTCCCCGTGGACTGCTCCTGCTGCAGGACGCCGTCGGGCCCGTAGAAGTACCCCGAGGAGGACGGGCCGAGGCCTCCCATCTGCCGGATGGACTTGCACATGGGGCAGGGGTAGTCGGACAGGCCCTCGATGTCCTCGAAGGCCAGGTTGACGATCTGGTCGCAGCAGGGGTCGCAGTAGAGGTGTCCGCAGGAGAGGCGCTTCAGGCGCGCCTCGTAGGTGATGCAGCCCTGGCAGTGCGGCAGGTCGGGGCCCAGCGACAGGGAGCCGGTCAGGGAGCTGCTCTCCAGGCTGCCGGCCTGGCTGGAGCTCTGCTTGGTGGGAGACCTGGAGAAAAGGGCACGGTGACAGTCACACGCATATGAATGGTAGGTTATGTCGATAAACGAGACGTTGTTACATATTCTTTGTTTGTTTATATGGAATAATGCCAAACATTGGCTGGTTCCAGCTTCTCAAATGTGAGTATGTTCTTTTCTCCAGTTTCTGTCTTTTTAAAACTGAATAGAAGTTTTTGGACAGACATTGAGACGTTTAAAGACCTCATGAAGGCTCAGAGAGATCGAGATTTTTATGCTTTCTGGCGACATCAATACAATATCTCAGGAACACTTCACAACTTACTTCAGATTTGGCACCAACCGCAACTCGGGCTCAAGGATATACTGATTGGAATTTGGGGGTCAAAGGTTAAGGCCACTGTGATATATCGGTGTGAATGCCAGTCAATAGACAACAAGGAACTACAGACCGTAAATGTTTATGTACAGTGTCTCCATCATAATTTGACCACACGTCTTATTTTCAGCTGCAAAAACGTCCCACTCAGTCAACATTGTGGTCACAATTCTTCAGAGGAATATCTTTTTTTTTACAAAAAGTTGCCCAAAAACAAATAATGTTAAATATACAATTACATAAATGCAAATAAATACAAATTCACAGTTGTATGTGCAACATTCGCCAAAATGAATCGACTTATCGCTTCAACACTGCTTTATAGTATCACTTCATTGCCCGCCGCTCTTCTCTAAAGCACATTTGCTTGAAATCCAAAGCGAACAAGCCAAACCAGAGCTGCTGCTGATGCTAATTACACTATTGATTAACCTTCCAGTTACTTTCTCAATTCATTGAGTCATCGTTTCGTCGGTAACGCGAGAAAATAGTTTCAAATGTCCATGAGAGTGACTTCTTCACAGGTCTCGTCTTGTCCAGATACGTCCACTCAACAGTGACATAAAACAGAAATCCTCACAGACACTAGAGCCAGAGAATAGATGACATCTTTGTTTAAAAAATGACTTCAAACGATTATACAAAGTAGAAGCCAGTCGCCTGACAATCAAAACCAGACCTTCGTAAAACCAAAAAACACGAGGCAGCACGTTGGGAACACGCTGGGATCAGGCTTTTCCAGTGACACACACACACACACACACACACACACACACACACACACACACACACACACACACACACACACACCTGATTTGTTCCAGAGATGAAATAACTGGTAAAACAAGACCTCTTTGGGTGGAGTTGTGTGATTGCGCCATAGTTAAAACGGTGTGTGTATGTGTGTGTGTGTGTGTGTGTGTGTGTGTGTGTGTGTCCGTCTGTCTCTCTCTGCTTGTTATTTATTGGTCTTGAGAGTGAGACTACATGTTCCTAATGAAGTGAACACCTGTAATTATGGTAAATTGTCCTCATGTTGAAGGTTTATAAGGCGTGTTCTTAAAATGGATCTGAATGGCACTCCTCTCCCTCTGATTAACCTTTACGCTGTAAATTGTTTGTATATGCACTGCTCTCAGGACGTAAACTCTTGGACACAAAGTGGCCTTCGGTTGAGGCAAAACTGGATGAAATGAGAGTCATGACTCAGAGATCTTGTTGTCATAACAACTGTGAAGTGAAGGACGAGATTTCCTCTTTTATAAAAATCTATTTCTTCCTCAATTGTCACAACGTGCTGACATTTAAACATTTAGCATATCAAATCTGTCCTCAGTGACTGAGCTTTGCCCCTTTGCAATGAGGATTTCACAATTAAGGATTATACCAGTGCTGATTAAAAAAAAATGTAAATTCGAGAGAGAAATAAACAGATTCACAGGAAGACAGATGCTCACTGAAGTCATCATCTAATGGCCACAGACAGACACACACAGGAATATTCTACGGATATTAAAATGCGGTTATATCCAGTGAAATATCTCCACTCACTTTGATGACGATGAATCTTTAAAGCAGTCGAATCGGAGAGCTGCCAGGATCCTCCACAGCAGATCCATGCCGGTTCCTCTCATGGTAAAACTCACATTTCATCGACCTGGTTTCCGACGAGCGTCATCATTATTTTTAATATAATATTTTAAAGAAAACACGACACTACTGAATCTCTGTTGTCTTTAAACAATAAGGACAACACAAGGCCCCCTAAAAATGAAAAGGCACGCAGCGCCGCCCCGCTATGTGTTTAAATGTGCGAAGGAAGTGGATGCGCTACCATCATCATCATCATCATCATCATCGTAGACCGCAGACATTTGAATGGGGGTAAACAAAGCGCTTCTCTCGTTCCTGGACGCGTTTGAGTCGCTGCTTTCTCCCTCTCCCTCTTCTTCCTCCTCCTCTTCCTCCCGCTCCTCCTCCTCCCCAGCAGCAGCGCGGAGTGGACGCAGAGAGGCGCAGCTGAGGAGCTTCACGTGCGTCAATCAGCGAGAGAGATAGACACGTGACAGACCGGACGTCACTAATTACCTCACTTATAGAGACGGAGGCTTAAATGGCCTCAACGTACCTCAAATACTGACCAGGTTTAGAAATGCAGAGGAAGAAGTCATGTTAAATATTCACAGAAACAGTATAACCTCACCGACACCTGCGGATTTAAATCGTATCTGGATATTATTTTTAATAGGGTTAGAGTTTTCCCTAATAATATAATGTGTCAATACAACATTTTGATATAAGGGTAATTTTCTTGAAAAAAGCAAACTGCCAACACTATTACTTTTAGTGCACCATGAACTGTCTGCCATCGTTCTACTCCATAGTCTGCATTTTCAAGTTAAGGAGAAGAGAGTGGGAGCATTTTGATTGCCTCTGAATGGCTCTCAACATGTCGCTCATCACTAACGATGCTCACGGTGCTAATGTAGCAGTGTGCCTTATTGCATACTTTTTCTTTTAACTTAAAGTAGAACTGCTGCCTTTACAAAGTATGCATTGTTGCATGCAGTATGCATAACATTTGGGCATGCTACTCCCTGATATGGCACCTTGAACTTTGACCCTCTTGCTCATGTATGTGCTGCAAAGGATTGTGGGTGAAATAGCCAGAAGAGCATGCTACTGGCTACTAAATGGAACAGGGTGTAGTGGGACATCCTCCTATCTTTTGACATACTTTGTGTTGGAGGACATATTAAACAGTACTGGAACGCACAGTGATGCTCTAAGCTTCCAACAACATTGTGTAACCTCCATAGGGGAGCAGTGCAGGGTGCCGGCTGTGAGCCATTGAAAGAGACACTCCCACGTGCACTCACGTGCACTTAAAGCCAGCCTGGCTAAATCAACAAAGAAAGGGGAAACTTGGATACCAACAGAGGAAGAGTGACTTCATTCTCTGCTCAGACATTACTCCACTATATCACATAGATGATAGTCCTTCAATATACTGATAAGTAGTATTTGCTCAGGTGGACTGAATATTTGACGTTTACTGCAAGCGTTACCTAAAGTAACCACCAGATGGTGACAAATATTTACCCTAAATTCAAACTACAAACGTTGAGTCGTTTATCCTTTTCTCCCTCAGTGACAGGAAGTATATTTCCACCGTTAAATATTTAAAATACTCAACTGTGACTCTTGGTTATCATGAACACCAGCCAACACAGCATTACCTTGTTCAACATATATATTCTACATATAATAATATTTCTGTTTGTTAGATGTCGTACAGGATTTGAATGCCTGATGTAGATTAATGAGTCGTATTGCATTATGGTTTGTATTGAGAAAGTAAAATAATGGACGCACGGTCAGTCATAGCCTTAATGGGGCTGCTCAACACATGTACCTGTGCCACTTTACATGTGTGCGTCTGTTTGCTGCTGTGATTCATTAAACTACGTTCACAGCTGCAGATAAGAGCTGGAATCATTAAAATGGCCTTGGTTGCGTTATTGTGTCCAGGAAATTTGATCCTGTCTGGAAAGCCAATTGTGTGTCAACAAGGCGTGACCGTGCTTTTTTGTTAAGGCAGGAAAAAAGGACACACTCCATAACCAATTAAGAGCCAACAGCTGCAGACACACACACGTACAGTACAGTGTGGAGCTGCAGTTGGTCTCTTGGGGGTTTATTTTGGTTTGTGGAGATGATAATGTGGTGTGTCAGGGCTTCAGTCCCGCCGGCTCCCTTCTACCAACAGGTTAGCTTTTCTACGGTGTAAAAAAGGCAAATGATGATTGGTTCATTGATGTAAGAAAATTAAAAAGAAGTATCCAGAATCCTGAACCTGTTTAATCCGCTACTACATGTTCCCGCTCTATACATTCTCGGACTTGGGCTGTTTGAGTGGCAGGGGCGAAACAATATGAAAGGGTCACCAGCTGCATGAGACCTTTTGTTGTATTTTTGCTGTCACTTAATTGTGGTAAATTTGTGTCTTTTTAGCATCTTGTTAGTAACAAATGTGCATTTCTAAATATGGACTGTCTCAATGAAGTGTGTCATTTTTCAAGGCTGTATGAGTATAGTCTCCGTCTTTGTTATCCTTGTGCAGCTAAAAGTGTGCCTCTGGGCCACCGTATGGCTATATGGGCCTGAATATCTTCGGTGTCTTGATAAGCTCTCTATATGCTTCTATTCTTATCTGATCCTGGATTCAACAGGTTGAGACTGATACTGTATGTATGGTTCTTTGTTTTTTTCTTTTTGTGGTTGACAAAGCTAACACTACTATTTTATTAGATTATTATATATTTATAATGTTTGTCATGCACCAAAGCAAGAGCTTGCATGTGAGAAGGTGCTTGGCAATAAACTATACAGACTGTAAAACTGATCAGTTACCTCTTTTCTATTTTAAATACATGAAACCTCTCTGCTGTGAAAAAGACCCGTTTCAAAAACTGAAAGTATTCCTGGAGTGTTGACCCATCAACACTGCTTCATATCTCAATGCACCGTGTACCGTGTTGTACAAAACACACAGACTGAATCGAGAGTAAAAGGCACTATCTTTTTTACTCAAGGTCCAATTCAACACAAGGCTTTGTGCAAAAATATTTTATAAAACAAATATGACACCGAAATATCTGTCACCTCTAAGTCCAACTATCAATCTTCATGGATGTAACTTTAATGTCATTAAACTTTAACTGTAATTTCAATTTAAAATATATTCCCACTGCTTATAATGTATTGCATTTAACTCGTGGTTTCAGTACAAGACTACAACTCTGCGTTTGTGTCAGATACTAAGAACATTCAGTTGTTTTCTATCAGGGACATCCTTGTCATTTTTTTTCTTTCTTTCTTTTTAAAATGACCAATTATAGGCACGAGCCCAAGCACGTGCAGGGAGAGGCTCGTCCTGCACAGTTCATTGCACCAACCATTTGGTGCATATGGAGCCAGTGGTAGCCTCGCTGAGCGTGCACAGCGCATGCCCACCCTGGTTGTGTGAATCCCATTTTAAAAAGTGTGGCTTTGCGATATTAACGTCCACCTGTGATTGAGTCACTTAGGGGGAAAAAACCAAACAAAATATCTCACATCCACCGTTTCAGGTTTCACGCAAAAGCAGAAAACCCCCCTCTTCTTTCAGGGACGAATGGTGTCTGCTGGAGGAGGGATGGGAGCGGAGGAGGTGGAGGAGGGGGCGGCGTCTCCATCCAAGAGGGATGTTGTGTAGTAAGTGAAGGGGGCGGAGGGTGCAGCTCTCTGCTACTACGTCAGTGTACATCACAGGGGCACACAGGACCTTGCTTTCAGGTACTCCGGGGTGACTCCCTGAACGGAAAAAAGCGAATCCCGGTCACCCCTAAAACGCGCCGACAGTACCACGAGAAAAAGGTAAGAAAATCCATAATCCTCCTTAAATGTGCAATATAATCTTTAATCTCCCTTTTTGAAAGCGTTAATTCCCCTAATTTCCTCGCGTGCTGCCGGTATATCGACCGTGCGTACAGGAGCATGATAACAGGGAGATGTGGATGTGTTTATACTCCAATTCGATATTAATGTATCACTAAAAACACGATTAAAGGCCTTCTCTGCGCTACACGATGACCCCTAAACCGGCACACGACGGGATTCCAGAAATAAAGCCCATTTATGGAAGAGAAAGTGTGGGATATTCGTCAGAAATGTTGCATTTGGGCAACTGTTGAAGATTTCAGATTGCGAATTTTGTCAAAATGCGCCCTTCGTTCCTGTTCTTCCTGGGAGGTCTTGTGCGTTAAGAGTGATCATCGTCACCATCATCATCATCATCATCTTCCTCATCATCATCACCACCACCATCACCACCATCCATCCCAGCGCACAGGAAGGGTAGGAGGTTAAGTGTTGAGTTTTAATGTCATTAAACAGCACATTAGCTCCGGCTTCACGTCATCGATCCAGTCCTGTCTAATTGGCGATGTCTTTGGCACCGATGCCCTTGCCAGTTCCACCTTCTGTCATCAGTACACGGCCATGGCGTTTTTATATTCAGCTCTTCCTCAGTCCCCATTGTCAGATCGTGAAAAAGTTCTCCTGCTTATGTGTTGTTACGTTTAATTAGTATACAAAATCGGGGACATCTCGGGGAACGTGCCGGTGGAGCTGCGCGCGCTCTCCTGCGTCGTGCGCCAACATGACCTTGTAGAAAAACCCAGCGGGGAGAATGTGATGGAGAAAAAGAGTGATGAGCAATTTTCTCCTTGCTCTCGTCTGCTTTGCGGTGGTTTCTGACTTTGCACAAACAGCGACGTTGTTGGATCATGTGATTGTCCTTCGACTCTTGTTTGGAAGGAATATGCTGTGAGAGCATGAATGATGGATTCATGGTCTAATTCGAGTTTAGAGGCGACGCGTTGGCATGTCTGATGTCCCTGTGGCAGCCATGATTGCAGCTGAGGCAGTTTCTGAGCTGTGTCTTCATCGACTCCCATGATGGGTGGCAGTGAGGGGAGCAGCTTCTGATGCACACCTGCAGCACCATATTGACAGCCCTCTTAGCTTAAAAAATACATTTGATTTATGGTTTGTGGTTCAAAGCCTGACACACTTTCAGCCTCTTAATTATCTGGCTGCAACAAGAGCAACATCTTAACTATGGCATACAGTTTAACAGTTCCTCTTCAAAGGGCTTCACAGCGATCAGACGTACCCTGTTGACAGTTTATTTCCTTTCTCAAGGAAAATCACATTGTACAAAATACGTTGTAGTGATTACATCCATTCTTCCTCCCATTTTCTGCACCTGCATTGTCGCGCAGAGTTGTAGTTGTTGGACGTGTTGGAGCAGAACGTATACCCATGTAGAAAAGCCCAAGCCAGCCGTGGGATTTAAACCCCAGATGTATGAAACCAGTTGAGCTGCTGCTTAACATACAACAAACAAAGCTGTAAATATTAGTAAAGATGTCTGCTTCCACTTTGCTGTGGTGCAGTAAACTGATTTAGATTTCAGTAAATGGAAAACCCAAATCCATTCTCCAAAACATCCCTTTTAGAGCTGCAATAAGAAGTCGATTTAGCCGTTAGTAGAAAATCAACCAGCAACGATTTTGATAATTATCAAACTTTTGTGAATTTTAAACCAAAAAGGCGATGTATATGCAGTTTCAACTTTGCAAATATGAGGATTTGATGTTTTTCTTTCTCTTAGATTGTTGGTTGAGTACAACAAGCTGTCTAAATATGTCAGCCTCAGCAGTTTAATGGCTTTTCACTCTTTAGCCACAGACATGGACACGTTGTCTGTGGTAGCATTCATTATGATGAGTATATTTCAATTCAATGTATTTTGTATAACCCTCAGAGGGATTTACAATCTGTACACATCCGCTGTCCCAGGACCTCAAATCGGCTCAAGAACCCCCCCCAAAAAATAAAAAATAACGGGTAACTATCAGGTATCAGGATGGACAGAAGCAATAGATGCCATGCGTACAGGATAAACAACATGCAATGCATACAGAAATTATTCATACAATGAGCATATGATATTTTTGATGAAGCCCTGAGCCATCACACGGGAGGGTGGAGGGACATCAGTGTGAGCAGGTGGGGCTGACGTTCACACAGCTTAACACACAGGAGCCCCACTTGAAACTAGGAGGAGCTGAGGGAGCTGCTCTGTTTGGTGTTCTCATGTTCTGCCTGCTACCCCTGCTGATTGGGCCGTGCTCCGCTCCATCCGCAGAGATTAGCCCCGTCACGAGTTACAACTCGCCTCTCCCTGCAGCTGGGAGCAGTGGAGCTGGATATATATATATATATATATATATATATATATATATATATATATATATATATATATATATATATATATATATATATATATATATATATATATATATATATATATATTAGCATAAGGGCTATAAGGGGGAGCAGTAGAGCACAGATATCCTGCTCAACTACCCCCATCAGGGTGTTGTCAAGACCAGCAATTAGCAGCTGTTTCAACATTTAGAGCAGTGCTTGGAGGAAGCGCGGGTTCATTTGTGCTGCATGGCTTTTCCAGACCGATCTGTTTTCGGCTGGTGACGCTGCTGCCGAGATGTTCCCCTCTTAAGATTTACTGAGAGACGGAGAGATAATCGATGGTCTTCTCTGTCTCTGTGTCCAGATGGGTGGGTCGAAGCAGCAATTAGTGTGAAGCACATAACCCTCCATCAACAACTGACAAAATGAGGTTTCCTCTGCTTTTAAAATGATGCATTAATCTTCGTTGGGCCCGCCTTTTTGCTTGATTTTTGTATTTGAGTGTAGTGTTCACACCAGTGGGTTGGTAACAAATCATCAGAGATCATAAGTATTTCTTTAACCAGTTATAATAATAGTAAGGAGCCTGTGTAAGTGTACTTACCTTGGAAGGTTTCTGGTAAGGGCTTCATTATTTGGTACAAATGGAGACGTCGTTCAACCACTTCTCTGACTAATTCTTCCACTTTGTTACTAACAGAACCGTCTTCAACCACAAAGTAAATTAGACGAACATGAAAAATATTTCTGTAATCTTCATATAAATTAAGGAAAAGGTTACCTACAGATAAATACGGAGATTAAGTGTTCCAAATATATATATTATTTATTTAAATGGATCTCCGTCAGCTCTTCAAATTAAGATTTTGTAGTTTTCTTACAATAACACAGAAAATGTGCCTTTGCTAGTTCTCTCTTTTAATTTTTTTTTTAAATAAACAGTTTAAACATTTTTGGGATGCTTAGTAATTTGTTTTCTTGTGCAGAGTTAGATGAGAAGATTAGCAGTTAGCTTAGCATAACGACTGGAAACAGCAGGCAACTCCTATTGAAACCACAACTTTTTACAGTTCTGATTAAACAAATGGTCACATTTTAATAAGTCGTGTGAGCTTCACTGGTGCTGTGAGACATTTCTGTGTGTGTGAGAGAGAGAGAGAGAGAGAGAGAGAGAGAGAGAGAGAGAGAGAGAGAGAGAGAGAGAGAGAGAGAGAGAGAGAGAGAGAGAGAGAGAGAAAGAGAGAGAGAAAGAGAGAGAGAGAGAGAGAGAGAGAGGGAGAGAGAGGGAGAGAGAGGGAGAGAGAGAGAGAGAGAGAGAGAGAGAGAGAGAGAGAGAGAGAAAGAGAAAGAGAAAGAGAGAGAGAAGTTTCCCCTGCCTGTCATTATGCTAAGTAAAGCTAATATCATCCACACTTCACTCCATACTCGACACACGACACGCTGCAAGAACCCACAAAAGCCTGTTTTGCAAAATGTTGACCTTTGTACCTAATCACAAAATCTTTTCAAGAAACCTTCAAGGAAATTATTAAGAAATCAGCGTAAAATAGAGCAGCTGCTCCTCTCAGCTCCACTACTTTAATGATGAGGGTTCGGTGCAGTGATGACTTGAGATGAGACTCGCTGAAGCTCCGGTGGAAACACAAAGAGATTTGATCCTTAGCGAAGCCGGAGCAAAGCTTGTAGTGGCAACAGTTTAATTGAAACAACCATAAAAGAAGCCAGTGTTCATCAAGAGAGAATATCTGCAGTGGAAGGATATCTGCAGAGAGAGTTTGGCCTACATATCCTTTGGTGACGAGGAATAATTCACATTCTATGTTGTTGTCTTGCAAGGAGATAATTCACTGTTACACAGATCATGTTAATCTCATTTCTTCTCTTTTTAACAATTCATTTGTCACATTTCCGCTACGAATAGTTACGTTTCAGATTACAGTCAGCCCCTTCCTGTCCACTAAAAACCGTGTCCCCAAATGTGGTGATTTAGATATTTTTTTCTTCTTTTTTTCCCCTCCCTACTTCTTAAGCTAAATCAACAATTAAAACTGTAAAAGCCTCTTGGATCAGCTGTCAAAAGGCTTCGTCACAGAGCTGAAAACGGGGCCGTCTTCCTGAGTTCATCAAAAGTTGACTTTTTCGAGCTACGTGGTTTCAGCACAACTTTGAACATTACATTTCATTTTATAGCTGACGCTTTTATCCAAAGCAACTTACATTTCTTTGCTCTATACACCGTAGACACAACAACGGGGAGCAATTAGGGGTTAAGTGTCTTGCTCAAGGACACAATGGCGTGGACTAGCGGTCCTCTGATCCTCTGATTGAAAGACGGACATGCTAACCACTGAGCCACAGTTGCCCTAAAAGGTTTTGAATGCAGCACTTTTACTTGTAGTGGAGTATTTTCACAGTGAGATCCCTTTTTTTTCCTGCAGGTCAGTCATTTTCTAACAAACACACCTTCTATTAAAGGCATTTCAACTGCTGGTCAACACCTTGTGGAGGCGCATGTGGTGAATGCTAATGAACTACACATTAGACATTAACGTGAGCTGTGAAAAACCCACACGGCTGTATTTTGCACAACAGCTTTTATCTGCCGTGCTGCAGGTTTTGAACTGCACCTCTCAGCTGCCCTCATTCTGACTCCTCTTTAGTCCATTTTGCAGCGAGCAAAGCCAAAATGGATGCAGAGCGCTGACGTCACACGGTGTTGCTAACCGCCTCGTGCCACCAGGGTGACGGCGCACGCTGAGAGCTCGAGCAGGCGAACAATGACGTGAATCATGTTAGGCTGCTGATTCTCCCAAAGGGGACTTTGCAGCCGGGGAGGAGCTATGACCCAGTGAGCCTCACAACCAATCATCACACCCTCCTCTCAGGCTGCTGTTATCTCCTCAGCCTGGATGGGCCTGAAGCCATGCAGGAACGTTGGGCAGCTGAGTAAAACTGTCACTTCCTGTGTGACTCTGTGCAGATGTCACACTGTGGGTGGTGCGGATGAGCATGCAGGAGCCGGACTGAGGCTGCTGTGAGATTTTGTGTGTTTCTTATCCCACCCATTCGTCACAGCTGAGGGGCGAGTCGACTCGGGGCACCGCCGTCCTTGTGGCTAGAAAACAAGACATGAATAATTGATCCTCCACACAGCCTCAGGACGAATCCCCTGGAAGCTCAGACCAGAGTAGTGAAAACGATGGATGAGGATGGATGAAGAATGCTGGCTGATGGGTGAAACTCAGAGGCCTTAGCTTGGCCAAGATGATGCCAGACTGTGTGTATATGTGTTTGTGTAACACGGTTAAAAGATTATTCAATATTCCACCTCTCCAATATTTAGCTGTGGCCAGTATTATGATTTAGCAGAATTTAGCCTTTTTTCATGGTTTGGCTAAAAAGCTCTGTCATGTAATTACTGCACGGCGTTTACGTCCCAACTGGGAAATATCCCTAATCTGGTAAATTAATGTCACTTTACATTCAGTTTAAAAAAATCAATTCTAGCAATAGAGAAGAGTGTAACTTCCTAAAAGATGCTGTTCTTGGGTTTTCTCCTGGCACTTATAAAAGTCTAAGATTGGACAGTCATGAGACACATAAATACATACATATTTATTTATTTACTGTCTCAGCTGTCATGTCTCAGTCTTTCCACATTGGCGAGCTGATTAGAAATGAACATAAGGCTGAACGTAATCTCCTCCTGCGGCCTGAGAGTGTTTTGATTATGAGCGTAGGTGTTTGTTGACTGAGTCTTGTGTGGGGGAAATCTTCAAACAGAGCAAGCGCGTGGGCTGTGCTGACCTGACCCAGAATGCAACGCTTCTGATGCACTCGTGAGAGCAGGAAAGACCCTCCAACGGGAGATATTAGCGGCCATCCGGTGGATTGAGCATGAAGTCAAAGCCAGATTTTATTACCGTGTGCTGCGGGAGTGTTTCACCTGCATCTCAGTGGGCAGTGAGGAATAGTTATGCAGATGGACATGTCTTCCGTTGTGAGGAATACATGCTCCTTGTTAACTGCCGGAGTTGAGGAATTTTCTCAGATGACAAATCAACAAAACACTCAATTCACGAACATCATTTGTAAACGGAAGACCAGCTTGTATCTCTGAAAAATACTGAATGTCAAACTTAAGCTGATTTTTTCTTCTTCTCAAAATGGAGATGTGCAGCGGCGTTTCAGGAAGGAACTCATCACATTTCATTTGCCGCCGATGCTCACTCTTGTCAGCGTGCCGTCTCGATCAGGATTGCACCGCTGAGTCTCAGGGACGATCTATCAGAGGAGAAAAATCCACTGCGTGCGTCACGACGATGTCAAGAGAAATTAATTCAGCGCTGCACGACATTAGCAGCCATCTGCAGCTCTGAGGATTCCACTGACCTAATCATCACCATCTCTTTCTCTCTCTCTCTCTCTCTCTCTCTCTCTCTCTCTCTCTCTCTCTCTCTCTCTCCCTCTCTCTCACAAACACACAAATACGCACACACAAAACACTCACAGACAAAGACTGTCATCACTCCTGCTCATCTGCTCATCTCCGTCACACTCCCTAACTGCAGCGTCTGTGCCGTCAAAGTGAGCATCCAAATTTTATTTTGTGTGCAAATGTGTGAAAGAAAAATGCAACAAGACCAAAATGAAATGAAAGACAATTTAAAAGCTTTAAAGCTGCAAGACTAGGTGACAATTAATAATGCATATTCATTAACTTGATCTGCACAGCTGTCCTGCATGCCCTGTTTGTTTCTGTAGATTAGAGCAGAAACAATTCATTAGTTGATCTATAATAATAAGAACAAAAACAACCATTTTGATATGTGATTAATCATGTATGTCATTCTATTTCTAACATTGGTTTCATGTGTGACAATTAATTATGTTTGGTTTTAAGACATTTGAAGACGCCATCTTGGGCTGGAACACTGTAACATGCATTATGAACTACTATCTGACCTTTTTATTGGCCAACCGATTAATCGATAATGAAAATAATTCTTAGCTGTATATAGCTGTATAATAATAATAATAATTAATAATTCTTCAAGTGGAGAATGTTCGCTTATGCATGAGTGTGTTAATCTGTTTGCTGATGAAACCTGAGGGTTATATTTGGAGACAGGAATGACTCATCCTGGCAGCCAAAGAACAAGCTGTTAATTGGATGCAACTTTAAACGAACGCGAGAAATTCAGATGTAAAAAAATTTACCTCAGGCACTGAGAGCTTAAAAAAAAAGTAAAATGTGCTCATATCTGCTCTGTTATTGAAGTTAATACATTCAGAGGCCTCTAAAATAATTTATTATTAAGGCTTCCCTGTGCCATAAAATTGGTAAGTTATGGATATCCTGAACATCTTCATTTTAAACATGAACCCCAAATTCAGCCTGAATAGAATTAGATTATTTTTGTTGGAGTGAACAATCCTCAAATCCCCATCATTTCCTGGCGGAGGTTGTTGTTACTTCCTGGTGTTGCTGTGGGTATGTTTGTTCTCTGATGCTTTGTTTTTTTTACGTCACTATATTGTTGCCGATAACACTGAAGGCTCTTAGGTATTTTAACACAAGCAGAACAGCAGCCTTTCACTTCTGTTCCATGAAGCCATCTTTCCTCATGTCGGATAGAAACCCAGGAGGTGAATATGAATATAGTTTAGAAGTCTGGTTTGTCCCAATAGGATGCTCTTGGTTGCTTTAAACCTGTATTTTTTGGGGTTTTCGGCCTCTCTGGAGCAGCGTGTTGACCTGTTATTGCTGTATATACTTAAATCGGTAAATGTGTTATACATCTAGTAGACAGGAAATATTAGCATCTAATTGGAGTTGTGTTCAAATAGTTTATGTCCTACTCAGTCTCTTTTATCTCCACAAATTCTGAGGGAAATGTCTTGCTTTTGCGTTGCACAATGCTCCATTTCTTTTAAATAGTAATAGTCTCTAACTATGCCAGTCTGCTGCTCGGTGTTGTGCTTTTTTTGTGCTGAAAACATGGCTGATGTTAGCGGTGAGGACGAACCAAAACAGTTAAGTTGTGGGCTGGAAAACCAAGACAATTAGCTAAAAAATTGCTAAAAGAATTGAGGAAAGATGGGTAATAAATCGCTGTGGCTTTGTTGAGCGACACCTTTCTCATGCACATAACCATTTGGCTCATTGATAACGTATGTACATTCATCAGTGCATCTGTGATGGGACTCCACCAGATGATTAACAGATTAGAAAATGCTGCTAATTGCATTATTTAACCGGTAATAAACTCTAAATCAAGAGCCGTCTTATGGCTCTAAACATTGTGAAAGCTGAGCTGGCGGCTCGCAGCTAATGGTGCTAAAACTGGTTGGAAAGAAGCGAAGTATACGTCCTAAATCCTGTCCCAATCAAATGTTTCACAGCTGTTGCATTTCAGTTTATTGTCCCAGTCAAATGAAACATGTTTCTTGGGTCTATTGAGATGCAGAAACTACACCTCTGGTGGTTTGGCACCTTGCTTATTGCTACACTCTGCACAGCATACCTCCACCTGTCGCTATGAGGTCAAACTACAGTGTGCAGCAGGTGAACCTGAACAAAGACGCAGCAGTTTCTCATTTTTAATCACTGTGGATATGAATATTAATCTATTCTACAAAAAGATGCAGTGACACAAGCACAATGTGGACATCTGTTTATGTAAACATGGTAGTTAACGGTCAAATTCATGGATAGATTCATCATGTTCCTCGTGTACACCTCATGTACACCTCTCTATAGATCTTATTTGGGCATGAAGGAAGACACAAAACGCAGAAGAAAAGATGGTAACTCTGTGTACCTCGTGCTGTTCAGAAAATAAATCGAGCCGTGAGCTTGACAGGATGTCTCCAAAACTACTTTATTCAGAGAAGGTTTTGGCGTGGCGCGGTTCAAGGGCGAGGGTGGCGGCGCTCTATAAGAACTGCTCATTGGTTTCATCCTCCCCATCCATCTTCTTGGAGCTCGTAAACGCTTGTCTTTTTCTCTGCCAAAAGCTGTCTGCTGCTAAATGGGTCTTGTATTTCCACTAAATAAAATGTCCCGCTCCTGTCATCGAGTGCCAATGCCTGATGTGGAAGTAGAAATCCATTTTCGGCAGTTTATCAGATGCTCTTAAGGTTTTTTCTTTTAACAGTGCAGTGAGAGTAATTGTTAAATGCTCAGTGGCTATCAGATCAGTGGCTTATAAAGGGAGGTTATGCGCTGGTGTTGAAAGAACTGCCCTGTTAGAGTCGGACTAATGCGGTTATAACTCCTTCAGGGGCCGATGGAGAGCTCTAGTGCTTCTCTGAAAGGTAAATAGTTGCGAGGTCTGTTCACAAATGAAATGCTATACTCCCAATACAATAGAGCTCTCCTGGAGAACGAGACGGTGATGTAGATCTAAAAACAGCCGCCTGCTGCGTCTGGAAACAACACTGAGGAAATAGGTGAGAATGAACAAATAAAGCGTGAAAGACACAAGAGAGCTCCATCGAGCTGAAGGTGATAATTATTTGTCACTATGAGTGACTCCTCCCACTTTAGACATACTCATTTGATCCAATGTGACTATAAGATTATTGAATAGTGAAACTAGAAGTGCAGTTGACCTGAAGGTGATTGCTGCTCATCCCCTCATGCAAACAGGCCTTTGCGTGCCAGACGGGACCGAATCTTTCAATGTTTCCGTCCCCAGACGATCTGTAAAGCATGTGCGATTATTCGGTGCAGCGCGACGTCGCGGCTCCAAGATGTCATGAATCATTTAGCTCCCGTGTTTTTCCCCTCCCTGTTTTGTCAGCGTGCTTTCAGCCGGCCACATTGTATGCCGCACGTTTGTTAGTGTTTGTGAGGCTTCTCGTCCCTCTGGCGTCTCCTCTGCTCGCTTAAAAGAAAATGGGATTACATAATTAAGTCCTTCAGCATTAAGTATCCCCCTTCACTGCTAGTTTATCAGTAATCTACACTTCATTACAGATGCCAGAACAGTTTGGGAAAGGGCTTTGTTTCACAATATCCCTTCATACTGTGGGCGTATCTATTTTCTCTTGATCATCCACGCCGGTTGCATTATTACCCATCACCAATAAGTAATGTTGTTAATGAGATCATGCTGATATTTTTCCTGCAACAATCAAGCAGTGACAGGAACCCAACATATGCACTCTAGGATGGTATTTGTTGTTCATAGGCAGAGACCACCAACACGCAGTCTCATCTCAGTATTTCCGGCCGGTGAAAGGCTGATCGGGTGGTGATGGGTGGCCTCATTGCTGTCACATGGCCCTTAAGAGTCTCCTTCTACAAAGGTCGTGACCATGGTGACGAAGGAGGACCAACCGACTGGCGGCGTGTCGGTGCAGAGATGGATGGCGGGGATTTCATCTGTACAATGTCTAACGGGATACAGGAAATACAGACGTATTGTACTTGTAGAGCAGGTGGCCAAGGTGATGAACTGAAGGCTGATTATACACTAAATAACCTGGAACAAGAAACCATAATATGAACCACATGTTTCTTTATATAAATGATCTTTCCAAAGACCAATATGATCCCAAACGTTGCAGAAAAGATGAGTAGACTAAGCCCCAGTAGCTGCATGCGAATGTGGTATCAGGTTTGTAATAATACAGTCATTGTGTGGTATGATGCACAATATTTTTTACCAATTTTCTCGTTTCCTGAATAGATTTGTGTCATTTTATATTCATTCTCAGGATTACAGGCCTGATAATAGATAAAACACACAAAAGTAATATTTATTTAAAATGAATTTATTACTGGACAGTTTTTTCATATGTGGGGAAAGTGTTTGCTGATAGACATATAACTGTTTTTCATGTTCAACTAACCGATGTGTACCGATTAGATAATATATGTTCCCCATAATCAGTAGACAAAAAAATCTTATTGACTGTGTGGGCTTCATGTGCATTGCAAGGGTCTGAATCAGTGTATTTGCGTTGCACCATGCCTAGCCTTTGAACACTTACTGGGACTGACTGCCCGAGCAACAGACTCCACAGCAGCTGAGCATGTGAGTCAAAGCTGAGCAACTAAAACAAAACAATGTGGGGCAATGTGAGTTGGTCACTCAGTTATCACAAACATGCAAGTGAAAACTAAAATGAGCAAATGATAGGATGAGACAGGCTGGTGACAGAGCAAATGTCTTTCACAACAGTTGCTGATGATGTGATGCTACCAGGCAGAGTGGGGATCTGTTGACTCTCGAGATGACCACAACATGAAGGACATGAACACGTGCATGCATGTATTACTAAACTCTTTCCAATAAGAGGTTCTTTAAATCGTTATGCTGGAAGATATTTGAGCCAAGCATGAAACTGGGAACTGGAAACTTAACCAAATCCTGGGGCCTGAGGAACGTTTGTAGGGCTGGAAATCAAAAGAAATAATCCAAAAACGGTAGTTTTTTGCAGTCAGTTTGAACAGAGCTGTTCCGTAAGAAATTGAGCCAGACCTGAGCCAAAGGCAGTGCCACAGAGCCATCAATAAAGCCCTGGCTGCTTGTCGTTCAGCCTGAAGTGTTTTTGACCACATGTTTTTCACTGGTGCAGTTCAGCATCTTGTAAAGCATCCTGCCTGCCTGAAGTAATATAGAAACAACATTAATGCAACACAGCGGCGTGGTGGAGATGTATGGTGATTGATTTAAGGTTATAAGGGTGGAGCCACAGATCTCATTTATAGACAGTTTGATGACTTATCATAAAATTGAATAATGATGAAAGTGAAATATCTCCAGCAGACATTAATGCTCCCTTCGGGATGAATTATTAGCAACTTTTGGTGATCACTTCTATTTTCATATCGCGCCATCATCATGTGAACATGTTTATTTTGTTGGCAATCTTTTTTTTGCCTGCAAAACGACAAACTTTTCGTCAGCCTTTGCTGACGCTATGTTGTGTTTAGTGCTAAATAGGTAATGTTAGCATAGTGCACTAATCTAAGATGACTTACATGGTCAAAATGATGCAGCATGTTCACGTCGTTATTGTCAGTATGTTGTCATGCAGCACAGATCTCTCTCTCAGCTCCTTCAGTCTAAATAAACCTGAAGGAAAAGAGCTTAACGTGAGCCATGTATCTAATTTCAGCAAAGTTTTCTTCATATGTAACTCTGAATAACTATGTAAATCTTTGAAATAATCTGAAATTGAATAAATCAGATTGTCAGTGAAAAAAATAAGATGAATTACTCTTAATAGTACACCCACAAAATTACCATTTGAATATAATTTAATCTGTCTTAGCATGAATTTACAAAGAATATTTTGTAAACGAGAAATAAAAAACCCCTAGAAAGTCTTAGTGTACTGAAGTAGAAGGAGGCCAGCTGTAAAACAGCAAAACTGTCAAAACATGGTCGGTATTCTCACAAGAACAGTACCGTTCAAAACACGCTTTAGCAGTCTCTCGCTTGCACATGCGCACTACTAATGAGTTGTAAATAATGGAAAGGTTTTAGCAAAAGTTGCATGTGTTCAGGAAGTACTGAGCAATCAGCAAATGTTTTGATATAGTTTTGCCCCCATTTACTTTATTTTATTTGTATTCCTGGTTCCGACTATTAGAGAGTAATTGATTTGCAAATGGTCAAAGAGCAGTTTTGTATTCTGTAATCTCTGTATTATATTATTCAGACAATATCCTGACAAGCAGGAGATCTACTATAAGATAACCATTAACAAAACTGCCCCCCTCCTTCCTGGGCTTTACGGCTGGCTCTGGGTGAGCATGTTCATAGAAACTCAGTCGTCCCTGCAGACCTCAGGGTCGTGTGATGTTGACTTGGAAGTAGTTTGTGTCTGTTCAACACCCCCGACGCTACACAGGAAGCTTTCAAAAGTTCCCTCCCTCCCACTGCCTGCTACCCTTCCTCCTCTTTTCAGGTTACATCTGCTGCCGTTTCCTTGCTGTAATAAAATTATGTTGCAAATATTGTAACACTAATAGACTGAGCACATTTGAATGAACAGCAACAACAATAATAACAAGGTTAGCCTGCAGTTTATTGGCCCTTATCCGGTATAATTTAACACCAATCCTCTATTGTAATTACATGGCTCATTGCTGCATTGATAACTACACTGGCCGTGCAGTCTGATCACTTCCTACACGAGTACACAAACACATATTAAGCACTTGGACCATATCAATACCATGAAGTCGTCAATGCCAAGATTCAACATAAACATCCAGTATGGTGAAGTAGACTTGTCTCATGCATTATACTTCAGAGGTAAACAAGGTCACAATATGACAACATGAACAGGTATTAATGAACTCGTTATGAGCAAAAGTGTAAGAAATCAGTTAAAGTGTCGGTCTCACATAATGGAGTCTGTCACGTTGCTCTCAATTAAAACCCGTTCAGGACCGGAGCATTTCCCCACTGTGTAGTATTTCATCACTGTGTGCAGCGTCACCTAATGTTAGCAGCTCTGTAAAGACCCTACAGTCTGCAAACAATCATGCCGCAGGCTACGTAAGTGTGCGCGCAGGTTGGCAACTGAAGTACGGTATGAAAGTCACCAGTGAAAGGATGCTGTGGTGGGAGGCGGGTGGAGTAGACGGTAAACAGTTCGACCGGAGCAAACGTGGAGAATGACTCAGAGGAACTGCATAGTAACCCTAATTGCACCTGCAACTCCTTCTTCATCCTGGTTATTAACCACAGGCAGTAGCTGGAATACTTAAACCCATTTTACTATAAAATCTATAAAATTAAAGGTTTTATGTGATGTCTGCGTGCCACCTATTTGTACCATCTGCAGTTTGATAGTGTTTCACTCATTACGAGTGGCTATGAGTTCCAACATAAAATAGTGCCGTTTAACAAGAAGGAGAAGTAGTGGGGTGTTGTTGCAAAAGAGACCAACAGTGTCTTTTTTCATCTTGTCTTTCAGTGTGAGCAGGTATATGACAGCACATGAAACGTGAAGTACCAAGAAAGGAAGCCTATTTAGTTTTATTGTAATAACAAATGTAGCACCTTCTGTTTGCTTTGACACAACGTTATTGTGCAGTAAGCCAGCGTTTGTGGTTGTGTTGTTGCGTGTTGCAGACTCCCTCGAGCTGAACGTTCTCTCTCTCGCCCCCATGCTGAGCCACGGCTGTTGCTCTCTTTAAAGAGACTATGGGAAGCGAGTAGAATGATTTCAGTGTTGGCTACAGCTGCAGTCGATCCCCACGGACTCACTCTGTGGGGAAATACAATCTCTGCTTGGTCTCATGAGCACACACACATGCTAGAGATGTGTTATCGTGGCAAACCCACTGTAAACAATTTCTTATCTTACCTTCAGCGGACGAGGTTATGCAGCTGGGAATTTACTGGCCTACATATGTCCTCAACATTGATGGCTTGGCAAAAGCTGTGGTTTCCAGAAATGTTGGCAACCGTCTTCATGCAACATTTAAGCATTAATAATACAAGAATGCTTGAAAACATATTACTTGAAGTACAATACAAAACAAGTGTAAGACACTAGTCATCAAAGGCATCCAAAAATGAAAATAAAGCTAATCTTCTCCACTCAATATTCAATGTTTCATTTCTTGCTTCATATTGGTGTATGACAAAGAGCATCATTGAACCAACAGCTGTGCACACGGCTCGCAAGCTTTTGCCAATGTTTTTAGCCGCTGTGTATCCTCTGGTTGTGATGCATTACTTTCAGGTCTGCCACACATTAAACAGTCTGCATGAGCTGCAGCATTCGTTATGTTAAAAATAAAAAGGTGTGCTGCTGCACAAAGGCAATAAACAAACAGCTGTACATAATGCTTTTAAAAGATTAAAACATTTTAAACGAATAGTTAGACAATTTAGGAAACGCGCGGTTGAAGCTCTGGAAAGTTAGCTTGTCCTTCTCCGGTTCTTCAATTTTACTCTTCATGCTTCATAACATTCCTACTCCACTGCTTGTTTTAGTAGTTAATACAAAACATTAATGCAAGGAGTTCTCAACTTGCCGTATGCTGCTTTAGTTTACATGCAAGTTAACAACAGTCATAACGGCAACGCTACACATAAATATGGCCTCTCTGACCATCCTGCTACGTTGATTTAAATGTTCCTTCTACTGTTATTACGTTTCCGTAGTTTGCCATTATTATTTGATGCTGAATGTGTGTTTTAAAGGTATACTCTCTACAATATATAGAATCTCACTGAAACACATATGCTGATGATGTTTTGCTTACTTGTAGTTTTTGCGGCCCTTTCTTTGTGTCCCAGCCAGTGGGACAAACAAGGGCAGCGTCACAGTGACATAGTGTCATTGAAACTAGCGGGGTGGCCTGCTGATAGACTTACAATAGCTCTTTTTTGCTCTGTTCTGCATTAACTTGATACAGACTAAGATAATGGAGACAGGAAATTTAAAGTAGTGATAGAAGGGTGTGTCTGTGACAGCAGGAGGAGGAGGGAGCATGACACAGCATGGACAGCATAGACGAGCACATGGAAGGAAGATACATTTAAAAGTGTAGACATTATGTTCTGACTTTCCGGCAATGAACATGTGGTTTTACACAGATTGTAATCGTGGGTGTCTGACCTGGTACCTCCTATGTACATGGTCCTATACAGCACCACACTGGTTTTTACTAACAGATGTCTGTGGATCCATCTCATGATGGCTCTGCGGGGTGCCACAATGTAAATGCCACACTGTGGTTTGTGCCGGGCTGAGGAGAGAGCCATACGATGCCTGCTGTTCAGTCGTTATAGGTCAACGAGCACTAAGACTCAGATGTCAGCACCTTAAAGCTGTTATGTTCTCCCCCCTTTTTCTATTAGTGCTGAGAAAGATGATGAGTCCTGCAAATGTCAACGCAATGTGAATGCCAATGGTCCTTCACTATGAATTGGCTCCGATCTAGATTGTGCTAACAATGGATGTCTCTCCTGCACATGCACCACTGGGATCAATCAAGCTAACACAAACCCTTTTCTTTGCTTTTCCCCAGGATTTGGTATCTGAGCGCACGCTGGCCAAAGTCCAACAGCAGCAGTGCAGTGGAGCAGGGAGCTGTCTGCGGTGCTGAATTCATCAGCTAACAGAAAATCCCCAGTGCACACTCATGTGCTTGGGCCGCTCCTGAGAGCTCCTATTCCTAGCAGCAACTGACCACCACCTCCACATCCAAGATGGACGACGACCAGCGCTACAGAGACGGGCGCTCAGACTTTGTCCGCGGCGCCAAGGACATTGCCAAAGTCGCCAAGAAACAGGTCGGCAAGAAGATGGGGCGCGGCGTGGACAAAATGACCGACGAGTACACCAAGCGCTCCTATAAGCGCTTTGAGGAGGAAGATGACGATGAAGACTACGGGGGCGTGCCAAGCAACGACGGGTACTACCGCAATGACAGCCGGGCCAATGACGATGAAGGTCACAGCGACTCCACTGAAGGACACGACGAGGATGATGAGATCTACGAAGGGGAGTACCAGGGGATCCCGAGGGCCGACTCGGGCAAGGCTGGCGGCATGGATGGAGCGACGGCCGCCCCGGCGCAGCAGTTCAGGGATCTGTCGGCCTACGAGGCCGAGAGGAGGAAAGACCAGGAGGAGCTGGCCGAGCAGTACGAGACCATCCTGCAGGAGTGTGGCCACGGGAAGTTCCAGTGGACGCTCTACTTTGTCCTCGGGCTGGCGTTGATGGCGGACGGCGTGGAGATCTTTGTGGTCGGCTTCGTGCTGCCCAGCGCGGAGAAGGACATGTGTCTATCTGAGCCCAACAAGGGCATGCTGGGTAAGAGTTTCAGATATTTTGCTTCTAATTTTAATAAAAAAATAGATGCATAGTCTTGTGTCTCTGTCCACTGAGCAGAGTTTTCAACTCATCTGCTGTCCATATCCTCTGTCAGTTGTCTTTGTCTTAGTGCTCCTTTAGGAGTTTATAACCACTTTACATTTTATCTGTCTTATCTTAGAAGTGACCGTTGCAGTTTATCCCCCAGTAATTGCTTTTCTTCAGCCGAGTTGTCAAAAGAACTACAGCTATTTAAGATTCAACTGCCCGTGCAGACTCAGAACAGCCGTAGAATTTTAATCAAACCCTTCAGCCTCTCCGTTCTCTGCTTCAGCGTGTATGAAGTGTGTGTGTGTGTGTGTGTGTGTGTGTGTGTGTGTGTGTGTGTGTGTGTGTGTGTGTGTGTGTGTGTGTGTTTTGAAGGTGTTTGTGGGTGCTTTGAAGAAAATGTTATGCCATGGCATGCTATTTGTTGGCCTCCTCATAGTATATGCGGCATGTCTGTTGCTTTGCCCACTTCACAAGCTTACAGAAACACAGACCTCGTCGTGATCGTTTTCCTATCCCCAGGGCCAAAGTCCAATCAGAGTCCAAACCTGCCTCACCATCTGTCATTGGCTGCCCAACAAGGACACCATGAACAAGGGCCAGAGGTCTCCCGGAGATAAGGAATTCAAACACACTGTTCAGTTTTATAACTTTCATATAGAACTTATAACATTTGGATTTAATCAAATGTGTCAGGGGATACAAATAGACACATCTTCTACATCTCTAACCCTGAGAGAGACTTGGTTTTAGTCCAGTGGATGAAATATATATTGACATTAGTGAGATATTCTTGTCCAGATTTGTTGGACATGAAATATTAATGGGACATTTTTACCGCAAGCAAGCTCGCACCCATTCTTTAATGTGTTGTTCTGGGAAAATTCTGTAAATATACTTCACTCGCTAAAGTAGACATTTACAATCTGAAATGTTTTGCTAAACGTCGCATCAGGCTAATACAGACTGACAACATCGTCTGTGAATACATTGACTTGTATAGTTGAATTCAGATGCTCGACGAGGTTTCAATTCTGCGTTTCCGTTAGTTTGAGGGAGTCAGATGAGATCTGTTGACATAATTTCCAGTGCTCTCACCGGGCTTTGACTGCTCAGCTGTACTGCTGCTACATCGATGAACATTGTTCCCCTACAGATGGAGATGCCAGTGTATTGAGCGTCCGTGCTGTTGGACAGTGGCCCTCATGCAACCCTAACCATCGTCATCCTCGACAGATCAATTCAGACTGATTTCTTTTTATCACGACGAGTTCACAAGGTCACAAGTTTAGATTTTCTTTTGAGTTCGCTGATCAAGTACAGTACGCTTGTTTTCAGCTCGAGTTCAAGCTTGTGTATTGTCAACTGTAATTCTCCAGTTTGACCTTTGTACCAAGGCTATATTCCTATCAATGTGTAATTATACATAACATGTGTTCTCTTTGTTTTAAGTGAAAACAGTAGTATGTAACCACACACGCATGCACAAACACACACGCATGCACACGCGCACACACACACAGCTGTTTTTGGCAGGCACTATGCCTCTAATTGGTTACTGGGATGTGTGATTTTCCCTGTGGACCAGCCTTTGTGTCTGCTCGTACATCCATAACAATTTTGACTCAGTGTGCATGTGTGTCATTTTCATTGTGTGTGTGTGTGTGTGTGTGTGTGTGTGTGTGTGTGTGTGTGTCCATTGCAATGTTGAAATAAATAAAGCAACAGAGGGAGCAAGAATAGCACTGTGCAAAGATACTTCAGTAAAAGCCCATTCTGGAAGGAAGAAACGAAGGACGCAAAGAAAAAGTGTATCAACTATTTGCGATACAGTAGTGAAATCTTCCCTTCTGTAATGTAGCAGAGTATCATACTTGGCAATTCCTATAAGATGGAAGACAATAGTATAACAAGCTAAAATGTTATACTCCGTCACTTCCAGCTCTACTCCCTCCCCTCTTTGCTGGTTTTGTTTGGCCAGGGGGGAGCCAGTAGGGAGACACGACCGGCCCCTGATTCCCTCCCCCTCCCTGTTACGCAACATGCCTGACTCATTCTAGAGAGCCTCCTTTCCTCATGCCTCTCTGCATCCTATGATTCCCCAACCCCCCGTCCTCACCCTCTTCTTCCTCACGACGTACAAACAGAGCTTCCTCTGCTGTCGTAGTGCCAGTTTCTTTTACCAGACGCACTTTGGTGGAATCATGTATTGTGGGACGGATAGCGTCTACACATGTGTGAGGGGTTAATCGCCTGAAGAATATTACCTCCCTCTCAGCAAAAAGCATTCAGATGTAGGCAGAGAGAAGGATTCAGAGGCAAATGGATCATTGTTCGACCAAAGATCCACAAAAACTAATTGTCTCTCATGGCCTTTTTGATTTTGTTAGATGTGTTAATCTGCGTAAATCTGTTTAAATACATATTACACAGATCTCATATTCACTGCATGTTTCCAACGTCGCAGAAATGAGGGAAATGAAAAGCGGGACAAGCGGAGAGCGGCTTTGAAATGGCAGCAGTGATGCCTGCGTGGTGCAGCAGTTTTTGCTCGAGGAGCGAGAGGAGACACTTTCCCAGGCAGCAGAGAAACAGAGTGGTTGTCATTGATTTGTCCTTGTTGTGAAGCTGCGGAGGTTGAATCTGCAGCGTTGTTGGTTTGCCATAATGGGAAAAAGAAAGTGGGGTTTGCTGTATGCCACAGCTCTAGAAAGAGGTTTCTAGAAAATCGCTGGAAAAGTACTTTAATGTCAAAAGGTATTTGGTGTTCCTGTTGTGACCATTATGTTGACATAGGGAAAGATATATTTTCTTTGATATTCTGCTGGAGATTGAGCTGTAAGGTTTGGCTCTGTGCATTGTGCCTATATGCACAATTAGCTATTGCACAGTTAGAAACCTGTTGTGCATCTTAATGAACATAGAACAAAGAGCTGAGATCAATGATGAAGAGAGACAGATGGGATGAAGAGAAGATGGAGAGAACGACCACTTGTGTCAGTTTGATTTATTAGCTCCTGGGAGATGCTGGCAGAGGAAATAAATAACATTTAGTTCAACATAATAGCTTAGATATTAGTATTTAGCTAACATCTGAAAATAGATATGCAAGTTATTAGTCAACAGCTGCAAAAAAATAATAGCAGCTGATTCAAAAAGCCAAATTTATTCATCTTTAAGTTTCAAATAGAGGCATGACATGTCTTTTCATAGCACCTCAAGTATTCAGTCTATTCAGTTAAATATTTTAATGTCAGAGAATATTACTTTTTTTTCTTGTTAAGATATGACTTTTACATGTTCTTGATTGAAAATAAAAATCCTCATTCTACAATAGCAAAGCCGGTTAATATAAGACAAACCGAGAACTTTACACTGCATGCAGAACAAGAGCTTTATTGGAAGTGAGTTGAGGGTGTCACTTCCGACCATGTGCGAAGCAGAGCTTTTTATATGCAGGTGGTTTCACAAGTCATTTCCACCCTTCTGAAGGTGTGTTCTGCCGTGTTAGTTTGCCATTCACCTCACATCGTAGTGCAGCCGCCGCTGTCACAGGGGGAGGCAGTCGCTGCTCTCAGTGGTTTGCAGTGAGGAGTGTGATGGCTGACTGGCCAAGTCAACATGAGGGCGTGCGTTCTCCTCTGGTGCTGACGAGCATCGGCCTCCCGGCTCATTCAGAAAGCCCTGTGCGGTCTGGCAGAAAGGGAAAACTGTCTATTAATAGTGTCCACACTGCCCTGCCCCCTCCCTCGCTCTTGAACACAAACACACAACCCTGCAGAGCCACACGCTTTCTCTTTCCATGTTCATGCACACACACACACACACACACACACACACACACACACACACACACACACACACACACACACACACACACACACACACACACACACAAACACACACACACACACACACACACACACACACACACACACATGCGCGCGCGCCGTCCCAGCAGCCTTTGGGAGCTCTGTCACAGGGCAGACTGGCCACAGTTCTCCTCCAGCTTTCTTTTTTTCACACTATCTTTCTCTCTCTCTCTCTCTCTCTCTCTCTTTTTCTCTCTCTCTTTCTCCTTCGCGCTCCATCCTCCCCTCCCCCCACTTCCTCTCCAGAGTGATGAGGTGCTCGGCTGACTGAAGACTCCTGCTTCTACTCTCTCCCGTCCTCTCACTCAACATCCTCTCTTTTCTCTCTCTCTCTCTCTCTCTCTCTCTCTCTCTCTCTCTCTCTCTCTCTCTCTCTCTCTCTCTCTCTCTCTCTCTCTCTCGCTCTCTCCACAACATATGAATTATTAAAGAATGAATGAGGCAGCAACCCCCTACCTTAATATTAGGTTCGGCAATGCATTGCCAGTCAAAGGAATCAAATATTAAACAAATACTGCACCTCTACCGTTAACAAACATATTTAACTGAACAAAATGAACATCTAAGCAGTGAAATTGTCAAATAATTACAATGTTAATCAGTAGTTGGCAACGTAACTGCTGCTGGATGTTTTAAAGTGCAAACATCATTATCGTCAAATCTTGTTATGGGCTTTGAATCTCCTTGCTGCAGTCTTCACGATACTGAAAACAAATGCCAGATACTAAACAATCAAAAAACATCAGCTCAAAAGAGTGCAGAATACAAAAGCTTGTACAGTTGCTCAGCAGTTGCCATCAGTTGCTTTCTTAAACATCTAGCAGTTTGGGGACAACATCAGTGAAGTCAAAAGTAAGTTCAATATTATTCAGTCTTCTGTTAGCTCACATTGGGAAATATCTGCCTCTTAACCTGCTTGTTCCCGACCTCGTCCCTCACTTTTCGGTCTGCTGTTCAAGCGTTTTCAATAAAAACAGCTGCTTGCCGCAGTAGAGAGTGAACCGAAACAATGGGCTGAAAGCCGCTAAAGCCCACAGAGTTGAGGGGAAATGCAGAGTTAGGTGATCATTATTTGCGGGTTCATCAACTGACCTCACTGAACTTGTAACTCTAGTTCAGACCGAATTGGTACTAATAAGAAATTATTTTGCATTCAAATGTACAAACTGATAACAGCAAGACGGCACTTTATTACTATATTAGATCTGGTGCCAGGACTCCGCACATCAGAGGCTGCGGTGGGTCGGACAGATAACCCCGCTAATCGCACCCATGAGAACAAGGTCATAAAGAGGCCAGTGTGTGGCTCGTCTCTGGCTATCGTCTGTGAACACCAGAATCAAGTCATAAACAATTACCAACAAGGGTACACAACCAAGCTGGATGCTATTCTCTGCAACAACTCCTGATCGTTTATTTTGCCCCTCAGTTGAACGAGATAAATTGGGACATGTTTTATCCTTGAGCCAAATGCAGCTGCTAACAAGCCGCCCAGATAGACAGACCTTAGCCGGCTGTTTGTGACGACATCGGGAGATGGAGAGACAGAGAGAAAGAGAGATAGAGGGATTGTGTTGCAGTGAGTGCTGAAAAGGTCAGGTGACAGATCAGCTCAGCAGATTCTTCAGACTTGAGAAGATACATTTTATGGTCCCATGCTGGTCACCATGGCTGTCCTTCTGTCTTTCTGGTCGTCGCCAAATGCTGCTGCACTGCGACGACAGCTATGCAGCCCAGTCCTCCTCAATGCCATCCTGCCCGGGTGAAACACATGCAGACACAGACGAAGCAGGAGCGCAGGCTCTACAGTACACGAGAACATGGGAGTATTGACATAAACTCGTAGAAGTAAACACACGCCGGTGGGGGACTACACACCTGCTTAGCACACAAAGAATCACCTGCAATCAATCAAACAAGGGAATGAAAGTCACCTTCTTCCCTGTTTCAGCACTGCAGTGTTGACACAGAAACACACAGGCAGGCAGAGGAGAGCCAGAGGGACTGAGTCACAAATACACTGCTGTCAATGTATTTAAAGGTCTTTTCATCCAAAATAAATGGAAAAGCCCTCTTCATATTACATCAAGGCAAGAACATCCATCCTCAGTGCCAAACTCTGCTATTTACCCTCTCACATTTTAATTATGCGTTCAATTTCCTCATCCCAGCAGTTAGCTTGTTAGACTGTGTGATGGATGATCTTAGCTGAGCCAACTGATCAGCTTGAAGACCATGGAGGTGTCCTCTGTTCTCTCGCTTAAATAAACGACCCCCATGATGGCTTATCTGTCTGGTTCATTTACACCATTTAGCAATAAAGAAACAACTTGTGCCCTCATTGTTGCGGCTTGTCTCCTTGACTGTTGGGGCTTGTAGGCAAAGGGCAAGCTGGTTGTTACAAACAGGCTGTGACATGCAGAATTAAACATATTGCTGTCTTAACAGTTAAACAACACAATGCACCCACTCTGGTTCAGTGGCCACTTAAAAGGGAAATGTAGGAAATGGATCATAGTTTAGTTCAATTTGTAATTATTAAACCCACAATAAAGGCAAGTGACAATCACCTTCTAACCACCACACAAGGTATGTTATCTTAAAGGTGACATGTACAGTGTCCCTGTAACCTTTGGCCGGTCCAAACACTCACGGCGCACAGCTTCGGTAAAGTTCTAATAGAGAAAGTAGTGTGTCCTTTATGTTCGGCGGAGTTAAGGGTGCGGAGGCACTTTGTTAAGGTTATTTTAACCACCACAATAATAAATATGTGATTAAGGTGAGGGAAAAATCTTGGCCCAAAAAAACAGTTTGGTTTCCGTGTTGAAGTTCAATGTTGTGTCGTCACCTTCAACCACCCCGCCTTTCTTCCTACTTGGATATATATTCAACGGACTTGTGCCTTACAATATATTACGGCTATTAGAGGGCTTCGTCACTTGAATGTAGACGTATATCTTTTTGGAGCATTTAATAACTGGTGCTGTTGTTTTTCTTGGGAGGACAGTCCTGCAGATATTGTCGATAGCAAGAATGAATGAAAAACAAAACACTGGTATTAGACTTTGTAACTGAAGGTCATCCAGGTGTTGCGATTACAACACCATTTGTGAAATTATTCTGATCACTTTTATTACTTCAATGTTCATTTTAATAGTTCTAGGCTTTTTAGAGCAACAGTTGAGATCACAATATCCAATCAATTTGCGGTTGAAAGTTTTGTTTGCCGCTGTAATGAGGCGCTGTCGTCTCATTAGCCTCACAGAATTGACTTTTGGCCTTGACTTTGGTATCGTATGATTAGCTGTGAAAGATTGTGTTGATTGTCCAATCCGAATGAAGTATTTGATAAAGCTTTAATATTCAATGGGAATACTGTACATGCTAAACACACTGGTTTTAATTTGCCCATTTGATAAAAAACAAAACATTTAATCCAAGCTTTTTTTTACATACAAAAAAACCGAGAGTGACATTTAAGAGCAGATGTCAGGACCAGACACCACACTGGCCTCACCCCCACCCGTAACTGTGTCACGGCAGGAGCAGGGAGCGTGGAGACTGTTGACAGGATATCAATACGGCAGCAATTGCTAGGGAGCAACTGGTGTGTGTTTGTGTGCGTTCGAGCATCATGTCTCTGTAAACTAGAGAGAGAGAGAGAGAGAGAGAGAGAGAGAGAGAGAGAGAGAGAGAGAGAGAGAGAGAGAGAGAGAGAGAGAGAGAGAGAGAGAGAGAGAGAGAGAGAGGAGAGAGAGAGAGAGAGAGAGAGAGAGAGAGAGAGAGAGAGAGAGAGAGAGAGAGAGAGAGAGAGAGAGAGGAAGCTGCCTGTCCATGTTATCTCGTTTTAGTTTCATCTGTACACATGTTGGTGAACGCAGGTCACACCATTTTTTTTTTAGATTTATGCTAACTTGCGCTCATAGCCTGTGGTCTCTCGCTCCATACTTAACATATAAACAGGTTCAGTTTAAAAAGTGCTATCCAAAAACTATTACTATTATTATAATCTTGACCCCCACCACCTCCACTGTGGTAGTATGATTGGTACTTCTCTCTCTGTTACAAAATACTTCAGCAGTCCAATAAGTCTGTCAAATGAGTTAATTTACTGGAGATTTAAGATAGAGATACATAAATCTAACGAGAGTGGAAGTGAGGATTGGAAGTAATAACAATGACTTTACTGATGAATAATTATTCATTATCGTGCCCTTTGTCTCTTCACTTCCTCGTTATCTCTTCCCATCACATTATCCTCTCTCTCCTCTTTCTTATCCACCAACTCTTCCCTCTTCCCCCCTGCAGGTCTGATCGTGTACCTGGGGATGATGGTCGGGGCCTTCGTGTGGGGCGGCCTGGCCGATCGGATTGGCAGACGGCAGACGCTCCTAATCTCCCTCTCCATCAACAGCGTGTTTGCCT
The DNA here is from genome assembly GCF_023055335.1 of Clinocottus analis. Lineage (NCBI taxonomy): Eukaryota > Metazoa > Chordata > Actinopteri > Perciformes > Cottidae > Clinocottus > Clinocottus analis. Next base: position 11,599,504 of record NW_027176251.1, on the reverse strand, counting down.
TCTTCTCGTCCTTCGTCCAGGGCTACGTCTCCTTCCTCTTCTGCCGCCTGGCCTCTGGTGTCGGGTAAGAAGAGCAATGAGTCACACAGTCACAGCAGAGCTGGAAGTGAGACAGTCACGACCACTGGGGAACATCAGTCGGCTTGACAGGCCGAGCAATGCCACATGTCAGGGAACAGATGAAAATACTGCACTCATATTGCTGTTAAAGGAAAGCAACCTTCTTCTTCGATGTCTGTGAGGTTTTTCTGCATTTCAGGAGCCGTTTTTTCTATTAAGCGTTACAATGTGCTTTCCAATGTTCCTATTTCCTTCAATCCTGTTTTACTTAAGGAAGTAATTTACTGCACTTAAGTCAACAGCCTCCACACAATGAGCGGGATAAGTGGGCTGTAAAGGCATATACAGAAAGCCATTGTCACACTCCTTATCTGAAATTAATAATTTGTGGCCTCGCATTGGTGAAAATGAAAACAAAAAGGCAAAAACAAAGGGAGCCCAGAATACATTGCCCTTTTTACCTACTGTTTAGTTTACTGTGTGTTGTGTGTATCTAGGGCGGGCAATATCAGTTGGTCCATCACTTTGGATCAGGCCGAAATGTCTGAACAAATATTGGACGGATTTCCATGAGATTTTGTACAGAAATGTTTCCCCTTAAGAAGATGAATCTGAACGACTTTGGCGATCCTCTGACTTCTGCTCCTTTCCGGGAGCTTGAAGTTTATAGTTTGATTTTGAAAGGTTTCCGTTTAACAGCAGGTCAATATTTTGAAATATATAGATATTCATGTTCTCAACTGTAATTACTTAGACTTGGTTTATGACCAAATACCTGCAAAACGAAGTTCTTTCAACCTCAGCTGTAGTTTGTATTCAAGGCAATGTACACATACTAATGTGCTAAGTTAAGCCGTACGGTACACATGGTACACATCGTCTGTCTAATATCAGCTGGTTAGCATCGTCAGTGTGAACATGTGAGCTTGCTGACATTAGCATTTAGCTCAAAGCACTGCTATGTGTTTGCAGAGTCGCTTGCATGGCTATAGAGTTTCGTTGATATGACCACTTGGGATCATAAAGTCAGACATTGAAATTCATCAGACAATGGCTTTAATGTGCAAAGATGTACAACAACTGTGAATTTGGGCGATGAAAACAAAGTTAACCTACTGCATGCAATTGGGCTTCTTCTTTTATTAATATTTGATTGACATAGTGCTCTAGAAAAAAAAGCTTAGACTCCTCTTCCCACCTTGCCTTACAATTAATAGACTGTAAGTGTGTGTTATTCTGGTGAAATGTGCATAGTGACCTTTTCATTATGGATATTTCTGCCATTTGGCCGTTTGGACTTTATCCAAATCCAGTCATTGCGTTAACCATCTCTGCTGTGTGACTGCAGAGCTCTGAGTCTGACTGTGTCCTGGCATTTGTTCCCGTTGGATTGTATAATGTTGTGATGGAACATGTACATGCTGCCATGAATATAGTGTTATTGATTGCAGTCAGCTCGGCCATTATTGGTGTTTTTCGTGAAGACAATTAATCTGCATTTCTCGGTTGCTTTATTGTCTCCCATATCTCCTGCTGTTTTTTCTCAAAACTCCTTTTTTTCAATTATTTGTGTTCTTTTCTATACTCTCTACGCCTTCCTCCCTTTGTTGTATTGCTCTTTTGTCAGTCTTCTCTTTCTTCACAAAATTACCTAATGTATTTTCTTTTCCTATTTTCCACCTTTTTAAATGACTATTGCCGTCATGCTTTTGTCTTCCCTCTGTTGTTTCTCTTGTCTCACTTATCTCACCAACCATTTGCTTCTCCATGTGGATCGCTTTTCCTGCTCTTCTTTTAATTGTCTTTTCCCTTTTTAATCCCTGCCTCCCTCTTTACTCCACAGCATCGGCGGCTCCATCCCCATTGTGTTTTCCTATTACTCCGAGTTCCTGGCTCAGGAGAAGCGAGGAGAGCATCTGAGCTGGCTCTGCATGTTCTGGATGATCGGCGGTATCTACGCTTCTGCCATGGCCTGGGCCATCATCCCACACTACGGTATGAAAAACAAACAGATCACTCAGTCAGGAAATCACTTTCCAAGGCCATATGTATGCCGAACGCCTGTTAGTCAATGTGTCAGTTAGCTAAACATTCATTTTAACTCTCTTCTGCAGAGATGAGATGTCATCTTTGTTTCCATGTGACACTGGTGTAAAGCAACTAAATACAGTTTGGAAATGTGTGCTTGAAAAAAAAGGAAATGGAAAATGGATGTAATAACTTTCCTGCCGTGTAAATAAATGCATACAGCCAGAGCAGTACGGTTTCAATGGAGAAGCTTCCTGTGTACACAGTTCAAGTTTTGCAGCTGCTTCTAGACCTCTCTCTCTCTCTCTCTCTCTCTCTCTCTCTCTCTCTCTCTCTCTCTCTCTCTCTCTCTCTCTCTCTCTCTCACCTCATTTAGGCTGGAGTTTCCAGATGGGCTCGGCCTACCAATTCCACAGCTGGCGTGTCTTTGTGATGGTGTGTGCCTTACCCTCTGTGGCGGCCATCTCTGCCCTCACCACCATGCCCGAGAGCCCTCGCTTCTACTTGGAGGTCAGTTCATCAGTGCTCGCCATTGTGCTCAGAAATATATTAATATGTATATATCATTTAAATAAACGTTGACATACTGAATGCATAAACAGCATTCGTGGAAGTGGAAGATGCTGTGTTGGAGACAAAGTGCTGCTTACACACTTTTCTTGAATATTTTGAATAAGTAAACAAATATGTGCATATATGCATACTGACGCAGGCTAAATAAATAGAGAGGTGCTGTAAGATATGTATTGCTGAAGTTTTATGTTTCTTTTTCAGTATGTTTTAAATATCGACACTAAAAAGTAAACATGAAAGTTGCAGATAAAACACGAGAGTTTTAAGATTGTTTTTTTTGTGTTCGTTACTTGATCCTTTACCGTTCGTATAAAGTATGTGGACATGTAGTGTGCTGGTGATATGGTCCAAAATAATTACCATCCGCCTATAAGGCTAGCTCTTTTTCTGTGCTGCTGAGCCACTTTGAGCTAGCAAGCATAGAATATAGTCAGAATTTAGTGACTTGTTCCTATATATTTTTGAGTTTTGGTTTTAACATTACTGCTGACACACACACACACACACACACACACACACACACACACACACACACACACACACACACACGTTTCCAGTATTTTAGCTAAGCTAACTGGCTACCAGCTGTAAATTCATAGCCACAACGGTTTCAATCATTTTATCTGACTCCATATCCGAAAAAGTCAAACTATTTCTCTAAGAACATACATCACGTATTAGCCAGTGACATCACATACACAGGAAGAAGAGATTACTGGAGAAAATCAACGCATTTATCAAAATAGGACAAAGCTGTGTCAAGGTATTCACATCTTAAAAACATTTTCCACTCGTCATGAAAATAGAATACAAGGTGTACATATATAAAAAAGGAATGAATACAAGAATAAATAACTAAATATGAAATGTGGAAAATCAGAGTAATTTCATTTCCAAAGGGTACTTCAGTACAATTTGAACACTGGCTAACATTTACATTTTCTTTTGTTTCTCTCCTCCAGAATGGGAAACATGACGAAGCGTGGATGATTCTGAAGCAGGTCCATGACACTAACATGAGGGCCAAGGGTTACCCAGAGAGGGTCTTCTCTGTAAGTCACAATCACGAATGATATGCTTTACATGTTTGTCTGTATGCAGGAGGAAATGCCTTCACACAGTGTGTCTGTCTGCAGGCAGTGCAGAAGGTTATAAGCTCTGTGCTGCATACATTTGCATATTAATTACATTAAAACACATTTTCTTTAAACTACTGTAATCTCCTAAGGCTTCAAGCCGCACCTTATTTATAATACTTGATGAAATATGAAATATGGTGACAAAAATACTTTATAACCTCTTCTTGCTACATTAATTATCATAACTAGCCATGTTTGATATATATCAGTGTTAATGGTGAGACGGACAGATCCGGTGCCTTTCACATTACGTGGTGCCTTTCCATTGTCTCAGCGGTTGTGTGCCCTTATGAGAGAGCTCATTTGGCAGCTGTTGTAAATCTGCTGTACAGATTTGCTGAGATTCGTACGTTAATTTAAAAATGATATGGATGAATAATGATATGGAAACAACATTAATTCTATGCAGCGTGTGTGATATCTCTAAGGAAGGGTGTGAAAATGAAATGGTGCAGCACAATGAATTCATTTAGGTTTTGCATGTCTGATATCGCATGCAGAGTATACAGAAAAGCAAGAAGAATACATTTAACAATGCATTCATGTAATCCACATTTTTAATGATTGTGCTGTTGCCTCCAGGTGACCACCATCAAGACAGTGAAGCAGATGGATGACCTGGTGAACTTGGGCGACGGTGCCGCCTGGCATGAGAAATGGAGGATCAAACTCTCGACACTTTTCCACCAGGTTACAGTGTTTTTTTCTCTTGATGTTACTGCTTTTTATTAAGGAATATTTAATAATCTTTTTCTAAGACATTTTTATGCTTCCGTGCCCACAACAGCCGCGGTTGTAGTCTACCAAAAAGCTGAATACTGCGAGTGCTAAAAAATAGTCATATTCGTTGTTCATAATGATAATTTTGAGGGAGAACGGTCTCAACGGCCTCTGAACTGTTGCCAGCTTTCTTTTTTGGAAAAGAGGTGTCTAACGTACATACTCTGACTTTAGCAATTTTTCTTTAAGGGTTTCTTGATAAGAATTAGATGAGAAGATCAATACCGTTCTTGTATTTGTTAACTACATACGAATATGGTAACAAAGCCAGGAAGCAATTAGCCTGTCTGAGCCTAAACACTGAAATCATGGGTACACAGCTACTCTGGCTGTAACAGAAATTACCCCCCTCCCCACAGCTTCCTTATTAACAGGGATCTTGATTGTAGCAATGAAAAGATGTGGTTTGACAAGGAGTATTTCTTGGTGACCAGCAGCCCATTGAAGTGACTTCCTACTGTACTCACCATGAGACCAAAAACAATACCTTTTTTCTTTTTGTTTATATTTCTGGTTCTGCACAGATTAAAAAAAAACAAACATCATACAACATGTCTGTCTGGCCCCAGTGTGCTTTGGAGAGAGCTAGCTGTTTCCCCATGCTGTCGGTGTTTACGTCAAACGAGGCCAACTGTCTCCTGGCTCTAGCTTTGGGAGAGTGGTGTCAATCTTCTCATCTAAGTCTTTGCAAGAGAGTGAATGAGCGTATTCCCCACAAACCATTTATTTAAAACACAGTGTCATCAGTGTGCACTGGGGGTTTAACTGCCTACCAAATATTGTGAGCAAAATACAAACCATTGAATCATCAAGAACAGCTATTATGATCAAGGGAATCCGCGTGATTATTTTAATCAGTGTTGAAAAAGCGCATTCAAAAAACATAAAATATATATTGGTCAGAAGACTCTGCTCCGCTCTGCCTTTGTATATATTTTATATTCTTTGTCTTTGTGGACGGTGTGCATTTAGTGAGAGGACGTGTTTGTCTCTCCGCTTGTGCTGCCGAGGCTGTCTCAGTTTGTGTACAGGAAGCGTGGAAAGGGATTCTGGGACATGGTGTTCATTTCTTGCAGTGTTCAGAGACGTCCGGTGTATATGTTTTTTTTTTGTTGTATCTGATTTTTTGTTGTATCTGTGTTTCCATGTCCGTGTCTATGTGTGTGTTCCATTAGGTGTGGACTAATTTCCAGGCTATTTTCACCCCCGAGTACCGTCGCACCACCTACATGATGATGGCCGTGTGGTTCTCTATGTCTTTCAGGTAAGATGTGGTTAAGGAACTTTCACCTACAGCAGGCATTTCTTTATTGAGACACTACCCAGCCAGTGATGTCCATTTATCAGTTGCTGGCTCGAGTCGTACTCGTCAGTATTGTGTCGATATCTGTTGGCTTAACTAACAGCTTGCTGTCGGGCAGCTGTGGCTGATCTGAAAGCAGAGGAAGTGCTCATTTGTCAAACATTATCTAGAGCCCAAATGACATGGCCGTGCTGTGTCAATACTGCTGATACACAAGAGTGTCTCAGTGAGTAGGTCAGAATATAATAAGTAAACAGAAGAAACTTGCAGCGGGCAAGATGTTTTTTAATCATGGACTTGAGTTACAAGTCCATTACAAGTAGAATTTAACATGTGTAAAAGTATAGAAGTATTATCATTAAAATATATTAAAGATAGACATTACTGTTTTATATCCTTGACTGATATTTTATATACCCCCTGTTGTCTGTCCTTGTGCTAAGCTAACCATATTTCATATTTAATGGGCTTGTGTGAGAGCAGTATTGATCTGCTCATCCATATTTGTTAGAGAGCAAATAGGCATAGTGCCCAAAAATGTTGACCTATTCCTTTAAATTCAACATGTGCGAATGTACTTAATTCAGTACCCGAGAAAACTATTTCAGTTTGATACATTATTGCTAAAAACATTGCATTATTTACAATCCATTTACCTGACTTTTTTTAATTACAATAATCTTGAATTCCTCGGATGTCAACATGTATAATGCCAGCAGTAAGCCATAGTGCACAAGCACTGTCACACATCCAGTACATCTATTTTTCCTTGAATATTCACGGTCACAGCAACACCGCTCGTGTGTCTCTTCGGTCTTCATGTTTTCTCGGTTGAGACAGCAGCTCTCTCACCTTCTCAAGCTCTCTCTCTCTCTCTCTCTCTCTCCTCGTCCAGCTATTACGGTCTGACAGTGTGGTTCCCCGACATGATCAAGTACCTGCAGAAGCAGGACTACTCCTCGCGCACCAAGATGTTTGCCAAGGAGAAAGTCGAACACGTCACCTTTAACTTCACCCTGGAAAACCAGATCCACCGACAGGGAGAGTACTTCAACGACAAGTGAGTCAGCTGCTTCCTCTCGTTAGTGTTGGCCTGTTGAATGAGTCTTAAATGACATCATGGTGAGGTGCCTTTTATTCTAAGGTTGATTTTTATATTTTATACATCCAACATCTTGTTGATGAATTTATTCACAAAGTGTGAAAACGAGGCGGATAAAAACAAACCAAAATCAAAATATGAAAGTGGCTTCAGCAAACGTTTTTACAAAGTATTGTTTTGATTGGATGAAAGCCCTGCAGACGTGTTCATGTTTAACAAGCCGGTCTATGATGTTTCCTTTGACCTTGCCTTTTCAACCTGAACTCTGCGTGAGATTTTTAAACGGCTCCCGCGATCTCTTTTTGCACCTTCCTTCCTTTTTGTCTCCTCAACTCCTCGCTCCATCTATTCATCGTCTCTTTACCTCCATTTCTTGATCTCACAATCCCTGTATGTGTTTGCTTGCAGGTTTATGAACCTGAAAATGAGATCCATGGTGTTTGAGGACTCGCTGTTCGAGGAGTGTTACTTTGAAGACATCACTTCCAGCAACACCTTCTTCAAGAACTGCACCTTCATTGCCACCCTCTTCTACAACACAGGTAGGACATGCATACACACATTCTCGTCCCAGTCTTTCAGAATGTTTTCAGAAGTAGGTCTGTCTTTCCTTCCTATCAAAAATGTTGGCTTTTCTTTTGGGCGTGCATCGCTGCAAACAATCCCACACATGTCTTCATTGGAAAATGCTCCTTTCGGAATAAGGCCTCACAGGAAATCCTGTTTACGTGACTCAAATCAAATCCTGAATATTGTCATATTCTGAATAATAGTGGAAAATAAGTGTGCATCATAATATTTAGTTAAATCAGTTAAATCAGTTTGATAAAAAATGATTTGACTTGAAAATGATAAAGTGAATAAATTAAATCTAGAAAATGTAAATGTGACGTGAGCTGTGCATTTAACCTCCACTACAAGACCACCGCTAATAAACTATCATACATTATTATGTGATGTTGTCTCCCCTGCCTCTCTGTGCTATTTATAGTATTTTAAAAGATATCCTTTTCAGTAAAGCTATTGGCACAGTGTCACTCTTGTGTGTTGGCTGTCTACAAAGGCAATCTCATCAAGGGACTGTGTGAGAAAACTGTCGTCGAGCATTATGATGGATAGAAGATGGTGTCATCTGTTCCATTAAGACCTGCCAATTAACAAAGAATACTTCTGGCAGTAATTTGTAACATAAATACTCTGTTTTAGTGGATGCAGTATGTTCCTTCTTTCCTTATGTCGAAAAGAGAAGCATCATCAGCTCCACCTGTTTGTCGAAAAGGCTCAATTACTCTCCTTTTCGCTCTCTGCGCCGGCTGACTGGCACTACACCAAATGCAGCATCGCAGGGCTGCAATGTCTCCTAGCAACCCAGGCTCAACCCTCCATTATTTCAGCTGAAAGATGGAGAGGCTCTCGCTCTCCTCAAACTACACAATCGATTTTTGGCCACAGAAACGACAACACAAAGTGTCAGATGTGGAAAGTTGGTGAAAGTTGTGTCTTTGTACATTTTAGAAAAGAGCCACCATCCACTGTAGATTCAGCGCCTGCATCCACACACACACACACACACACACACACACACAAACTAACACTGAGGAACAGCTGTTTCATCCAGACCTGCCGCTGGCTTTGTGGTCTGAACACACGTCATGCAATCCTCACTGCTGCTATCAGTGCGGCCAGGAGTTGCTCATTAGAATGGGAATTAGAAACGTGTTTGCTTATTAATGCTCAATCTGTTTTTGGGGCTCTGTGTTCAGAACTTAGGGCCGTCTGATAGTTGCCATAGTTTACCTATATTGTCACAGTGCTGCATGAAGGGAACACAATGCGGTTGGACTGTACAGATGTGACATAATGTTAGTTTTCGTGCATTAGCCACAGGCTTAAAGGGCTTTCTTCAGCCGAAGCAATCCTCAGGAATGTTGCAGCTTTTTGTTCCAGGACCAGAGCAAGAGTTCCTAGGTTTTTCACGATCAGAGAATATATTTAAGCTGTTCTTAACTATGATCTTGCTGATCACTACCCAGAGTTTAGTTTTCTTCTTGGTCTGTGTTGGGAGGTCGCTTCTTGTTTCATCCTCTGGTATATGGAAGGTTTTTTTTTAAGGACCAGAGCAAAAATAGCTACTGGGCTTCCTGCGATGAGAGAAGATATTCAAGTTGTCATTAACTATGACTTTGATGGTCTAGATGGATTGACATTGGAGTTGAAAGTGGTGCATCAGCATCGGACGCAGAGGAGCACTGACCAACTGTCGGTATTTGACGAGTTGTGTGTGAGACAGAGTTTAATTTTGTAGATGTTTTTTATTTGAAGGAAGAAGGACTGGCCACCTTTTTCAATTTGTGGTTTGAGGCCTAAATCTGGATTCCCAAACGTTTGGCAGATAAGGAATCATTAAGATTGATGGAGTTTTGGAAACTGAACAATATGATTTCTGATTTTGAGTTATTGAGTTGAGGAAAATGTTGCACCATCCAACAATTTACAAAACTGAGACAGTTCAAAACTGCAGCGCAGCTTCTTGGGAGACATGTAATAAAATAATAAAGTAAAATAATAAAACCAAGCGAAAAAATGTGTGTGTTTTTTTCTAATCATTAAATAATCTTGACTTTGACTATTGATAAAAATGTGATACTTCATATGATCTAAAAATCTGAAAGATTTACCATCACATGGTCGAAGTATGTTAGTACCAGATTTACCATTAAACCAATGAGAACAAAAACTGTGCCATTTTTTCTGCATCATGGGGCTCAATAAATAGTCTTTGGGCACACATGGGTCTAACAATACTTCCTGCAGATGTTGGAGGGGATTATAGTTGCACACAGATTTATCATCACTATGGGCATGTTTTTCCCCATCATGTCAGCAAGTTTCCTAATCATCCGCTTCATCTCTGCTCCCACCCTCTACTCAGATCTCTTCAAGTACAGGCTGGTCAACTGCAAGCTCATCAACAGCACCTTCCTGCACAACAAAGAAGGGTGCCTGCTGAGTGACGTCAGTGATGAGAACAACGCCTACATGGTCTACTTCGTCAGTTTCCTGGGCACCTTGGCCGTGTTGCCAGGCAACATTGTTTCGGCGCTGCTCATGGACAAGATTGGACGGCTGAGGATGCTAGGTAATGTGAGCGCAGGGCCACGACAGACAAGTAGAACAGGAATTAAAGGAATACTTCAGCCACTAAATGACCTGAAGTATATCAATTACCCACTCTGTGTCACCTTACAGTTTGTAGGAAAACTTGAACCAAAAAACAAGAGAGAAGTCTTGATGATTTGAAGTAAAAGGTGGCCGTTGTGTTTCAAATACTAAGGTTTTGGCAATGACAATGAGATTATTGATGCAATGAGAAATTAAGATATATTTTATTTAGAATTGCTCCTAGTCAAATTAATGTTATGTTGTAAGTTATGTTGGCTTGGAATTATAAAGCAATTGTTGATATTTATTTATTACTGCAAAGTGACACTTTGCGCAGGAAGCCACTTGGACAAAAGGCATTTCAAATAAGGCATCTTGGTGTCCTATAGTACCATTTTGCATCTCAACAATACAATACAACAAAATATGTGTTTGCTTTCGGCCCTCCAAGGGAAAAAGTTTGGTCAGACCCGGATGTAGAGGAACTTTATAAATTGATTTCTTCTTTTTAGGCAGAGACGAGGTCGGCTCACATAAAAAGTTGACCAACTAATCTAATTGTAGAATTAGAAATTACATCTAGAGGCTGATGCAAACATACTGTAGATATTGACCGTAATCTAGGACTGATAGGACATTTGCTTCCACAGCTCAATATTTGCAGCATCTGGAAAAAAGTTTAACTCCACCCCTTATTTATCAATAACTCTTTGACATGCACTTTCAAAGTTTGCCTTTGATTCTACATTGGACATGTCACATTTAAATGTAACATTACATTTTAAAGGACGGCATGATGCTAATTTTCAGTTGATATATTGAGGATTTCCTTCCTTTCTTCATAGGCCACTCTTTTCCTTCACATTTCTCTTTCTCCCTTTGTCTACCTCCAGCGGGCTCTAGTGTGATCTCTTGCGTCAGCTGTTTTTTCCTGTCCTTTGGCAACAGCGAGTCAGCCATGATTGCTCTGCTCTGCCTGTTCGGGGGAATCAGCATCGCTTCCTGGAACGCCCTGGATGTGCTGACCGTCGAGCTCTACCCCTCTGATAAGAGGTAAGCATGTTAGGCGTGCCCTGAAACCGCCTTGACACCGTGAAGCCATGGTCAGTGGTGCTGACGTGTCAAGTGATGTCATAGGTGTCGCCCAGCAATTATTGGTTGGCTTTTAGGGATGGATGACATTGTGTGTGGTGAAATCATTGGTGGCACACGTGCTCTAAAGCATGTGATCTTGTTGCTACCTAATGACAACTTAATGATACCTAATACAAGATACTATTTGGCGAGCAAAATTAATGCATAGAAGCAGAGCAAGAACATGAATCTTTTGTGTCGCTCCTCTTGAGTTTTCAGTTTTAATTCTATGACATGTAGCTCCATCTTGTGGATGTATAGAATGCATGCAGCCTTTACAATGAATTAGAAGTAAACACAGACTCACTTTAACTGTTAATATCAGAAAGAGCATGTTTGTATTTGGGATACAAAGTGAAAGATTACTCTTCTGTTGCTCTATATACTTTGGCTGTGTTTGTATTCCTTCGTAAGATAAGATCAAACAGACAATCACCTGACTCTTTACTTTTTATCTGCTCCTCTCTTTTCTCAGAACCACGGCGTTTGGCTTCCTCAATGCCCTCTGTAAATTAGCGGCTGTTTTAGGCATAAGCATCTTTACCTCCTTCGTCGGCATCACCAAGGCTGTGCCCATCCTCTTTGCCTCGGGGGCGCTGGCGGCAGGCAGCTTTCTGGCCCTCAAACTCCCAGAGACGCGGGGTCAGGTGCTGAAATAGTGTGGTGCCAACAACTTTGCGGAGGTGGGGTTGAGGGGGGACAGAGGAGTTTTCACCACACTGTGAACAAACAGCTCAAGAGCGCTCCAAATCCTTCCCTCTAACCCCTCTCTCATAACGATAGAGCAAACGCAGAAGGGCGACACAGATCTGCTGTACATATTTGGGATTGGCAATTATTAGATAGGCCTGATTAACGGTTGAGCTGAGACAAAATATAGTGATATTAACATGTTCAGTGAGAGCATGTCATTTCATCCCACTGGAATATATTAGTAAATATAGATGCAAGTCCCCCAATGTGAGTACATAAACCTGGGGTTGGAGGTCAGGGGATGGGGGTTCTTGATAATGAATCATGCAAAAAGACTCATAGAAATACCCACTAGCCATTGTTGCAGAGTTATCTGTAGTCACCTCCATTCTTCTGAACAAATTCAACTCATAATCAAGTCTTGAGTACTTTGCCATTGTTGGACAAAGAATCAAAAATGTGACACTGTACGCGTTGATTTGAAGCATTTTTGACTTTGCAGGGTACAACCAAGACACAAATCTCTTGGCAAAGACGTGTCCTCATTTTTATCTCCTGGTCTTGTGTTTGTTTTCAGACTAACTGCCGTTTTATAGATTATAGAACATTCCAGGTTTGCTTTTGTTATTGTTAAGAGTGCGATGAGGAGATAAATCGAGGCCCATCTCCCTTTAAAGAGTTGTTTCCGATCGCCTCCAAAAAGCAGTGAAATCATTCAAATCCAGTTAATGCACACGACCCCATGCCGAGTGGTAATTGTGTGCTGTCATGATCACCATTTCCTTGCAAGGATTAGGCATTTTGTTCCATTTAAAGCACAACCATTTGCCAGTGTGAATGCCCCTGACATTTTCTTGACCTGATGAAAATGTTCAGAATCTCATACTCAATCACCATTTTTCAATCACCGTATATCTCTTTGTAAGAAATGCCTTCTCAGTACCTCTCCTCCCAGGCTTACAATATGTTTGTCTCCAATGATATATGTTTCGGAGGGTGTTATGCATGTCACAAAGTATGTATGTAAATTTATGAAAACTGAGAGTACAACATATAAACAGTGTAAGGGACAAGTTTGTTCATCCATTCGTCTGGCTAAAGTCCTCATAATATCTTTGACTTTTCCTGCCCACAAAAGACAGCACTGTGCTTTTACTCTGCTGTCGGCAGCAGGGACACCATGAAAGTTGATGAACCCGACCAAACTCTCCCTTCTAGCACACTCCACAGGATGATCTTAAGAAGAAAATGTCCCTTTATTACTTAAAATCCCACCCACACAAGGAGGAAAAGCAGGGAACCACAAGAGACAAAGAGGCTACTCTTTAAGTTTTAAAGGCTTCAGTGCAGACGTGTGAGAGATGACGGATAAACTATAATCTAATTGTTTGTGTGAAATGAATGTTTATATTAATGTGAGTGTGCTTCTTGGTGCAATATTGAACCTCTGTGCAATATTGGGATTTTTATTTATTTTGTATGTCTTTTACCATTTCATATTTGGTAAGCACTATTCTGATTTGTGAACGTTTGTGGAGTAGATGTCTTTTATTGATAACTGAACACGGTGTGAAAACATACAGGACTTAAAATGATTATTTTTTGTTTTGCTCTTGGATGAAGACAGGCTGATAAGTTTGATTTTAGCATCAGTAGAGTCAACATGAAAACTGTTGAAAAATACTGCACCCAAAGTAGAGTTGTTCTATTTTAAATTCTCCCAATTTGGGATGCCCTTGGGAAACATAACACGTTGAACAGTGAGGATTAATTGGCTGTGAGAAGGATTATTCTGCCAGTGAGGGATTTTGGGTGCATTGGAGAGTTGTGTTTACTTGCACTTTATTATACAAATGTAGCTAGATATAACACCAGATCCACCGTAGAAAACTCACTGCTAAGGGCTGATTGTCTTGTATCCCGCACTGGTAACAGCACAGAGTGTTGGTGAATACCATCGCCACATTCCCCCTGATTTTAGAAAAGCAAGGGCGATGTGTTCACAATTGCATGATGAAAGAAAAAAAAGAAAAAACAATCATTAAAATGTCAGATTAACAAAAACGTTTTTGCCCAAACTGCCATTTTGTAGGATAGCAGCCATACGTAGACTCAATACAGTTGAATAAATAGACAACCCATTGCACTAAATGTACACCGTCGTACATGCACAATTGTGAAAGCCTCGAGTTCTTCAAGACACAATCGGATGCAGCCTTGCTAGCGATTTCATGGAGAACAAGGTGGGCGTTTAGCAAGAGCACAAAAGACCAAAACCTACCAAGTGACAAGATTGTGAACACGAGTGCAGTTGTGAACATATACAGGTGCTTCGAGCTTTGAAGACCTGCCCCTTGCATTTTGCTCCCTCCGCCTCACACTGATCTAACTCCAAATTTGACATCTGGCCCATTATCTTTGAGTGTGCCACCTCATTAATTATTGCCAAATATTTTGTATGGCCTGAGTTTACACATTACACCATTGATTCTCCGTTATATATATATATATGAATATATGTAAATACAAGTACTTATAATGTAACTAATAAGATAGCTCTTCAAACCTTTTGACCCCCTGGATACAGATGTCATTCAGTGTTTGTAGGTCTTCAGCCACCGATCATGTGAAACAAGAACAACTGGACTTGTTATGGTGATGCAGACTTTTCACAAGAGACTAGTTGTGTTTTCTTTTGGTTTAGAACGGCAAGAAGTGATGGTTGCAGAAGCCCTAATGACCAGCAAAATTTGCCTAGATTCCCTCCCAAGAGCACATTAATAATGTAAATACACATTAACTGTACTAAAAGCTGCACACCAGCAGTCCTCTTGTGTGTCGTCCTGTGTCACCCATGAAATTTAGGAGCAACGATGTCAAGATAACCGTTGTACTTGTTCAACATGGGCTGCTGTTAAAGCGTGCTAACCTGTCTCAGTGACTCGGTTCAGGCTCCGTCCAAGTTCAAATTGTCTCTCGTAGATGCATATCTTAGCTTATGTTACAGGGTTTTCTTTTGTATAATTAACTTGAGTGCAAAACGTTTAACAAAGCAATAAGTGTTTGGGTATTTGTCTCTTATTCTCTTCTTTGAAGCTATTGGGAATTGGATGACATTACTATATGCTGGCCCTGTCAACTGAAATGCTGTGTGTTGGCTTAATGACACAGGACTGTAACAGCGAACACCCGTGTGTACTCTCTAAAACAACCCTAAGTCTTGAGGCTTTTGTCAATAAGATTGCATTGCCATTAATTAAATGTAACAAAGAATTTATCACCTTTGTCATTGTAATGTGCTGTAGAAACTGTAGTTGATTGTTTGTAAGTATAGAAACTGTTTATGGAATCATGAATATAAAAAAGGTATAAAAAAAAAGTGTAAATGAACAATGGTGTATGTTGTCTTTGATTTTATGTATTTTGTAAATGAGAATGAAATATAAGTAAATACATCAATGTTAAATACCGGTTATGAATCATAGTTAGCCTAAATGTGACAACATCAGTTCTGTTAAAAGGTGTGTGAGTTTGTTTTCTTATATTTTCTCATTGTAGATTTTTGATTGGGTTTGCACTCTGCCGTGTAACTGACCCCTTTGGAATCACAATGGATAACAAAGAACCATGAAATAAACAAAAAGAAAAGTCAATCTTTGTTGTTTCTTTATGTCTACAACTTTAAATATTGTTTGACGTTTACAGACACTACAAGTTCTTAACTTCCTTCCGCTGCCAGCGGTGCTGCTACGGGACTGTAGGATGTTCCTTTGTCTTTGTTTTTTTTCCTGAGACCAGACAGCTGTTGGACCAGATACAGGTGTATTTAACAAAAATCCCACCTCGACCTGATCTCCAGTGGATATAATATGCAACTTCTGTAAAAAAGACTCTACTAATGTTGTGGTGAGGAATGTTTAAAGCAATCAATTGCTGTTTTTTTTCATTTTCATTGTCATTTAAAGCCAGTTGTTTTTCAGTTGTCAAAAAGAAACCTCATCTGTGATACGGCATGTTGAAAAGTGTGCTGGACATTTCAACATTACGCACATTTAAGGGGAATGGTTGATTTTGAAAATAATATTTGAGTGAAATCCATGTAATTGTGCTTAAAGTTTAAAGGTCTGGAGTTTTGGGCTGAATCCGACATTACATATTAAGATGCTATTTTTCAGAGTTGTGTGCATATAGTTGCATTTGGTGTGTGTGTATGTAATGAAAACAAACTGTACTATTGCAACTTTATCTTCAATTGTTGCTACAGGCACCCACTTTGCAATTCTGCAGATATATAAATATTGCAATAGTTTCATCATTCTATGGTGATAGTATGCTCTGTCACTATTCACTCCCCTTCGGTAATAGACTCCTTTACTTAAATGAAGATATTTAAGATTCACTAACACTAAATTTCACTAAAAAAGTGTTCAACCTAGATTTAAAAGAACTGGCATTCTTACCACAGATTACACACATCTCTCTCATACCACTTACGTGTAAATCACAGTGTTCATAGGATAAAATGGTGCGAGACGTTTACGAGTTGAAGCCACGTGCGTAAAAGGGGCCGGATATATATTTTGAAACTGGGAAAGCTTCATGTGGGCTCTGTCCATGGTGCTGATATATACCTACACTGCAGTGAGTCTATACATGTGGTGTAATAAAGTGATTCCCAACCGGGTCTAACCGGGTACATATAGTCTACCCGGTGGTGATTTTATCAGAAGTAATGTTGCATAGTAGGTACCAAATGTACCAAACAGACAGATGATAGTTGCTGAAAACAGGACAAATATGAGACAGGAAAACTTCACTACAGTTTGTTTAGCCTCGCTCTGCAGAATGAGGACAACAATGGGATTGCAGCGTCTGCAAATCACTCTCCTGTCATAAAACCTGCCCCAAAGCAAAATTAAGCAGAACCCCGCCCCCTGCTGGATACAAGCTGGGACGCAGTCCACATAGTCAGTCACGTCAGTCAGTGATCAAATTATTTCAAGAATACCAAAGTGCACGCTAGCCAAAGCACATCAACAGACATGTGACAACACATTGTGGTCGTGACAATTACAAATCCCAGTGGTGTTGTGTCACATAAAAACAAACAAACTGTAATAGGCTGTGACACACATTACATTTTTTTTGGGAATAATTTATTTGTTCAGGAGCTGCTCCTGGTTTCATCAGGTCTGGTCTGGGATTTAATCGTTCCAGTTCACCCCCAGTAAACCCAGCAGGAGCTGTGCTCCAGGAATCTCCCATTGACAACGGTCGACCTGCTCAGACAGACTTTGCGATCGGAAGCTATGGTGGTATCAGATTGTATCATGCTGATAGGAATTATGGAGCAATGAAACTCGGCAAAGGACAGGAAAGCAGGACAGCACCTGTGTGCAGCCGCCTGTGATTCACAGAAGCCTTTCTGGCATAGTGTTTCTCCTTTCGCCCTCTTTTTGTCTTTGTGCAATCCTTTCCCTATGAATGAGAGAGCCTGGGGAAACATTGCATCACTTGACCCACAGCCAGCACAGCCTGTTGACAGAGGAATTACAACAGTACCTTTTACAGCCCAAACAAGAATAGTAGCTGTTTATTCTAGGACCAAAGCATTTCTTGTGTCCTTTGCCCAAACAAGCATTGCAACTTCTTTTTTCAGAACCGGAGATAATTGTTGTTGGTTATTACAGGACCAGAGCAATGATTGTTGCTGGTTATTAGAGGACCAGAGCTTGTTGCTGGTTATTAGATGACCATATAAGTTATAAGAGGCAGTATTATTTGAAACCTCAAACCCTAACCTCAATCAAGGTAAACTTGTGTGTTCTTGGGTCTTTGTACAGTCTCAAATAGTAATCTTACAATTTTTGATCACACTGTGAGGGCAATTCTTTCAGAAGCTGGTACGGCATCAGTGAGTTTTGCTTTGAAGAGTTTACTCAGGGTGCTCCAGTTTCTTCCCACACAAAATCATAAACACAAAATAAATAAAAATAAGGTAAAGGTTTATACATTTACACAAAAGGCAAAATCTCTTACGGATTTAGTGTATCAATACGCTCAGTGTTAAGCTTTGAATCAGCATACAAGGAAAAGCTTCACCTAGTGTGTGTTCAGAAAAAAAGGAAAGTGTTTACAAACAGTGTTGGAAATTAAAAATTAACAAGATTGTGTCGACTTTCCTTCACTCGTTGTATTCCTTCTGAGCCACACTGTTGTATCAGACACTGATAACCCTCTGGTCGTGGTCAGGTCAAATACGACGGATTTATGATCAATCATAAATATTGTGTTTTACACCTGATTGCCTCAAGGCCTTATGCTATCCTCTACTCGAGGCATTTGAACATATAAAATTACTGATCATCACTTTCATTGAATTTTAAATTTAGTTAACTTTGTAACATCCATGTGTTCCCAGTCAAAAGTGGCCGCCATAGGAAATTAATGGAAAACACTACAGATTATATCCATTTGTCAGATGGAAAACAGCCCCACACACACCCACACATTCACAACAACAACAACAACAACAACAATAATAACAACAACAATAACCACCCAACCACAAACATTTCAATCTTCAAACAAAAATATCTGGTGTTTGTTAATGGAACCCATCTCTATCTCGCGTTTATGTGCCCATCCACCCAGGTGAACCACACCTTCCAGACTAAACAATGTTTCATATCTTCTCACTTTACCCCGATATAAACCTTTATAATAATAATAATAATAATAATAATAACAATAATAATAATAATAATACATGTTATTTATATAGCACTTAGTCGCTTTATACTCGCTTTATTTGTCTTGGTCTCATTTTACTCTGTGACCATAATGAGTTGGCGACTGATTTGACCGATTTTCTTTCAGTATCTATTCTTTGTATATCAGAGCCACCAACTCTCACGGTTTGACCGTGTGACACACGCTTTTTCATGTTTTCACACGCGTTGAAGAAAATTCGGTGATGATTCATGTTTTTTGTGTTAATGTAAGAGCAGTTATATATCTCTATCTCGTAGCTGCCAGCGATGCTGCTGCAGGACTACAAAACATGTACAAAGACAACTACAAAACCCAGCGCGCGAGGAGTCACTTCCGGTGAGTGTTGCGTCGCGAGAGACGTAACTTGCTGAACTTACAAGGTGAGTTGTTCACTAAATTCACTCCACACGTTTGCTTCATGGCTCGGTTTAGTGTAACAATACTTACAGACCGATACAGGCGCGGTTGTAGACGCCATTACGTGCTCGGGCATCTTACATAGTGTGTGTTTATTGTGCTAAAGCTAGCAAGCGAGCAGTGAATTAGCCACGAAGCTATTAGCAAAACAGGCACGTTTCCGGTATTGCAAGTTGCATTTGCATAGGACGTTAACTGGCTTTATTCTGCCATTCACTGGAGAGGATAACACAGGCTCACGTGAGGCGGTAACGTCAGTAGGTTTTGGGTCCTGCAGGTTGAAACTCGTGCGTTTGTATACTCTTCAACGCGTTGCAGTGACGTGACACCTGTGTTGGTCATTTTACGTCAATACAATTCTGCCTTTTTGTTTTAGTTGTTGACGTGGTCTCTGTTATGTTTACTCTGGAGGTCTTAGTAAGATGGTTTTGTTAGTAGTTACAGTTAAATGCTGACCCTCTTTGATATGAAACATGTATTTTACCTCCCAGATGAGGCTTAAAAAGGCCAAATAACGTACGGAGAGCTGCGTTTAATCACTGACCAGCAAGATAATATAATGACAGGGCTCTGGCTATGAAGGTGATTCTCTTCTAAAGAGACTTTCTTGGGTTAGTTTCCAGTTCTTCATCTCAGGGTATCTGCTGGTAACATGCATTGTTTTTAATACACCCCAAACCTTATTATGAAATAATTATGCCAACCACAACATGCATATATTTCTTGTCATTAGGTAGCACTTGTAATTTATATCCATCTGGCTTTCATAGGTGGTCTCCTGACCCCAACCATCCGATGCTTCCTACTATCCTCCGCTGTGCTCGGCCCATCTCTACCAGTCTTGCCTCAAGCCGGCGTCTGGCCCACTTCACACCATCCATGGATCCAGACCAGAGCCGGCCCGTTGAAAGATCTATAAGAACCAAACTGACAGACAAACTCAAGCCGGTCCACTTAGAGGTCCACAATGAAAGCCACATGCACGCTGTGCCCACTGGCTCTGAATCCCATTTCCGTGTCCTGGTTGTCAGCTCCCAGTTTGAGGGTCTGCCTTTAATAAAGCGTCACCGTCTGGTAAATGAGGCTTTGAAAGAGGAGTTGAGTAGCAGCGTTCATGCACTGGCCATTCAGGTAAAGACTCCCGAGCAATGGGGAAGCAACCCGTCCCTGGCTAAAAGTCCGCCTTGCATGGGCGGCTCAAGGAACGATCACACGGTGGAGGAGAAACTGAAGGCCGGCCGGGAGTGAAGGGTTGTGGACTGTGATGCTTTTGGACTGAACTGTGAAATAGGTGGATGCTTTTAGGAGAGGCAACAATGCCGTTAATGTAATGACAGACAGGGTTCTGTTGCAGATTTCAATACAAAAATGTCTGTATGCTTATTATATCATAATAAAACAAGAATTGGAAACACAAAAGCAGCAATGCGTTTTTGAGATGCATCTTGTGCAGTAAAACAAATGTAATGGCCTTCATCACTCCAGATGTTTAAGGGTATTTTGCACGTATTCAATACAACAGAGGAAATAATGTGAGGACTTTCCACATCTGTGCTCGTATAGCTCGCAGTTCATTTGTCAGAATAAGTAATGTCATTTTATGAGGACCAGAGATCAATATATGATGGTTCAGAACGTATTTCTGCTCGTGAATTAGAATAAAGTTTTCTTAGAAAAAGAAATCTTGTGACGGTCATGTGAGTGTCGAGACATCTGAACCTTTCTTTTTGCCGCTTCTTCAAGATTTAATAGAACAGCATTATGTGTTATGTTCAAAGCAAATGCATTACTTACAAAGGGATTGCAATGAAAAAAGCAAAACTACTTTATTGTTTAAATTAAAAACATAAATAAAATTGAGTTATTCCTGTGGTGCATTTCTATCAGTGTCTTTAAGCCTCCTCTTTCACAGAAATGACCCCTTGTATATTTATATCAAAACAATCTAAAATACCAGTGTAATGAAGTTAAGTGATCTTATCAAGAAATATAATGGTTTAGTTGTGTCAAAACTTGTTTTTGTGATGTGTGAAAGACAGGGACTGTTAGCGTCAAGTAATTCACACATGAAATGGTTTGGAGGATAATGTCAGTACCGCCGGCTCAACACACGAGGGCAGCAAGTGAACAAGCCAACTAAATCTGGCGAATTGGCTGAATACAAGATGTCTTCATTCTTAGAAGTCAAATTTGTTTATGCCAGTTTTTTCATATGATTGTACATAATCTTAATAAAAATAAAATCTACTGATAAATCCATGTGAATAATCCCATAACTAATGTTGACAACCACCCAATAAATGTGTTAAACTAAATATAAAATTACATTTTAGTTGACAATAAATGCCCTCCAGAAAAAAATGTCTGTAATCAACATTGAAAAAAGTTTTGATACAACTATCCAATCATTCTGTTAAAAACATCTTAATTGTAATTCATTGGATCATCATTATTATACCTTTTCAGCAATTGGCTGGACAAACCAGAGGGCAAAAGTACAAAGTGTTTGCAGTTTGTTCTCAGAATGACTCGTTACTGCACGTGTGTGGGTGGGCGTCTATTTTTGTCTTGGGGGTTGTTTGTGTCACTGTGAAGGTCTGCTCGTCCTGCCCTCAAACCCTGATGACGGCCAAAAATCACTCCTCAAGCCTGTGAGAGTGATGAGACAACAAATACACGCCAAAAAAAATCGTTGGTGGGAGTCTCAACAAACAAAGATTCCTTTCCCCAATTATCATTCATCTCCAAGATTGATTCATTTTTATTTTTTAAAGAAACGCATCTTTTTCTCCTTTGCTGCAAAAAGCTATTCAAAGTTATTATGAGCCGATAAAGACAGGCCTTCAGCGGAATGTGGTGTGACCTCAAGGTAACGCATGTCGTCTTCTACAATCATCCTCCGCCTGGAATTGACAGCCTGTCAGCCCTCACAAAAGGACCCGGTGAAGAGGGTGAACAACTGGTGTCACTGGTTTGCAAAAAGGAAAACAGTAACACAACCACTTTATGACCCCTGCTCGCCCATTAGAGCCAGGCCTAAGGGGCCAAGAAGCAAGGTCGGGGCTGTGGGAGAAAGCAATAAGCTGCGCCGCACTGCCCCGGGACCCGCAGACTGTCTCTGCCGACGAGATTTACGTGTCACGATTCCAGGTGCTGTTATGATGGAGAGGGAAAAGACGTCAAGTCGTCAAGGGTGATGAGGTGGAGTGCAGAGACTTGTCTTGCACTTAAAAGGTTGAGCCCGTTTTACATGTGTGAGTATAGTACACTCATAGTTTCTTGTCTGTGGCGGTTACACAACAAAATAACAGGGTCGGTCAGGTCACCGTTTGTGACTCATTTGGGCCAGAGGTGGAATTGCAAGTGCTTCAATTAACTTTCTTTTTCATGCACTTTTTTTTGTTGCTGTTTTCGAGAATATTCTTAGGCAATCTTCTACTTTCGGCATAAAAAGAAAAGACAGCAGTTTGAGAGTAGCCTACTGCTGTGTATTTAAGGCCGAATCAGGAGGAGAGTCCTCGTAAGTTTTTTTTTAGGCCGCATGAAATGAAAGTATGAGTACTTTACAGTACTTTGTGATTGTTGAAAGGCAAATTAATGCCATTCCCACATGGGGACGGACACAATAACGCAATTATAAAAAATAGCTCTAAAATATTATAAATAAGCTTGACTTACATTTACTTTACTTGGCTCTTTTACTTGTAGACACTTTGTGTTTGTCTTGTCAACGTAACTGTTTTTGATTTTACTGTTAGGACCTCCTTTAATTTGTGCACTGTATCAGCTCATTCAGAGTTAATTTACAGTGCACCAGTACACCGAGCCTAGTCTCATGTCCGTACTGCAGTGTGATGGATCTGTCGCCGGTCCCAAGTCCGCCCATTTGGCCTGAAGGGTGCAGAGGGTCAGTGGGAACCCACCTTGGCAGCGCTGCCTCTACGTCAGAGCCCCGGGACAGATGGTGCCAGGCTGGGCTGAGACCTTGGACAGGGCAGGGTTCCCGCGATGAACAGCCTCTGATTTACGCTGCGGCTCCGGACCTTGGGCATGGTGCGGGGGGCTCCTTCTGCGCAGCTGACCCCTGCTGGTTGCAGGGTCATCCATCGGGATGGAGGAGGTGGGGTGAGGTACTACGACAAATGGGTGTCTGAGAAAGGGTGGTTTGGTCCTCCCAGGGGACTGGCTTTATCCTCTAGCCGCCTGGTCAGCTGCAGGATCTGTGCAGCATGTGTGTAGGAAGAACTGCCTGTTAAACACATAAAATTTAAACCCCCACTTGGAACAACAATCATTACTTTTATTGTTTTCAATGCAAAACTGGATTTGTCATTAAGGAAACTATCAAAAGACATATATTTCTTTCTAAAATACTGAACCAGTACAACAGCACATTTCTTAAGCAAAACCATTATAAATGGTTGCTCAAAATCATCCGTCCTAATTTTAGTTAATTAATCAGAGAATGACTTTTAAAAGCTCCACGCCAGGACAGTGATTAATCTTGAGCTGGTTTTGTGTGTAAAAAAACAGAGTTGAATTTAAGGTGATGGTAATAGACTATTAAGGCCTTTTAATTGGGAAGGCCCCCCCTATGCCAACTCTCTCTCACACCACACCGCCAACTAATGAAATCAGTGAATAGCCAGCTCTAAAGGGAAGGACAAAGCAGAGATAGGGAGAAGACAATATCCTTGTGTGGGAGAATTAGTTACACTCAGTAGTCTAAGTATTCAAAGCGCACAGCAAAAAAAAAAAAAGGGAAGGGGGGTGCAAGGGATTAAGAGAAAAGTCCCCACAGGTGGGTTTCTAGGAGGGAGGAGGGGTCACATGACAGGACGTTACCTCGTTTGATAAACAACAGCCGGGGCCCACAGGAAGGAGGAAGGGAGTTATTTTATAGGCGGAATTAAGTGCTTCACCACATCAGGTATTCATTATGGTAAATCTCCCAGGTGTGCTGTACATGCAAGTAAAGTTAAACATCTTAGGAGGTTGGATTTGATGCAAAACAACTTGGACTGATAGATATTTGACGTGAACATTAAGGGTAGGAACCGGTAAGGACCTCACAAACTGATTCCAAATCAGTGATGTGCATTTTTAACTGATTTGAAGCTAAGTTTAATGTATACAGAATCTCAGGTCAGCGCCTGGTGGTGTGAGATTGTTGAGGCCTTAAAAAGCTTCCCCACAATGAAAACAGTGTACATTATGAGTAAAATTGGGTGGAAATTCAGATGAAACATTTGTATTTAAAGCATGACAGATAACAAAACTGTTTGATCAACACTTTTTAAATTTCTAATTTAATTTAATTTTAAGTACATTTGTGTACACGCATACCAAGTTAAATAATTTTAATCAAGATGTCACAAGGTATGTGAGACTGGGAATGGTGGACTTGCAATCCTGTGATGTATAAGACTTCTGAAATCGGTGAAAATTACACTCATGATGTTTGAGTGTAAAAGTGTATCGGTAACAAGACAGCTGGTTCTAATTCCTCACTTAACCTTTCAGGCGTCTAATGAAGTAAAATGAGTGGTTAGGTCATGGAGAAAAACAGGAATGCCACCTTTTCCCTGGCTCACTTCACTGGCAATTTAAAAGTTCTTGATGTCCGTGATTTATTGTGTTTGTTTTTAAATCAATAACAAAATGACTCTGTTTAGAACTAAAAAAAATCTCCTGGATTCACCCGTGGTCATCAGACAGCCTGCTCACGGATCTGATGATTCGGTGTTTCGAGACAAATCACCAACAAAGGAAAAGAGACACCACTGAAAAGGTGACAAATCAGCTGACAGCAAAGATAAAAAGTGAATTGTCAAAGAAAGTAACATCTGTATCTTCACTGATGTGTGACAGCCTTTTTTTTGTTAATGCGTTTTTGGGGTTTTTCTTTTTTGTTCCTCCTGCGTGGCTCAGTCAATCACATAATCACAGCAGTAAGTCATGAGAGGTTTTCCTGGGGGCGTTGAGGCATAGGGCTGGTTAGGCTGGTTTTCGGGCCAGAGTGCACAGGCCAAGGCCTTAGCCCTAAGCCCTGCACACTCAGTTACCGACACGCATGCAGCTCCCCGTCCCTCCCCTCCAGGGCACTAACCAGAGGAGTGTGCATGTCAAGACAGATGGGTCACAGATAAGGCTCTTTCAAGGCCTTCTCTCTCTGGCTTCCCGCTGTACCCTCCCTCAACCTTTTTTGCTCAACCTCTGTGATCTTCCCACTCCTGCTCGTGAGCTTTGAACCTGTGCCTCATTCCTATCGCACCCCCTCCGTTTACACTCGCTGTCAATCACATCATTTTCTGTGCAAGCTGCGACCCAGTTTGCGCACTTTGGCTAGTTACCCTTTTGCCTTAAGCAGCTTTCGCCTCATAAACTTCTTTTGACCTTTTATCAACTTACATTCAACATTTTCAAACAGCCCTCTCTTGGTATAATGATTAGCCCCCAAATATTTCCTCAGCCTCCCCAGGGCTCCCAGTTGCTCGTAGATGAACTCTGACACATGACTTTTTCTGCCTCCTTTTTTCCTCCTTTCGCACTGCGTCTCAACGAGGATTACGTTCACTTAACCCCCGTGGAGTACTCAACACCCTATATGATCATGTTTAAATCTCATGCGCAGCCTGAAGCTATTATCATATCACCTTATTATGTTATTGCTTCTCCCCTTGGGTATTACTCAGTCCTGATGTTTGTCGTTGAACGGTTGTAAGTTATTCAAACACGTTTGGAATATTGTGCGGCATTTGAATGGCAGCCAGCACACAGGAACATGCAAGCAGAACCCATGAAGCATATGACATTCACATAGCTGCTTTTATAGTCGCTGCAGAAAGACCCAGCCGCACTCATAAACCTCCACACCGACATGTTTATCATCATAAAACCGAGGGGAGAGTTAACAGAGATTGAGCACATTTATGGCTGGGCTTCAAATATCATAAAAAAGGAATTGATTAGCACCAGGTTTCCTCATGCGGGCCGTGGTGTCACGTTGCACCTGCTGAACCCTGGTTTTAGATGACATACATAAATATTTGTGTGAGTTGTTATTCCTCAATTTGTAGAGATGATAGCGTTGTGAGTCTTGAAGTGGCAATGTTTGTCTGCTAGTACTAGTCTACCATTTTGGTCCAGATAAAAAAATTTGAACAACTATTGGATGGATTATTATGTACTTTGCTGCAGACTTCCCTGGTTCCCAGAGAATTAATCCTGGTGACTTTGTAAACTTCTGACTTTTCTTCGAGCTCCACCTTGAGGCTAACATTTGTGGTTTTAAGGTGCATTTTCACTGTTGGTTAGTCATAAAACATTAATGTTCCGATTGGGGTGATTTGCATTAACATTGGCCTACGACCAAATATCTGCAAAAATAATGACATTCCTACCAGCATTATCTGCACTTTGTCTGCACTTTACACCAATAATTAAGTACATTAAAGCTTCTTTCTAATGGCCGTTAGGGGCGGCAATACTTGTTGCAAAAATTCGTTGCCTAAGAATATCTAATTTAGCATTGGGTTTTACTCAGCTCCACCCTAGTTTGTCTCTTCTGGATGTAAAAACAAACCAAAATGGAGACCGTCAAAATGCCTAACTTGAAGCTTCACAACTGTAGTCTAAAAACCAATGGGTGACATCACGACAGTGGTGGTCATGGATTTTTTTTACCTGGGCCTTCTGTGCCATCTCATATAGTTTACATAAATACGTGCATGATTTGTTGCGGCATCATTAACACATGCATGTAGTCCACACCAACAAGACCCAGTCACATTTAATTACAAGAAACATGACAAAACAATCCAACAAAACAACAGTACTAAAACACTGCACACTCAAGAGAATAAGCCAGAAGGAAAAATTCGCCACCACGCTTACCTGAGGAGGCGCAAAGGAAAAACGGTGACGTGAGGGACCCCTCAATTCTCTTACGTTTCAGCCTGAATTCTTCTTGCGCCTACTGAGTTTTCCTAGCACCTAGATAGCTTTCTGTTGTGTTGACAGAAGTCACGCTAGCTCACTGACCAATCATACATCCAGTGCCAGGATGCTGGCGCTGGCACATCAAAGAATACGCCCAGCATGTCAAACTAAAGATCTGATTGGTTGAAGACTATGCCAATCAGCGATAACATCCACGCTCTGTGTACTTTAATCTGCAAAGGCCAACTTCAATTGCTCTCCTTCCATTGAGACATACAGGTGGAATCTGATTGGATGAAAGCTCTCCTTAAAAAAGCTTCAGGCGTTGCGAGCTGGACGCAGAGCAACAGAAGAACACAGGAGCTGTGCAATGAGGAAATAAGCTCATAGGGACAAACGATTACAAACCGCTATTGTGTCTTGTTTCATTTCCTATTCAAACAGTCAGTTGCTAATAATCCCCAAACAACATGCAACACTTTTTATATTGATTGTATCCCATTTGCTTCAAAGAGGAGGATTCCCTCATCTATAGGGTGTCTTTGAGTCCTATATTAACCCATAAGCGATATTGGTGAAGCTGCAGTTTGGGTCAAAAGGGTCAGCCATACGCAAGGCCAGTAAACACAGGGTTAATCTTGGCTCTTCCAGATGTACCAGCCAGCTCAAAGGAGCAGCGAAGGCTCCACTCGGACTTCCACAAAACGTGAGCTATTGTTCATCTGTCAGCAGCTCCGTGATATATTCTATCCTACACTCGTGGACAAAACATACCCCGGCGATTATACAAGCGGGGCCATTCGCCCTGCAACAACGCCAGGCCGGTGACTGTGGACACCAGGCAGCTTGACCCCGGGGTCTCGCACTCCTTTGTCTCCACTGACCTCTGTTTCTTTTACCCCCCCTCTGAACCTAAAACCTCTGTCCTTCCAACTCCCCCCTCCTCTCCCTGGCTCTTTCTCCCACACACTCTTCACACACATACAAATAAAGAAATGGGCCCCCTTCAGTTTATTTTATTAGCACTTTGAAACCCAGGCCTTTTACAGGGGAGTAGAGAGAAAAAATAATAGGAAGGGGCTTTAATTAGGAGAGTTATTAGGGCTCAAATGAAAAACAACGGGGTCAGGGGGAAGCGCTGGGTCAATTGGGAGTGTGTGGGCTTTGATATGAAGACTTTGTCATCTTTGGCTTCGACCCTCAAATCCTCAGAATAGGGCATGGCTCAGGGTAACACTGAAGAGCTTTAAGGGATGTGCACACTTTCTCTCATTTGTAGTGGCTGCAGAAATGCCTTCATGAATGAATGAGTGAGTGAGTGAGTGAGTGAGTGAGTGAGTTCTGGATGTTACTTACATCTGATTGTACTTTCTGCTGCCTGGTGGTTTACATTGTATGTACAGGATGATGCATGCTTGCCACACAGAGCACTACAGCTCCAGCTGTGTGTCTGTGTATACATACGTGTTTGTTCAGTGCCAGGTGTGCCGTCCCTTTTCTTTGTGATCAGCTCAACTGTGGATTGTGACATGGAAGCCCCTGCAATTTCCTTTACTCAGCTCTTTACCGGCTTCCGACGCAGTCATACCTCAGATTCCCTTCTGTCCTCCTCCTCGTCTTCCCTCGCCTCCGCTTCCCCTCTTCCTCTCCTCCCGTGTAGCCGCTCCCTCCGGCTTTCTCACTGTTTACCAAACACTCCAATGGCCTCCTCCTCCTCCCTCTTCCTCGCTCCCCGCACATGCATGTCTTTGTTTGCGCTCATCTGAGTAGAAAATGGTTCCCAACTACCGGCGGGGCTGCAGTGTGAGACAGGAGGCCTTAAGTGGTGCTCGCCGGGGGAGAAACAAGGGGCTCGGGATGCTGCTGAGTGCTGCAGACGCTCCATCCACCTCCTCTGGGGGTGTAGAGGGGTGAGGGAGGGTGAGAAAAGATGAGGAAGAAGGGGGATTCCCAGAGCTTTGTGCAAAGGGTGACTGTCATGGGTGGAGCTATTACAGCACGATTGTACTTTTTGCTGATTTACTGTAAATCTTTCACAAATTACAAGTAAACAACAGTCCAAACTATTTCGAGCGTTGATTTTTTTCAACATAATGTACATCTCTATAATTATTTACTTTTATACCTAGATGTGTTTTTAAATAAAGTAATTTCCATATACTGTAAGTTGTGAATGTTTTAGATCTCCACACATGTGAAAACAGATGAAGGATCCCGGGAGATTTGGATTAAAAAAAACAAACAAAAGGATTGGAGAGCGCGGGCAATGCATTTCCCAGAATTCAGCCTGCGGTCTAAAACAATATTTGGCACAAAGGGATTAAACCTTTATCTCTAAACTTTTGCATCAGTCACAGTCAGAGGCCATCGCTACAGATCCCTGCAGAGGGAGAAACCAACAGACAGATGTGCGAGACAGATGTGTATGTATGTGTGTGTATGATAGGGAGAGAGAGAGAGAGCGTGCTGCTGGGTAAGATGTAGGTATTATAAGTGGCTTGCTCCTGGATGACCAAGTAGGTCAAGAGAATCAAGACGGTAGTGAAGGGGCTCACAAAGCTGTGAGGGGAAGGTCAAGCGTGAAATCCCTCCCTCCTTTCCACTGTGACCCCCCAGGGAGGAGCTGTGGACAAGCAGTGAGGCGTGTGTTGTAGCAGAGTGGAGTGAAGACGGGGGCAAAATATGTGGCATGTATCTACAGTGTATGAAACTCCATGACCAACAAGTATCAGTATACCCAAAAGGCCTACTTTGGTTGGTAAAAAAAACAATGCCTATTGGATCCATTACACACCTGAGGTACTCTCACCAAAAATACTTGCAACACAGGTAAAATAAAGGTGCTGCATTTTAAATTATGACCATTTCTATTGCCTCCACACAGCTCTCAATGTAGAGAGCAATGTCCCGGCGGCCACAGCTAACAGTGCTAACAGCGCTATTGGTTGAGGCGGCGTTATTAGAGGTGACCAACGTTTAATCGCAAGGCTGAGCGCCGACCATGAGGTAACCAGTGGGGCACGCTCACATGCAGTAAAATGCAAGGTCTGCATGGCCATGTAAACAAAGTATAGAGAAGCCAGGACTACAACACTACAACACAGGAAGACAGACTTCATTCTCTGCTTAGGTATACACCACTATATCTTTATATGGACAATAGTTGTTGGATGCTTGATACTCTGAATATCATAGAACCTTACCTTATATACCTATAGTAGATTTTTTTTAAATCCATTTTTAACATTGGGATTTGTGTCAAACAAAAATAGCGCCGGCCCTGATAAACAGCTTAACCTCAGGCTCAGTGACAAATTTGTCAAATACAATTAGGAATGGTTCAGTGAACTTACCGTCAACCCGAGGAAGGTTTTTGACATCCAAGTCGGGAATGTTTCAGCGCTCACATTTTTTATTAACTATCAAACTGACCACATGTAGAGAGAGAAATACATTTGTATGTGCTGCAGGTACATTTAATGGAGCACAGATGCTCCAGGTAGAAAAGGCTGGTAAGTGCTCTTATGAAATAAGGGAGGAATCCAGCTTTGTACACATGTGTTAGGCTGTTTGGGCCTACCTGTGTGTTATTGCGAATGTCCATTCATGTATTTCCACTGCAAGAGAAGGTGTACAGATACATACATGCATTCAGCATCACTTGCATTGTCTGTTACTTGTATTAACCTACTACCTAATAACTATTTATCAATATTAAGAAAGCAATTAAGTACAAAACATGTTTTGTGTTTAAGCAACAAAACATTCAGGCAGCACATTAATAAGTCATCCTTTAGAGGCTTTAAACATAACTCTATTGATGCTTGACAAATAATGTACTAATGCTTCATCTATAAGTTACAAGCCATTAATATGAATATATTTTGTCTTACCAGGTTGTGATCAAACCATATGGCAACTCGTCCTCTGGCTTCAGACGATCTGGACCAAAATTCATTTTATAAAACATTTATTATTAATGAACTAGCAACATGCTATCACAAGCTTATTTATGAATAGAAAGGATAAACACCAACAGTGGGGATTTTTCACAACCGAGCAACATGATGGCTGATAATAATAACCATTAATGAATGTCAAACTTAAATATATATATATATATATATATATATATATATATATATATATATATATAGAAAGGTGTCTTACAGGAAAGCGGTACCAATATTTGATCTGTGGGATCAGAATATTCATGTTTCTGTGAGCGTGTTTGTCTTTGTGTGAGAAAGTGGAAAGAGTTCTACTTGTGCGCCCTGCAGCCTGATGGCTCATCCTGTCACACCCTGTCGCCTTCATGTCATTGCTGCACGGCGGCTGCTTTTCTCGCCCTCTCTCCACCTCAGCGCCCGGTAACGGCAGCAGTAGAAACGCCACGCCCACCGCCACTCACCCTCCGCCACTCACCCTCCGCTTCTGTTAAATGGTGACAACGGTTTTTCTTTCTCCAAACACTTAAGAGTGTCGGCTTCATTTAACCTTTGGTGGCAGTATTACACATTCTGGCTGAACTGGTTAAACATCTTGTTTTTTTCATTTGAGGGTGCTAGATCTTCTCTCAATTCTGTCTCTGTCACCTGTAACCTCTTCTGTCGGAGTATAAACACTCACATTTATGAGACAAGCCAATGGTACAAATACAAAGATGATTGAAATCATAAGAACAACATGTCAAGGGTAATAAATGGCTGTATGGCTACTATATGCTATTATGACTGATTAGTGCCAGTATGTCCCAGCTGGCTAGCGTGTTAGCAGTTAGCCTTCCAGCTACAGTGGCCTCATAGTCTCGCATCGCCAGACGTATCTCCTCAGCAATGTGGTAGCGCGAAAAACCCTGTAGCTTGTTTGTAATTTGGTTTGAAGAAATACAATCGTGTTGGGTGGTGAGCCCAGAATGCCATGTCGGTGCCCTTGCAAAAATAGTACTAATTGGATCATGAATTCGGAAGTATACATTGGCACTGGGCAGAACAGAAAACAAGTTTTACCCTCGTGTCTCCATCTTAAACACAGTGAACGAAAATGACTAACTTTAATTATCCATTGTCATTAATTAACCACAGAAAATGTAACTCTTCTCGGCTGGAGGTAATTGAGCATTAACACATTTACAATTGCTAAAAACTTGCCAATGATGGTCCCTTACGGCGATACATCATCGTCACAAAGACAAACGTTGCATAGGAGCAGAGTGATCGATTTCCCCTGTGAGAAGAGGTGTTGCAATGCTTCAGGCTCGAATAATGAATGAACAGTAAACTCTTTTCGCCTGTGAGTGACAACTTGTAAGTGACTTAAAGGTGTTCTTTAACACGCTGTCTAAGAGAATAATGCAGCTGTCTTTTAAGAATGTCCCACTGAATTTTGGAGTTTACTTGAATTGAAAGTTTGTATGGCTGCTAATGTGTTGAGTACATTTCATGACCTTTAGGTGTTTAGGGGCCGTTGAATCATTTCCAAAACCTGAAAAAAGAGAGGCGGTGGTTTTTCATCTGTCAACAGCCATGAGCTGAGTGTGAGGTTAAGGAAGGCTGTGTGAATATTTAGCAGGATCACAGAATGTAAACAGTGTTCAGAGGTTGAACTACAGGTTTCCAAAAAATAAAATCTATAGTCTTGCCTTAGAGTTAATAATTCAGAGTTTTCTTTACTCTATTCAGTGTTCATATTTAACTCTAGATCATGATATATTTACTAGAATTGGATTAAATTATATATATAATTGAACCCAATTCTATAGAACTGGATTCAATTCTAAATAGAATTCTACAATTAGATTAGAACGTGTAACAAAAGTCATCAGACATATTCAAACAGTTTGTATGATGTGATGTCCAATTATTATTATTACCTGTATCGTCCTTGTAGTTGTGCTTTGTAGCAATACGTATTATCCTCTTTTTTTGGGGTGCGGGGGAAGGGGGAGGGGTTACAAATAAATGTGTATAGCTCATCTGTAGCTAAATGTTTATTCTTCATCTCTTAGTCTGACAACTCATACGTGTTGCTCTGTTGAAGCTATTCATTGATTTTAAATTGATTTCCACTGCTGTCTGTCACTCAGCAGTGGTAAAAGTACTTGGATCCTTGACTGAAGTTAAAGTACCAAAACAAAAATGTCAAAAACCTCCATTACAAGCATTTAAATTAGTTGTATTGTCATACTAATGCAACAATATATAAGCCAGATTTTACTGTTGTAGCTATAGTTAGTTCTTGCTGTCTGTACCGGCAGGTTGTATAGGTTACCGATCTCGGGTTTGGGCCCCTCAAACAAATCACATGATGAATTTGAGGGCACTTCCATAGTTAATGGGAGAGGAATCAAGACACAGTTTAAAACATTTTTGAGACTTTTCTTAAATTTTTAAACTCTTTGTGAAATATTGGATAATCACACCTCTTGAAATTAAACCATATGAGAGGTTTAGAAGCTGCTTGGAACTCAAAGACATGTGAAACATGACAAGGAGTCCCAACGAGGGATCACAAGCTAAAAAGGTTGAAAAACACTTAACGTTACAATATATTTCATAATTTATTTATTTTTTTCAACACAATCTCATTAGAGTATTAACAGTATATACTTAATTGTATATATACCATTTATTATTCAATTATTTTTTATTTAAGGGACAACTTTTTTTTTAAACGTTATGGTTAGGCTTACAATAATTACATACAGTTAAGTTTAGGCATCAAAACCACAACCCCCAAACCACAACGCGTTGGTATTTTTAGATAGACCAGCTTTGTTGCTTAGTCACGTGGATGCCATGTCCACCACAAAAAAAGATCCTAATTGACTTACCATTAGCATTATTTTCATCCTAAGCAACACAGGAAAAAAACTAACTGCATTTGTTTCCATGTCCCCAAAACAAATAGATTGCATTCCATGACAGTAAGTGCAGATGTTAAATACATGTTGTGGATTAATAAAATAAAACATTTCCCTCTGAAATGTAGTTAACCACAGTACTTGAGTAAATGTACTTTGTTACTTTCCACCGCTTCTCCCTACATACAAACAGCCCATGGAGAGGGGAAAGTGTGTATATGTGTATTAGTGAGCGGGAGGCGGGCCTGTTGGCGGAGAGGGTCAGCGGGCAGAAAGGCGGTGGGCCGAGCCAGGAGCCGCAGTCCCTCCCGGGGGTCAGGGCAGAGAGGATGAAACCTGTCATTAGGGAGGTGAGGGGAAGAAAGCGCTCAGCGGGGGTGGGCATTGTCCTAGGGGCGGGCGGTTAGGGATGGCTCTTTAGTGCCTCAAATAACACGGCCCCCGGCAGCCATTGTCGCGGAGTGAAAAGGCCCAATGGGGGAGGGAGGGGGGGTCACAGGGGTGAGGGGGCAATTCTGAACAGTGGTCAGTGGGAGAAAGGAGTCCGTGGGTGAGGAGGAGAGAGGGGTGGTAAGTATGTGAAGGGAGGGTGGGGGGGCTTTTATACAGTTGTATTCCTCTTCTTTGTTGACAGCTCATCCAGAACCAGGTTCCTGTGGTCTCATGAGATCTCAGCAGATTCAAGCGTGTGAGGATGTTTCTGTGCTGCAGAATCAAACCTCAGAGATTTTATAAATATATATTGAAATGCTTGTGTTTATGCATAGAGGCACATTTTGCAGGTTTCTGTATGTGTGTGTGTTTGCACTTCCTCGTCCTGCAGCGGTGGTGTGCAAGCGTGCAGGTTGAATAGCAAAGGTTGACATCTATGCCAGAGCTCAGGACCTTTCACTCGTCCGAAGTGTTTTAAGGGGACGGGTCACACAGATAATGGGGAACCCGAGAAAAAAGACCAAAGACCAAAGCTGTGCTCTTTACTGGAGGTCGTGGACGGAGCCTTTGACGTCCTGTCACTTCCCTGAGCAGCAGACAACAAATAGGACACAATATATCTAGATGACAGCTTAAGTTAGTGATTGCATTGGCAACCAATTCTCCTGCGGGTTTAAGAAAAATGAGAAAGTGTGTGTGTATAGGTTTGACAGAATTACTTGATTAATGGATCAAAACACAGAAAAGTGCCTATTTCTTGGGAGTTTTGACTCATAAGATGAAGTATTTTTTTACAACAGCTTTTGTTTGTCCCTGATTCCTTTCAGACTTAAATTGAGAGGCAATTTGATGGAATTTGCAAAATGAATGAATCTTTAATCGTTTTCTGTTTTCTCACCCTTCCTTAAAACAAACCTTAAAATATTCCTTTTAAACACTTAGTTTCCAGATGACATGAAGTCCTGCAAACAGTTTTGACTAAAGGAGTCCGGTTCTTTGCTAATGATGTATACTTTCCTTTTATATGTCAAAGCTGTTCCCACAGCCAGAGCACCTAATAAACTGATAAACTGAACCAATTACTGACTCCATTAGAGGGCTTTCATCCAATCCCAATGCACTGATGACTTTAGAGGGCCAATAAAACTGCTAGGTCACAACCTTAACGTTAAGGGACCTTAGCAGAACGAGAGGGGACAGACAGGGGTCAACAACATCTCACACTTGTCACACCCCAGTGTGAAAGTGTTCACATCTCATTTCTGTATCAACACTGCTGGAGATTAGGCAAATGTAATTGTTAGAATATTAAAAAGGGAAATCAAACAAAGAAGAAGTCAAAAAAAATGCCATTGTGTGGATGTATTAATTGATTTGTCTACTCAACTAAATAGAATCCCACTTTAACAACAAAGTCATCCAGGATACTGAATGATTAAATCTTATTTAATGTGATGATGGTTAAATTATTTGACCCTGCACTTAGGAGTCTTCTCTAACAGTCGTTAAACATGGAGACATATGGATATCACTCCAACGTCCAGTATAATTAAATAGTATAACATGAACATAAATTATAGCACTACTATACCACTTTAAATTGTAATTTTCTAAATCTTGTCATCTTAAGTTTGATGTTTTGATAGAAGAAAACATATCTCCTTTATAGTTGTATTTTTCATTGAAGGTTTTTAATTCAACATCTGAACTAATCTCTGTGCTCTTCTGATTGGACAATCAAGACGTCATATATGTGTGTTTATGAAGTATGTGTGATGATTGTTTATATGATGACGGTTAAACAAATTAAGGAGTTTATTTTCCAAATAGAAGAAATGTGTTGAGGATGTATCTCAAAGTTTCTGCTACTGAAGGGTAACAAGCTAAATCATTTACATGTATTTTGGTTGTACGTGACAGGAGGAGGGGGAGTAGTTTGATAAATTGCAGGTGTATTTGTTTGTTTTGTCTGCGTCAGTGGAACATTAGTGAGGTGAAGAAATTAGCACCAGGCCTCATTGAGAGGCCTAAAACTGTTGCAGTCTGAATTATAGGGAAAAATGGAGGGAAGGAGGAGAAGGAGGAGGAGAGAGGCAGGCCTAATCACTTTCCCTGCTGACTTCACAGGAGGGAGGGAGGTAAAGATCACAGCTCCACCAGCACATTGCAGCCGTCCTCTTCTCCTCCCGGCCTATTGAAGAAGGGCCCGGGGGGCCAGCTCCCCTCCTTCTGCCCACAGGGCTATTGAAGGAGTGATGGATGGCTTCATAAGGAGACTAGGTCCATCTCTCATTCACAAAATATCGCCCTCTTTAAATGACTCTTTCTTTTACAGTCTGTCTCTTACCGCCTGCATTTGGTTTCTCACTGATAACAGCCCTTTCTTTTTCTTATTTTTTTATTTCCTCTCTACTTGCGATGGTCGCCCACCTCTTTCTTTCTTTCTTGCTTGTGGATGAAGGAATGTTCCCTTTTCCGTCTCGTTCCTTTACTCTTTCCGCCCAAGGCTTGGGACAGATGTGGAGGCCTTCCTTTCCCAGCATTCCCTTGGGAGAGTGGGGACAGGTCTTAACACCCTTTTTAGAGAAGGGAGGAGGGAGATGGGGGAGGGCAGTTTGTTGTCCGAAGGGTCACGTATTGCGAGTCAAGTGATGCATAAGTAATGCTTTGTTTGAACTGATCTGGGGGAAGGAATTTACTGGATTTGCCTGTAATTGGGTTATTTTCCTTTGAAACGGCTCGTGAAACAAAGATTGAGGAGGTGAAAAGGGTCGATGTATCATGAGAACTATTATAAAAGTCAACTTTTATAACAATAATACCTCAATCAGCACAATACTATGAGAAAACTTATAAAAGTAAAAAACCTGAATCTATTCATCCAATTTCAACTATACATTTAAACATGAAGGTGTGAACACAACAAAAGAGTTATTTCAATAAATCAGGTTACTGAAAGAAATCAGGCACAGTCATAAAACAAAAAAAAATTGTATTGTATTGTATGAGGATCTTCTGATGGCATCCTCCGAGAAACACCACCTAAAAACTAAAACTTTTAGATGACTACATCTAAACTTCAGTTATTTTCCTCTCAAATTAAAACTTGTAATGGGTCAATTCACCCAAATTACAAGTTTACCTTGAGTGGTATCTGGCCATGCATATAGTGTTGGTTGTATTGTATTGGGAACTTTCTACAGGTCTGGCCCACCTTATGGGCTCCGGTGCAACCGCACTGCCTGCAATGTCTGTTTATGCCACTGTAGAGCAAGGATGCCAGAAGTTGTTGCAGAAATCTGCCAGGTGTGTCTGTAACGACCACTGCTGTCTTGTGTGATTGAATGAATACAACTAATGCTGTAAAGAGTCATCAATCAGGCCTTATTTAAACTCAAAAACAATAAACAGTATATAAGCAATGGACTCAAAGTTGTACAGTTCATACCAAATACAAAGGTAAACTCATTAAGCTGTGCCGCGGCTGAGTGGCAGTGAGGTGCAGCAGTGTATGCACCGGTGGTTCTGTTACCTGTTAGCATTTAGTCAAACACACTCAGCAGTGTGTGTGTGTGTGTGTAGAGGAAGCTCCGTTAGCTGGTAGTCCAAAAAACAATAACAGTGCGCAAACTGTTTCCGCCCCACTGTGTCTCTGGCTGCAGAGTAGCGGTTAGGGGTCGATGTCGCACTCCGCCGTGTTACCATGAGCCCATGCCGGCCAGGTGTTGCTTATGAGTGGTGAGCAGGCATCAATGGCTGTATGAAACAGCACAAAAAGGTGTTTTGGAAAGTGTGATTCTCCACAACCGAAAGAGGTCATTGAGCATGCAACCATAACTGGGCACCCAAAATGTTGTCCAGTTTGCTGCAGCAGAATTGGAGATTAAGCATGGACAGCCACAGAACTGCACACTCACTCACTCAGTCATGGACACACACAGTCACACACAGAACCGAACAAATACGCTTATGCCTGGCGCAGATTTAAAAAAAAAAGATGCCACCGGCCGCTAAAACTCGCTCTGTCAGTTCAGCCATAGTGATGCTTCAAGCTAAATGCTAGCATTAGCATGCTAACATGCTGACGATGTTTACAAGCTGATGTTCAGCAAGTATAATGATTACCATGTTCACCATTTGCTAGTAAGCAATAAATATAGTACAGCTGACACTGAGGGGAATGCCAGTTTGGCAGGTATCATAAACTGGTATTGCATAAATTTAAACACCTCGGTAACTGAGTTTATGGAAATAATTAGCCTAATAAATAAAGCTGAAGGCAGGGGAGAGTAACTTGAGCACTAGTCGAAACTATTTTTAATGTATTTGTAAGAATTTATGTGTTTTATGTGTTAAGTTAAGTAAATTTGTGTTGCCGTTAGACAATTAAGTCAGTGTAACGTCATTACATTCAAGTGGCATTTTAATTTATATCCTTGGCTACTTTTCTGTACAGCTCTCTCCCTGGTTTGATGGTGTCCCAGCTACTGCACGGGGGGAAAAAATGTTTTTTTGTTTATTCGTCTGGGACAGTGGATCATTCAATGATGGATTAGATATTTCAGAACATTTTGGGATGGCTCGTGATTGTTTCAATGGAGAGAAACTTCGAAAAGAGTGTAGTCACTTGCATGCTGAGCGCAGTCACAAGTGACGTATTGTCTGTGCCGAAGACATTCTGTCTACAGTCAATGCATATCTGTAAAGGAGTATCAAGGTCTAACCATGATTTTAAAACTTGTACCTTTACTGTTCAGCCTGCTGGTTATCCTCTCCTTCCTCCTCATGCTGTTGGAGTGACAGCACACTGTGGTCGTGCTGTGAGAAGCCATTCAGACCTCGCGGCCTCCACGGCACTGGCGTGAAAATCGGCTACATTTAATCAGCCACGGTGGAGGATTTAAAGAAAGGGATCAAGAGAGCTTTGTCTTAATGGATTGGCTACAGTTTAAGGCTCCAGTACACAGTTATACCTAGTTAAAAGCACATCACTTGCTAACAATATAACTCAAACCACATGGCACTTCTCTAAACCTTACTTGGCTTGAATCTTTATTTCACATTTAAAAATGCAAAATATATTGGTCCTCATATTTTTTCTATATTATACCCCTGCGTTTGAGAGCTAACTGAATTCATGCAGTTTGACCCGAAGATGATTGTAATTGATTCTTCAGTCAATCATTTCATCCATATTCAGAAAACAGAAAGTTAGGGAATAAGTCTGCTTTTGTGTATTGGGATTACATGAAATGACCCACACATACAGTGGGACAATTCTTTCAGTCTGTCTGTACATTAAAATTTCAAGCTTACGGCCATGGCAATTTTTACCAATACAGTGAGGCCATACAAGACGGAGGCGACATTCAGAAAAGAGCCAGTGCAGTCAAACAAAGCACTAAATCAAGTGGTTTGACACATGCTCACCAGACAGTTTGCCGTTTGTCACAGCGCCTGAATGGAACTAAAAGCAAAGTTGTGGACGCGTCGGGGTGATCGGCATTGCTCAGATGCTGCACAAGAGGCCTTTTCAGACAGCTGCAACACTGATTACATTGTGTGAAGGCCAATCAAAGGGGAAAATGACGAGAGCAGTCATGCTGGACACACACAATGCACAAATGGCAGCGGTCAGATGGTGGAGGAGAGAGATTTTTAGAGATGCATTTTGGGAGACGTATGGGAAACTTTTAGTACATCACGGAGAGGCGCGCAAACAACTTTGTATTATCTGAGTTAGTTTGATTCCAGAAGAGAGTTAAAGTATTACGACTTCTTTTGCTCAATGGTTTTCAAGTAGGGTAATAAACAGAGTGGTCCTGTCTCCTAAATTCATGTAAAATCAATCAATATGTTTTAATTGTTCTAACAAAACAGATTATAGGTGCTTTCAGTTTTGTAACATTTTAGTGAAGAAATAATGAGGATCTTCTGACGGCATCCTTTTAGAAACACCACCTAAAAACTAAAATTTTAAATAACTACATCTAAACTTCAGTTATTTCCCCCTCAAATTAAAACTTGTAATGGGTCAATTCACCCAAATTACAAGTTTACCTCGAGTGGTATCTAGCCATGCATA
The DNA here is from genome assembly GCF_023055335.1 of Clinocottus analis. Classification (NCBI taxonomy): domain Eukaryota; kingdom Metazoa; phylum Chordata; class Actinopteri; order Perciformes; family Cottidae; genus Clinocottus; species Clinocottus analis. The sequence goes on along the minus strand of NW_027176251.1, from coordinate 11,559,019 downwards.
TAGTGTTGGTTTTATTTGAGATGAAGGCATAAGTACACTTCAAACGAAGTCCTTGTCGGATCATCAAACAGCATTTGAAACCTTCCTTGCTCCCACACCTTTCCGCCAGACCAGTTTTTGTAACTTTCCAAAACCATCAATCTGACAAGCATGCCCACTTCCTGTGGTAATTAGCCAGATGTGTGGACTTCTTCAAGCTCTCATCTTTCAGCCTTCACACAACTGCTTATGACACTTTGTGTAGGTATAAGCACTTTTGCCTCCGGACATGGACAGACAGCAATGGTTCGTTTCAAGCAGACTTTGGCCTTATTCATCTCTGAGATTTCTACCACCACTCCAATGAAATGCATATGACTAAGTGTTGATCTATTGATCTTGAATATTTCAAAACTTGAGCAAATGAAACCAAATCTAAAAAGGCAACCAAGAACGACAGGATGAAGGATTTGAGTGAGAAACATTTTTATTTGAAATTAGAAATATAATGTGGAAGAGCCCTGATCTGAATGGACCAACACAAAGTTATAGAACGTGTGCAGTGCTCATGCAATCAAATGTATCAAACAACCTTTTCTGCCACTAACAATGAACTTACATCAGTGACACCAGATTACCAGGTCATATTCTCTTACTGCCACTTCACATCCTTTTGGGACAATAGTTGAGTTGAAGATTTTGAGGCAGGTGAGACTCCAAACACACAAGAAATGTCATGTACAGAGACACAAAACACAGTGACACCACATAAAAACAGAGTCAGGGGGGCAAATGACAGAAACATATGGCTTTGACCCTCTCTTTGACTCTTTATCCAGTCTCTTCCTCCTTGTTGATGAGGACAATGATGAGGATTGTGGCGACGATGAAGAAGAAGATGACGATGATGATGACGGTAATTTTAACAAGTAATGGCTTTTCCGTTGTCCCTTCACTAAAACCCCTCTAAGCTTTAACAGCTCTGTTACATCTTTGCTTTGTGAAGGATGCAATGAGGGGATTTTGAAAGTTTCTCTCTCCGTCTCACATATGCACACACACACGCACACACGCACACACACACACACACACACACGCACACACGCACACACACACACACACACGCACACACAACTTTTCTCTCTCTCTCTCTCTCTCTCTTTCACACACAACTTTTCTCTCTCTCTCTCTCTCTCTCACACACACATACATACACACACACACACATGTGTGTGTGTATGTGTGTGTGCGCGTGCACACACCCGTTCATGTGTGGGAGGGCTGCAAGAACAGGGGATTTTTTTGTGTTGGGGAAGAGAGAGGCTTGGGCACTTCATCTTCTCTTGTGTGCACTGCCAAAAAGGGCAGAGGTCAAAAGTCAGGGCGATTGGAGAATTCCGCGCTGCATGCCGACAGATCAGGTTTCAAGGGTGGGGGAGGGTCGCGGATCGCCCTAGAGGGATAGGTGCTTGTGCTTGTGTGTGTCCGTGTGTGCTTGTGTGTGCATGCGTGCATGCGTGTGCGTCAGTACACGTATACATGTATGGTGCCGTGAGTGCACACGTGCTCGGCCTGCGTGTGCACAAATACGTGTTTATGTGTGAGCTTGTTCGGGCTGCCACCTTTTTTTTTTTCAAACATCTTTTTGCAGCTTTAGCGCTCAGAGTATTTGGAACTTTCTCTTGATGTTTACTGCTTTGTGGTAGTCATTTGGCGGAGACTCGCCCATCATAAGGCAACACCTAAGCTCCCTCGACCTCAATGTCACATTGTCCGCAGTTGAAAGACATCTATTCCAGAAATGCTTTGGATCCATTTTGGGCCGCTGGTCAGTCAGGAGCTTTGAAACCTGTCATGATTTGTAAAATAACAAAGTACATTTTTCTTGCCACATAATGGTCCGGGTTTATTTTTAGTCATCTCAGTTACAATGTCTATGCTGCAGATAAGGTTCCTTGAGTTGTTTCACTGCTCAAAGGATGGAGAAAATGTGTATTAAACATTAGTGAAACCATGTTACATTCAAATGAATCCAAAAGCTGCATTCTCAACAGACAGTAAGGAACTTTTAGAGGGATTACTGATTAAAGAGTCTCTTTATAAAAAGAAGAAAAAAACAACTTTTAACGCCTCACTCAGTTAGAGTTTAAACTGTCGACTCAAGCGCAATCAATCCAGTGCGACGCATCCTGGGTTCAAACATTTAGCAGAAGGTGCAGTCATTCAAATGGTTTGAGATGCAAAGGAGTACAGACCTCAGCAACCAGCGGCTCCCATTGTGGCCTTTGTAACTGATCATTAACGAACATGTGCTCTGGGCCTCCTGGTGGCTCCTGGGGAGCCCGGACTGATCGCCACAGCTGTGTTTCTATTGTGCTTACCCGCGGTGCCGAAAAATAACACAACACTCTGTTGGCAATGTGCTGGAATTTGTTGTATTTACTTTTCAAAGCGTAAAGACGCAAAGAAACAAAAATAACAACAACAAAGAGGTCAGTGGTCCAGAACGTAGGAAACATTGAAAGGGATAACGAGGGTGATTATATGAAACTGAACATCAGAGGGTGATTTATGTTGGCATGATGTGACAGTTTCTTTAGGGATTATAATGTTACATGAAAACTGAAGAGACTAAAGGGAAAGCAATGTGAAATCTGTCGGGGATGGCTTCACTTAGCGTCTCACTGTAAAGACACTTAAACTCAAAAGACAGATACTCAATGATGGCCTTGTTCTGGGGCCATATCTTGTTGATTTTAATTACACATTATATCAGAACCTTGAGATTTATTAAAAACACTTTTCATTTTAGACACTGATGCCCTTTGCAGGAGCTCAATGAACTACAAAACTTGCTGAAACAATGTCAAATGCTACACATTACAATAAAAGCTCTTTGTCAGCTGTTTCAATGTGACAAAGAAAGCTGGCCCGCTTCCTCATGACACTTGCTTTGACTTATATTCTGCCTCACAATATGAGAATTGTAGATTCATGCGTTTGGCTGTCTGTGGTTTTTGTGGTCTTCGTGGTAGGCAGAGGAAGTGCCATACTTTGACTGTGCAATGACAGCAGATCCAGAACAAGAAGCCCTCTTTTCGTTCTTCTGTTTTCAGGGAAGATATTGGGGTCAAAGAATCTACGAAATCACACAGAACAAATATTGTACTGTATGCAAGCAGCAGTGTATGCAAATTCATTTAACCCCATAACCGGCCAGCTGGATGATCATCGGTTGTTACAAACTCAAACTGTGCAGCCAAAAAATTCCAGTTTTACATTTAACTCTGCTGGTAATTTGAAAGTTTACAAGGATACGACATATATCCATCTGAATTTAGGTGAAAATGTGTAGAAGATGATGACAAGAAATCGTGAATATATTCACTTTATTTTACTTTAGTCTTGGGTTTGACTATTTAAAAAAAGAGTTGGAAACTGATACAGAAGACACATGTTATAGTGCCAAACTTGACTTTTAGGTTTGTTCATACTTCAATATGAGCACAGACAGCTGTGGACTTCCACACATGTGCACGAGAAAACAAGATGGCGACCATGCAACAGGAAGAAGAAGAGCTCCTTTGTTTGCTATATTTTGCTGAATGACGAAAAAAGTCAAAAAGAGAAAAGGGTGTGTACGTGGAGCCAGGGCATTAGTGGACATTCCAGTGCATCGCCGCAAGGGATGAGAATCATTTTGAGTTTGGTCCAATATTTTGGATGGCTTGGACCCCCTTCACAGCCACATGGAAAATGAAAATTGGTGCTATTTTACATTTCTAAAAACAGTACATTCAAAATCGCACAGCCATAAAATCATAGAACATAAAATTGAAGCAGCAGTGGCTATCCTGACTTCAAGCTTTGATATTCCGGATTATACGTTTCCCACAATACAACAGGGTAATGTGACCATTAGTGTCGGTTAAATGCCCTAATCTTTCAAACTCCACACGCTCAGTCCATAACTCAGGTTTCTTGTCAAACATTTGAATTCTCTAATTCATGTTAACCCTCCCTGGTGACATCGCTATGTTTTTTTTACATTTTTTATCAGACTTCATAAAGCCCCTTCAGAGCCCAGCCTGGTTTCACTCCCAGGGCGTCAAATACCAAGACCTGGGCAGTGGCCCTTTGGCGTCTTGATACCAACGCACAAGGTACCCTTTGACATCTGCATGAGACATGGGGCTTTCTAACTAAATTCAATTTAAACCCATCCGCATCATCATTGGACACACAGATCAACGGGCGTAGTATTAAGAGCGAGAAAAGAAGAGGTGGGAAGGTTGCTGGAAGGGTCAATCAAACATTTTATTTTTGCTGACGACGTTATGTCACATGACATGATGTCATTACATCATACAACGGTACCATCAAGGCTTAAGTTACTTCACAAACGTGCTTGTTGATGTTTACTTTTCTCACCCTAACCACAAAGTTTTGGTTGTCTAAACCTAAACCGATCCAGCTTCACAACGTGAAGCACATGTTACAACCTCGGCCGCAACCATTTTATAACGATAACCACAAGTTACAACACCGCTTCGTAACGTTAACCGTGTGTTATGACGCCACCTGCGACCGTCCCACAATAGTGCGTCGTAACATTGTCAACCCGGACTGTTTCACAAATGTGACGTCGACCTGTCAAAATACCACAAGCAGGACCGAAGATCACGTTGCAGAGCCACACAAGACGCTCTACATCTGTTTTCATGGGCATGGTTGTACTAACCATGACGAGTAAACAGACCTTTGTGTGTAGAAGTAGTGGAGTGCGACATTGAGGGGAAACTGAATGTTATTAAGGGGTTGAAAACGTTTTCACAGGCCAGATCTGTCAGAAGGCCTGTGCACGATGTGCATCTGAATGTGAGCGAACATATATTTAGAACTTCCACAATCCCAGTCTCCACCATTTTTTACACTTCTAAAACTAGCCAGGCTTTTGTTTTCTCGGTTACTGCCGCCCTGCTGCACGCACGCGCTCGCACCAGCACCTGTGCTCATGTTCAAAAGCATGAGCGTGTTATCCACTCACACGCCTCACTGCCTTTACTTCTTTCTCTGCATGGGGAAGTTGTCACTTAATGAAGGCCTGTACACTCGGTATCAGATCCTTTACTGCCCCTTTCATGCTTCGCTGTAGTTTTCTTTTCTTTTCTTTTTTTTTGACATGGCCAGGGATCATGAAAGAGTGCAAACGAGTCATTGATGGATCGGATGGAGCAGACTAAACGTGAGGCTTGACCTCCCTGCTTCCCCCCCCCCCTCTCCCCCACCGCCTTCTTCCAGTTCCCGGGCTGTTTGAGCAGAGCATTCGGATCAGGACAGAATCTCAGGCCTTAATAGAGGAAACTCATTTCTGGTCCATATCTCTGATGCTGAGCACGTTAACAATGCGTCCTTTCTGTGGCTGGGTAAGAATTGGCCAGCAGGGTTCCTGGGAGAGTGGAAAATGTAAACGGGGGATTAGCCGGACTAATGGTCCCAACTTGTCGTTGATGTTAATTAGTGTTAATTAGGACCCCCTTAATTTAACATGTTGGATTGAAGGCGGAGGCGGCGAGGTGCTGGTGTTTTTGCAAATGACCGGGCTCATGTTAGTGCACACAAATTCTCACGCACATGTTTTCACACAGGCACGCACAAGCCGGGGCATTTTCTTGGTAATTTCAGCATCTCGTTGCCGCTCGCGCTCGTCCACTGACGGCTTCCTTCTGTTTGTTCTGTACTCGTTGTCAGAGGCCATTTGCTCTCGCCACAATGACTCCCTTTCACTAGGTTTGATTTCTGGAGCTATTCCGCCTCCTCTTTTCGAGTGGTCAAGAGAAAAAAACACCATTCCACCTCGACTCTTTGCACAGCCCTAAAACCAACCATACCCCCTCCCCCATGCATGTGTTTGTGTGTCCACTGATCCAGGGGAATGACAGTGGTAGGATTTGGGACCTTTTTGCTTCCAAGGTTCCTCCACTGTGACATAATCGGTCACTTTGTCAGGTCGGTTAACCCTGTATTGTCCCAGAGGCCCTTTAGAGCTCCAATGCTATTCAGCTTGCTAGTATCCCCCCTTCCCCTTTGCTTGTGGTGGCAACTTTTGTGCGACATGTACATGTGCCAACACACACACACACATTTAAGAAACAGGGGTGGACGATGTACACATGCACACAAACACATAAACACAGAGAGGGAATGTCCTGCTACCTGAGGCTTGTTTTTACTTTGACACGGCCACCCCTTCCAATAGGCTTGCTCTCAGGTTCGACGTCCCAGCAGGATTCAGTGGTGTGAAATGGGGGGCCCACAGCTTGCTGCTGGTGGGAGTTAAGAGAGAAGACATGGGGGGAAAACGCTTCTCTCTGGCCAACACCTGGTATCACTTTATTAACCCTCGGCTGTCTTGACCCCTGGGAGCCAAGGAACAGCAGGGCCAAAGGGGGCCGCGAGGGAGTGAGAGGTGGGGGGCTGGAAGAGGAGAAGAGGTGCAAGGGGTGTATGGACGTCACCGCACAGCCTTTGAAGGGGGAAGCGAAGCCCCCACATCGGAGCCCCTGCGATGACTTTACCAGTACTGTGACCCCCCTTGACCCTGACACCCCTTTCTGCCCAACCCAAAACCCCGACCCTCTCTCCCTGCAGCTGCTGGTTCCCATTGGCCCGCCGCGGGCCACTGTAGCGGAGGAGAAGGAGGAATGGACGGATACAAGGAGAGCGAAGGAAAGAAGGGAGAAGGACGGGGAGCAGCGAGAAGGGGGCTACGCAAAAGGTCAACTGTTGGTCAGAGGTTTTTATTGGGAGTGCAGGAGGGAGGGAGCGGGAGTGGGAGTATGCGTTAAAGACCACCGTCTGAGATTTTAACTGCAGGGAGGGGAATTTGGCCTTTTTCCACCCCTACACACGTTGAGCAGCTCGAGGACAGGCTCTGGGTAGACCTGTGTGCTGGCGGATAAACGCTGAAGTACAGAGGAGTTATGTGAAGTGACGCCCCTGGGCACTGCGGGATCATTTCAACTTCAACAACTTCAGTGAATCATTTGGGTCGCATGGCGATACGTTGCATGTTGACCGGCGCTGCACGGCAACCAGACAGCAAAGTTGAGAGAATACACTTGCGTCGCATGCATTGCTTATTCAGGGTATTGAAGATCTCTCGGGTCACGTAATTACCGTCGGATAGTTGGCCTGTGGAAATTCCATCAGAGGGACGTCATTCTGGAGGATTAGCGCTGATCCAATCAGAGGTTACGATCGGTGTGAGGCAACTCTAAAAACCCTATATGATCCTCTGATTAGTTGCTGGCACTCGATTGGGATTCATGATCCACAAATAGAACCTGTAGGAACAAGTTAGCTCCTCTGACCTTTCATCAAAATCACCATCAAGATGCTTGCTAAACAGTTGGCCATCTCACCTGAACTTCAGACAACTGATTCACTTTTACAGTCAAAGGTAGGGCTGGAACATAACATATGAATTGATCGATTGGGTACTCATATGGCTAGCACAGTTTCCAAAGTGATCTAACCACTTGTTTTGTTCGACCTACAGTCCAAACACACAAAGATGTTTTAAAGTTTCAAAGTGGTTTTGCGAGGAGGAAGTTTCATTTGTTTGTCTGTGTACTGACTATCAATCTAGGTTTAAGAGGAAAATGTTCAATCGTAATTTTGTGACATCCCAACTAGCTTGTAAGCAAATGGCGGCTCAGTATGCAACTCGCACGAGTGGGATGTGGAAACGTGAAACCACCCGTGCCCATATTCTGAGAATGGACTTAACGGTGAATTAGGAGACATCTTTTGTGCAACAGTTGGATTATTAATTATACCTGGATACACAACTTATTATTATTGAGGGACAACGAATAGATAGAATATTTCGAAGTTTAGTTTACCTTTTTGTGGAATGAAGAAAAATGTTTCCCCTATGTCTTCAAAAGAGTCTGGTGGGGATCTACAGTAATATAAAGCTGCAAACTCTAACAGTTAATGTTTGGTAATATTTAACTTCAATAGTATTTGATTAAAGAAATGGTTGATTTCTCGATATGTCATTTTTTTAAGCATTACATTTTTTTAATCACCCAGATATCTATGATCAAACACTCGTTTCCAAACGCATTAGATGAAGCCGACAGCAGGCAGATCTGCAGATCGTTCAACTCACTCAGGGGCCACTTGGAGTTGAATCAGAACTGCCCTCACTATCTCCAGTCTCTCTGCGCTGCACTCCCCTGTTGCCTAATTTTTTCACTGGCTCTTATCACAACCTGAACAGACACAAGTTCTCTGAGACACACAGACAGCAGTCGCCATGTCGAGCCCCTCTCCGCAGATTACAGATCGCTTTCCCTGGGTCGAGTCGGGCATTCATCCAGACTTCGCTCCACCACGACCGGGAAGACATCGTGAAAAACAAGGTTATCTCCTGACTCAACCCCTGGAGTGCAGAGTCAACACTGTTCTGCTGCAGCTCGCCTCGACCGGCGAGTCACAAGGGCTGAGCCTTCAGCCGGGGTCCAGAGGTTAATTTATTGCCTGATCGCATGACCGCAGTTTGGAGTAAAAATGGCAGTAAACGTTGCATTATGACAGTGGAGGAAGGGTGGAGAATCAGAGTCGGCCTGCAGAGTACGCTGCTTGGTTAAGGGCATTGGTCACAGTCTGAACGCCTGACGGTTTATGATCGCCACAACTAACCAGATAGGAAAGTGTCTGTGGCTGGAAATGAATCACTATTGAATTCATAGAGGTGCATTTTAGTTTTTTGGATGGATAGATGGATAGATAGAGCTGTTCCTGTGTCTTCTTTCATCCTTCTTTCTCTGTAGGCGTCTTTTTATGGAACTGACATTCCTGAAGTGGTCGAAACAGAAGCCCTTGTTTAGAGGCGAAACCCTCCCACCCTATCCCCTTTTTTCATCTTCCTAGTTTTGGAGCCCTGGGTCAAAGGTCGGGACCCCCTCCAGCTTCAGAGACATGTCAGGTCATGCAAGCCACATAGCATTCCCTGTATAGCCCCCACCACCCCACTCTGCCTCCCCTTCGCCCCAGCAAAAGGCCCGCTGCCTCTTAACAGTGACAAACCCCCCTCACACAAGAGGTGTGAGAGTATGTGCGGCTGAGCAAGCATGTGTGTGACATTTTGAGAGATAGTGAGTACTAGCAGTCACTTGAGGATTTTTACGCTGTTAAAGGTGGTTTTTGAGATATTGTCTGACAACGAATCTTCACATGAATTCATATATATGAGCCTGATTTCAATGCAAAAGGAGGTCTAATCTGGTTGCATGACTACGGAACACAATGACGAAAGATGTGTATTGTTAAAAGTTCTCTAAAAAGTATTTTTGCAAATATAAAAGTCTGGCAAATGGATTTCCTAGTCAGACTGAAAACTAAGTAAATACATTTCTCAGAAATGGATTTTATTGTTCTGACACTGTGATGAATCTAAATGGCAAAAGTAAATAAACATGAGATGCTGGGTTGCAAAAATAGCTTGATGATTTGTATTGATGATGTTTTTATTTTTTCTATCTGGGAAGGTTATACATTTTCCTATGTGAAATGATAACCAAAGTTTCATCTGTCAGCATTGCAAGCCATTACTCGCTGACTTTATAAAGCACACGGAAACACTTTAATGAAATAATGCAATAATAGGAAATAAAAGGCCATAAATTAAAGCGGCGCTGAATTAAAACTGTCAGGAAGCAATTAGGAAAACACCATAATTCCTCCAAATGGGGGCCAAAGTTGAACAGACAGCAAAATACGTGTGAAATGAAAATAACCGATTTTGGGAATGTATCGCTGCCAAATATCAAAGGTCACGAGACTTGGCGGGGCCTTCTCTCGCGTCCTCTTCGCTTAGTCAGCAAATGGAACCAGCGCCATGATCCCACAAGAAATGACATGAAAAATGGGTTTGAGATGCACAAACAGGGCGGAGATGTAGTGCAGAGAAAAGGGTGACCCCTTTCCAGCAGATAAACAAATAACTAAATAAATCCTGGGGACACTGGGGGTGAGGGAAGCTTCCCCCGAGGGGTCAGAACAGGAACAGATAAATCTCCCTTAAAGACGCCAATGCCTCTCCACAGTTAACCTCTTAATCAACCCCAATCGGCCAAAGGAAATGGCGCTGACTTTCAAAAACTATCATCTGCGTCTATGCTGTGAGTAAACACCCTTGCATATTAGCATTGTGTGTGTAGAAATGTGGGGTTGTTTACTCCTGCGTGACGAGAGATTAATTACAACATGCTTTACAAAAAGAAGGAAATCCCCTGAAGTTGATCGTCAGAGTCTGCAGGAGGTTCAGGGCGCTAACATTTACGTTGCGAGCCACTCAGTTGTTCACATGATGTCTTTTTTTGTCAACACACACTCGGGCAACACGTTTCTTTATACACTACAATTCACTTCTTCCTCGTCCATCCATCAGCGAGCCCCTCTCGAGCTGAGCATCAGCGATTGACCTCCGGTGAGTGCGAGAGAGCGTCCAGATCCGTATCTGCTCACAGGTCACGCACCACACGGGCTGCAGACGCAAGACCTCCTAACAAACATGTCATCCTCAGCTTTGAGTTTCTATTTCTGTAGCGCGCTCCGGTTACATACCTGGTCACTTGATGGCTCCTTTCCTCAATGGGATCATATTTAGCATCGGGTGAAGCGAAGTGTTGCATTGTGGGCTCTGGTTTTGTCAGGCTGTCCATAAATTAACAGGCAAACCGGTGGCCACTGCATTTCCTAGGCCATCCGGTGCGGTCATGTTGACCACCCTTTGCCCCCACACTGACACCCTCGTGTGTCAGAGCTGCGCCGCACCAGTTGGTCCAGCCATCCATCACTGAGCATCAAACGCAAACTGGCAAGCTGTTCTGCCTGTTTGTTTAAGGTGCTTGCTTTCTGGTGTGATTGCACAAGGTTTGATATGATTAGAGCATTCAAGCGAAATCTTTTACATAAAATATGTTAAATATATGTTCTTCTCTGCGTTTGAACTCCCTGGAACAATGTCACGGTGCCATGTGACCGTGTAAGCCTTGATGTCGGAGGAAACCAAACTCACAAGTGCTGACTGACCCATGTTGGTTCAGGTTATGATCTTGAGTTTCAAATTTGAAAGTGGCTTTTGAAATGCACATTGACATGTTCAAACACAGTTTCATGACAAAACACTTACATTTTTTAACCTTTATCTTAAAAAAGAAAGGAAAAGCTTCTGTCTCTTATCACATCCACAAGAGGAACCAACTCTTTCGACATATGTGAGTGTTGTTTTTAAAACAGACTTAAATATACATGTTAAACTATATCCTTTAAAGTGATGCACACCTAAAAAGGTTACGTGTTTTTATTCTAGGTGTCTTTGCCTGCTGGAAAATAAAATCAGTAATAAATCTAATATTCAGTGAATTTTATACAAATATTTGTTCTTAAGTAATATTTTTATATGAGGAAAACATTTCTATACTAGATTATTAAGAATAATATATCTTTGTACTGCTCTGGTTAAATGTAAGATATATGTTCAAGCTTGACTGCACAAATAGTGTAAGGCTAAACATGGAGAAAATACCCAGTGAAGTATGTTTACTCAAGTTCATTACTTGAGCACAAATTACGTATTTGTACTTTAGTTGAGTATTTTCATTGTATGCAACTTTCTACGTTCTACTCCATTATATTTGTCTGTCAGCTTTAGTTAATTTTTAGTTTACAATTCATCTATAAAGTAGTTTTCTGATAATATTAAAGATAAAGAGTGTAGAAACTTCTCATACTTGTTGAGCCAAATCAAATCTTTGAAAAGCCTCTTGGATCAGCTGCATCGTCACAAAGCTGAAAACAGAGCTGTTTTTCTGAGCTCATGAGAAGTTGACTACAGACATATTATTATCTTTCATATATATTTATTATATATAATATCACACATTGCTGAGGATTAAATTACCAGACTAAATATAAAGAAGTCAGATTTAGCACAACCATAAACATCGACAGCAGTGAAACGTGACATAATACAGCAGTATTATTAATCCAGAAACATCATATAATAGTTAAACACTGAGAGGAACATTTAACTACACCATGAAAAGTTTAACTTTTGATATACTAAGAACATTTAGCTAATAATACTGAATAGAACATTTAGCTAATAATACTGAATAGACACTTGTACTTAAGTAAAGGATCTGAATTCTTCACCACTAAAAATAACAAACAATACATTACAGTTTGGGATGTGGCTCCAACAGATAGATACTAATTACATCTAATTACACAGTTAAATTAGGTTAAATAAAAACAACAACAACAAAACGTACTGTCCTAAAGAAGGAGAGTGACCACAAACATATTGTCTTTATTAATGTGTGAACATCACATATATTACTAAACCTGTGGTTGATCCTCATTTAATTAACCCCTTTTTGGTCAAATTCATCTAAGCTCAGCTGTATAGAATTACACTCTAATTATTAGGGCCCCAGACCCCGAGGTGCCCTTGGTCACTGCCTACAGCTCGTGGAATCTCCTAATAGCGACTCGCAGGGCTAATTGGGAGACAGGTAAGGTTACATGTGACAGCAATTAAGCCGAGCGCAGGGCCAACCTCATGGCCTCGGGGCAGCCCGCTGCACTCAGGACCCTCAGTGCAGCTTTTGTCTTTTCAGCGCTCTCTTTCCCTTTAGGGGAGAAGCAGAGTTGGGAACAACAGTTACCCTATTTTTATTTGCGGATTCACAGGATTATGGATGTAAAGTCTTCCTGCTGCTCTTGTTGCGCTCCGATTAATTACTTATTTATCAGCTGTTTCACTGTACTCCCCCCTCCCAGTTTATTTACTTATTTGTTAATTTTATTAGTAGTATTAAACGCGTGGGTGTTGTTTAATGGCAACAATACAAAACAATATACGTGCTGCGTAACTATCATGACGTTTGGTTACAGTTACGTATCAGAAATAGATAGATGGATATATTTTTGTGACGATTTATTTGGCAGTATATTGAAATAATTGACATAAGGTAATTAATGGTAACTACATTTAGGGCCTACATACATCTATTATGTATAATGATCTTTAATTTAGATAGCGATTTGCACCGTGTCTGTAATTTTAAGGGTTAAGGTCGGCGGAGTGATACGATGGTGAGGTGGTGTACGCTTTGTTGTTCGAGTTGAATTGTCAGGATGAAATTTAAAGTGGTCTAAGGTTATCGTGGATAGGCTGTCCTCGTGATCACGCTTTACCCACGTCCTGCAAGTATAGTTTTATTAATTCAGACAAAATTGGAGACAGGTATATATGTGTGTGTGTGTGTGTGTGCGTGTGTGTGTGTGTGTGTGTGTGTGTGTGTGTGTGTGTGTGTGTGTGTGTGTGTATTTGTGTATATATATATATATATATTTGTGTATATATGTCTATGTTACAGATTCATGTCGCTGAGAGGGGAAGTGTGAGAGCGTGTCTGAACACATTATCACTTTCCTATCCTCGGTGCACATGGAGCAGAGAGGCGGTGGGACACTCGACCCCCTGACAGCGGTGTCGGAATTACCTTCACTTGACAATTCAAGACCCAGTCAGGGGACATCATCAGGTCCCCGCTGCTCTCGGCGTGAAAAAAACTCCCATTAGAGAACAACACTGCCACTGTTAATTACTGCACTTGCCTTTTGTGCGCATGGAAGGGACACAACACACCGACAGAATCAACACTTTCTCGACTGGTAAACGGTTTAAGGAGTGTTTTATGGCTCGGCGAGAAGTTTGGCACGTTTGTGTAGTTGTTTTGCTGTTGAGATGGGATTGTTCGATTATTGCTCGACAAGATTAGTCGTTTGATTGTGGCACAATTTGATGTATACACAATTTAAAACTCGGAATGGAAGATTGTGTTGATGATACAACATCATGGGATTGCATGCACTGGACAGCTGACCCGAGATTGATGGCAAAGCAGTGCGGCATGGGAGATAAAACGCTTGGTAAACTGTGACCTTCAGTCGTGGATCAGAGGGCAAAACAATAAACAACATGGCATTATATTTTCAGAAATAATATATCATGTCATGAAATAATAAATACCTGAGAACCAGACAGTCGGGACCTGCACGCACCATGTCATGTATATATAGAGACGTCTTTTAAAGCTGTACTCTGCTTGTAATACTATTTTTTTTACAGGCAACTGGTGTTTTCTCCTCCTCGTTTAAAACTTCTTCCTCCTCAAGGAAAAGTTTAGTAGAGCTATATGAAAACTCAAATACTGATCATTTCGAAAGTGTAATCCCTAGACAAGAAAAGTATTTTCTTATGGAAGTTTTTATATGTAAGTTGCATATTGGGCCAAAATTAGACTCCAAACTATAGTCACACAATCATGACACACACGAAGACACACACACACACACACACACACACACACACACACACACACACACACACACACACACACACACACACACACACACACACACACAGAGACACACACACACACGCACACAACTTCAGCAGATGAATATGAGAAAACAACCTTCCGCCTCCATCATTCTGCAAAGTGAGGGGCAAACATTCAAGTAATTCAACGCAAAGCACAACATACTGTTAATGTGGAGAGGAACAATAAATTCGTATATGAAGATTTAAAAGATGTGAAGCCGAGTCTAAAAGTAGTTAAATAGTTGTTTTTTAAAAAATCATCTAATTAACAGGTTTTGTATATTTGTCTGGACGCACAACATGCACATTTCATCTTCAATGGGACACTGAGTTAGCCACTTTAAAGTACTTGTACGACAACAACCGCTCCTGTCAGTCAACCACATCCCTAATCGACCGCCGTCCAATCAGAAAGCTTCTTACTTTTTTTTTTAACAGACTTTGGGGTCCAATCACAGCACGCGCTGCGTGTCTCCCCCTCTCCCGCCGAAGGGAGGGGAAATGACCTTATTTGGCCGCTATGACCTTATATGGGTCGCCGCCAGGGGGGCAGCGGTACGAGGCAGCCTGCTGGTGACACTTTCCCCCAAATTGTGGCTTTGCCTCTCGGAGATGGGGCGGACAGTCGAAGGGTGAAGCCATACACTCGAGCGGCAAAAGATTCGTGGTGCGCGTTACCGGTCTCCGTTCAAGCTTCTTCTGCCCACGCGGACGATCAGCGACGATATGTAGAGCGCGCATGTTGGGTAAATTAAGATCAGAACCTCACTGCGGCGCGCAAGGACAAGAGGAACGGGGATCGCTTCGGGACTGCGCTTCACACTGTCTCCAAAGAGCTGGCCGGGACTAAATAAATCCGTCACAGAACCACATGAAATGCGGTCATTCAGGAGGCAGAATTGATCTCGCGCGAACCCAAACGCGGTAGACTGTTGAGCGGCGGGGAGACCGGGGCGAGCGGCTGAGATGCGAAACATTGCTGTCGGTTGTATTCCGCCGTCTATTCGAATTCTATAGAGGCAAAGAAAAATAAGTGAGTTAGAGTTTTATTATTAGATTATCTTTTTTATTTTTGTAATTTTTACATCTAACATAACTGGACTGACTTTTCCATGAGGTTGCACTCTGAAGAACAACGTGTTTATGGATTGCTGCGCAGCGAGGGACACCGGGAGTTGTATGCTTCGCTCTTATACATCGATCATGTTAATACTTTGGTAGATGTTTGCAGAAATACCTCAGTAGTCCAGTTACACGTTATAAACAATATACAGCATAAACCCGCGCAGATTGACCTCTGCAGAGGAAGTGGGAAGCGCCTTTTCGCCCTTGTTTTCCTCTCCCAAGACACCGGGACGGATCTCTATCACTCACTCTCTCCTGTGATTTTTAACAAAGACCAAAGTGTTTGGGGATAGCATGGCTATGGTAGTAAACCAGTGGCCAGAGAACATTTCTGCAGATCCGGGGTCCCAACTCCAGATATGCGGCCAGGAGCCCGGCGGGGCGCCGGGAACTCCCAACGGTTCCACCCCGGGGAACGACGCACTTTCCGGGGACAAGATCCCCAACGTGGACTGCATGGTGTGTGGGGACAAGTCCAGTGGGAAGCATTACGGCCAGTTCACCTGCGAGGGATGCAAAAGCTTCTTTAAGCGCTCGGTGAGGCGGAACCTCTCGTACACCTGCCGAGGGAACCGAGACTGTCCCATCGACCAGCACCACCGGAACCAGTGCCAGTACTGCCGGCTGAAGAAGTGCCTCAAAGTCGGCATGCGAAGAGAGGGTAAGACCATAGGTGTGTTACGGATGTCCGCGTGAACATTTATTTACTAATTTCTGTGTGTATGTGTGAACTAATGTGGCTTAGTGTAGAATATCAATCTTAACAGGCCATTTAAGTCTGGAACTCAGCCGTAAAATATTTTACTGTCTCAAAACAAGCGACTTACTCTTCACACCGGCAGAGCTTTGCAGCAGAATCACAGGTGCAAACATTTGACACATGAGGACAAACTTGGAATTCATTCATTCAAAACTAAACACTCTTGTTTCAAAATAGTTTGGTCTGTCCTGTGTCCAACTAGCGCAAGCGAGATAAATTGTGCGTAAAATACGCGTCACGTTCCGTGATGCCTGTTGATCCCATAACGTGTCTCACACAGTTGTACTGTTGCTATTATGGGTAAATAATCAGCCACCACCTGCGGCAAAAACACAATGCTTACTTCACATTCTTTTACCAAATCCAGCGCCATTCACGCTGGTGCGCTCTGCTCTGTGAAATCCCTCCTTTGTCCCCCTGTTTTAATTATGCTGTTTGCTCACCGACACCCAGAGCCGCTAGAAGAGGATGCCGCTGCATTTGTTGTATTGTGTTGGATTAACAACGGGTCAGTTACTCGCAAAGAGGAGCGCTGGCAACGTGTCGGCGGAGAGGAGCGCTTCTCTTATTAATTATCATTCAGCAGCGTCGTCCCATTCACGAGAGATGGACATGGTGCATATTTAAAAAAATGTCCCAAACCAAATGGGGCCCAAACATCTGTGCTGCATGGCAGCGTCGCGCATGGGCTCGTTTTGTCTTTGTTGATGCACTTTGGATTAGAGAAGCTCGTGATTTAGAGGCGACCTATTTTATGATTAAAAGGCAGAATTTCTGTGAAAGCTTTTTGGGTGAAGCCTGCAAATGTCAAAAGCAATGTCACACACCTTTACGCACTTGAATCGTGGGCAACTGTCTCGTGAGTGTAAGTGTAAAAAAAAAAAGTCCGTTCCAAACGCTTGTCCTCAAAAGTCCAAAGTTTTTTTATTGAAGATGTCCCTAGCTCTTCGACCTGTTTCTTTTTTTCCTCAGAGGACAGAATGAGGTCAGCAGCAGCATCCTAGTGAGCCATCTTGCTCTAGGACACTTCGGCAGGGGATGTTTTAAGGACAGACAGTGTCTCAACAACCCCTCCGCCCTTTGTTCTTCGCCTGAGCCAAAATGTAAATACAGTATATAGGGTGGAAATACCCGTCCTCCTCGGATGAGACGATCCCTCAAGGGTTTCCCGCTAGTGCACTGCTCTGCCTCTCTGCGAGCGCGCGCACGTGTGTGCCTGTGTGTGCATACTATACTGTACACACAGTCTTACCTCTAAGATGCCCGCAAGCTACACGTTGGCGCTCCTTTACGCCCGAATGAACTAGAGGAAATCGCCTGACGTGGCATTGTGTTTAATGCAACTAAAAAAAAAATAGAGGTGACGAGACTTCAAAAGAAAGTGAAATTTTACTAGCGAAATATATCATTTGCCAATCATCTTATTAGTCCTATTTTGAAGATAAACGCTATTTTTTTTTAACGCAGATTATAATTTTACCTCTGTGTTACATTTTTATAAACTTTTCTTTTCTCGCAGTGCCGACCTTTGAGCCTTGAAGGCGGCATATTGTCCACTAGCCACGAGGTTTCAGGATGGCATTAGTCGTGCTGTTTAGAGGATAAAACATTGCGATGCTTTGCTTAGCAGCTGGAGAAGTCTACACTGCAAAAAAAGTTTTCATCTTTCATCATTTAGCGTCTTAGAATGTTTTTCTTCTTCTAGTTGGCGGGAAACATTGATTTAAATTCAGTTTGTGGTCATTCCACAATAAAAAGGTGCTTTAAAATAAGGCCACACATTCTTTTTTTAAATTTTTTTTTAGAAATAATAGGGTTTTATACATCCTTATCTGCTCATTAGCTTTTTTCTTTTCTTTTTCTTTTTGCAGTGCTGGCTTATAGTTGTGCGTTAAAGGCTTAAATGCAGAGCAGGTCAACTTACATTGGCAGAGCTCATCTGTTGGTGCATTCGAGGTCAGCAGGATTAAACTGTGTCCTTAAATCCTCTTTGTCGGCTGACTTCTGTTCATCAGCATTCATTTGTCTATTTAGGGCTTTTTTGTTTTGTTCTGACACGTGACCTGCCCGACAATTTGGAAAAGTAGAGAATCCCAAAACAGAGTTTAACAAAATAAAATGGTTTTATTGTGTTGAATGTGAGGCTGAGAAAGGCTGATCATAAGCCATTAGAAATATTGTGCATAAAGTGAGTGAATCACAGACGCCCAATTGTTCTTTAGCTATTCAAGACTGTAGTTTTAATGAAGTAAAAGTCACACCAAAGATGTGTTTTAATATTTGTGTACATATGAATATTTGAAACCAAATCTCCATTGTTTTTATCGTAACATCTTCAGTGAATTAAACACTGCTGCGTCCTTAAATCCCAACTGAAACTGTTCAAGCGCACGGCTACCGTCATGCTGCCCTGAGATCACAAGGCATGTTTTCTTTACATTACTCAACAGGTTCACCAGGTTGTGGAGGGGAGGCAGTGTTTATTCTCAGTTATGATCCAGGTGGAGAAAAAAAAAACTATTATAAGTTCTCTGTTTGACATAACCAACAATATGCGGAAGCTACCGTCAAAATAAAGCAGAAGGCCACAAGTGGAAATGCATGTTTGTTGAACTAAAATAGTTATTAATCATTGAAAATCCCTTTTCACTTGGATGTCCATACTGTACTTCACTTCCCGACTAAGTACACTGCGTCTGAGGGAAAGTGCATCTGGATGGAACAAGCGATGTTGACGTGCGATAGCAGAGTCCTGTTGGCGATGCTCCTCTGCCCTTACAGCATCCTTTGATATCACTAACACTGCTGCATGACTTTGCTGTTTTGGCTGAATTCATATTTAGCTTCCAGAGAAGACACGCTAAAAGTTTCATGAGTGGGCTGCGTCCGATTTAGAGACAACTTCACTTAGTTTCATGTTCTTTATTCCCCATGGAAGACGTTGACCTCTTTCTGCAGTCGTGCTGTGTGGAACATAATATCATTTGTTGGAGACTTTTATCCAGAGTACCTTTCAGCACCATGGCAGCAAACATGCATGTGTTAGCTCAGTGGGAATCAAACCTTGTAAAAACCCTCCCACCCCCCGAAAAAACCATGGGAGCGTTAGTGTCATTGTCTCACCACGCAGCTACACAGAACCCCGTCTTGTTTCTCTGTCAGCACGGTTTCTAGGTTGAATAGGAAGCGGAGAGGCAAAGAGAATCAGCCTGACAGTTTGCTTTTGAACTGGAGTGAATGTTTTAATTTTGAAGCGGCCCACAAGGACGAGCAGCTGAGGACAGAGAGAGACACGTGTGGTAGTTTTTACCGCTCTGATTAATGCACACGCACACCATGAGACTGTCCTCTTGTCGGCCGTGTGCGTCTTGAATCATGCACCTGGGCAGCTGTGAGCGCACCCAGATACATGCAGACACGCCAAGTTAGTGGAGTGCAGTGATAGTAAATAGTTTCAACATCCATTTGGATCACAGGAATCTGTAATACACACATTCAACGTGCACAGTGGGAATGCTGCTGCCTCCTCTCACCCACACTGCACTCTGACAAAATACCGGCAGCGGCTGAAAATGTAGGTCAACCAAAACTAAAACATTAATAACAGACAGGCTCAAGTCAAAGTCCAAATGTGTGGAGCGTCCGGGGCCTCTCTCCAGTGAGTAAACAGTGACTAATCCAGTCATTCCTAAAGACTGGCTCGGGACCCCACAGGTGGGTCGCAAGAGATTTCATGAGGGTCGCTAAATGAAACTTGGAATTTCTCCTTATTTAATCTCTTGAGCCCCATCAAAGAGCGTGAATGTTCGAATTGTTCTGATCAGGAAGGTTCACGCGTGGAAGACCGCAGCCGTGCGGGTTTCATCCTTTTTTTCCCAAGGCCCTTGCAAGGTTGTGCTCCTGTTGCCTTTTGCGGTTTCTAAGCAACCAAATGGAAGGAAGAAATTATATCTGCCAGCTGTGATTGGTTGTTCCTCGTCACGTGACCTTTTCCAAAAGTTCCAAAGTTAAAACTATTTTTATCCCAGGGCGCAGCTGTCGAGTCCTTAAAAGAAAAAAAAGAAGCGCTTGGGAACGTTTGTGAGCCGCCACGTTGTCAAGAAATCAAGTAAAACTGGTCAGAAACATTCATTTATGCACAATTGAGCTCTTATCATGATTTATAGATCAGGCCTATTGTGAATTTGGTTGGTCATTTTTCAAAAGTGGGTCCCCTGAAAGTTTTGGAGAAACTCCACAGCGGGTGAATACTGCAGTCTGGCCTCCCTTGGCTCTGAAAACCTTTATTAGCTATTGACACATTTAAATACTTAACCCTTGTCACCACACTTGTAGTCATTATCAATGGCCTCGAAGAAGTAAATTGCTCCCATTCACAAATCTTTCAGTACTGCAGCTTCCATTAAAGTAATACACATGAGGCCCTGGCGTCATTATCTCCAAGGCTCCCTTTAATATTACAGAATATATGATTGATGATCTTTTTTTTTAATGCTTTTGGACACATCAAGGTGAAGAGTGTCCTCTCTAAAACGGTAATGCTTCCTTCTGCACATTCCAATGTATCACTAACGTGACAAATGTCACGTGACACTCTCAGGTGCCTTCAGTCAATCAACTCTAACAAATGGACCGACTCCGGACTGTTTTGCTTGAGACTTTAAGTGGCTCAACCTGTTTTCGTGTGTCACTTGGGTCTCTTGTAATAACACACACACACACACACACACACACACACACACACACACACACACACACACACACACACACACACACACACACACACACACACACTAGAAAGGGCTCCAGAATCTGTCAGAAACATTTGACCCCAACGAGGCTTCTCCTTCACTCTGCCTCACATTCAAAGGGCTGTGGGGGAATCTGTGTGCATTTATAATTCAGGCATCTAGTTGATGATCTTACGAGGCTCAGTGAGCGGCAGTGCAGTTGTAGCGATGAACGAAATGTATAACAAAAAATAAAAATACAACATTTTAAATAACTTTTCCAATTTGTCTCTATTTGGAACTGTTTTTTTTAAACATTTAAATAAATATGGATATTAGCCTGAAAATATTTTTGTTGTTTTGTTGTGGGTGCTTTTGTTGCCCAAAATAAAAGCCTCTGAAACAGCTTGACCTGAAGCTAATACTGTGTGCTGTAAGACAGACTAACGATGACTCACGTGTGGGTTGGTGAGCAGCTTTCTTTTTGGGTGGATGGTTTGGGATTTGAGGACCGGAAACAAAAACCCACTCACTTCCTCTATATTGCTGCGGTAGTGGAAGTCCCACTCGCAGATATCTCATATCTGGTTAAAAAGAAGAAGAATTAACCAAAAATATATGGCCCCATACCGCTATGGGTAAGTGGGAGTAAATGTGTTGAGTGAACTGGCCCTTTAAATGTATCGCTCATCTGACAATGAAAAAAGAATAGTAAAGAAAAAGCTCCAGCTCTAAAACAGGCTTTTAAAAACTCAAATAATTCAAGCCACAGTCTCTATTTTTTACTGTCTGATAATAATAACAACATCCGAGCAACTAATAAAGCCAAGCAGCCAATGGGTGTTTCTTTCTCAGATCTCTTCTCCAGAGGAAACACATGGACGTAGCCCTGCTGTGGCCCACTGTGTGTTAGATGAAGAGGGTAGGGGAGGGGTTGTGCGTTAAGTGTAAATAAGGATAGTGTGAGTCACTGAGTTCGGGGTGAATTTGCTTAGCTAATTAATTCAGGAACTGCCTCATCAAAGTCTGAGAGAGGGACTGAGGCAACTGCCTCCACGCACGGCACAGCAACGCAACTTCCTCACGCAAAGCTCCCCTGCCCTCCATGGCTCTGTCTCTCTCTGTCTGTGTCACTGTTTGTCCTCTCACTCCTGCACTGCCTCCGGTTTTCCTCTGCACTCTCGTTCCGGTGCAGCTCTCGCGTTTCGCCGCATACCTCTCTGCTTCTTCATGCTTCGACACACGACTGAGGACAGAGTCGGACCCCTTTTCAGTGTGCAGATGGATTGTTAGTGAGGTTAGCTGACTGGTAAAGTTTGTACAAACGAATGAATTTTGCTTTGCTCTACTTCTTTTATTTCCCCCCCCCCCCCTTTAGTGGGCCACAAATGAACACAAGTTTTGCACTATTAAACACTTACTAAATGCTACACTTTTGGTGAACATTTATATTAGTGACTAGTATCAACATGTGGAAATAGTATCTTTAAACCATCAATAACTGTTTTTTGTTACTGCTAGGGGGCTGCAGAAACGAGCTGTAAAGACAATACTGACATATTACTGCTTAAAAAGTTGATGTGGTGAACCTGTTGGAAAACATTGCTTATTTACAGAATGCAGCTTTTGTTTTTAGTTCATTCCTGAAGGACATATCTAGCTGCTTAATGCTACTATCTGGTGCTAAGCCGGTAGGGTTAAATGTTTTTTTTTAGAGCTTTTTCAAAGAGAAGAGAGAGTAAATCAAAGCGGTAAAGTTTACTGTTTTGAAAACTAAAACAAGCTAAAAGATGGCAAAAAAAATAGTAGTCATGTGATCGTTTTTAAATTCTAAAACACTATAGAGTATAGCATCTTTATTAGAGAACCGTTCTGAAATGCTGAACACAATTAGTGTTCAGTTTTTTTGTCTTTTTTTGGCAGCGTGAACTATTTATTTTGGCTAAACAGAACTTGCTCTTGCACAATAGCACACAATGAGACAAATGCTGTGGACCATGGACTCAACCAGCCACAGTGTCATGTCCGTTTCATAGAAATAAGAACGTAATGTATCGCACTGTTGACTCTGAAGAGCAGCTCCACAATGAAGCATCACCACTGTTTGATTGACAAATTATATTTGGTGGAGACCAGGTAATAAATAACCCGTTAACTTAGTCTGCTCCTTCACATCACGTCGGTTGACTCTTTATCTCGAGCGCTTTCCTGGTTTACACATTAGCTCCTCTCTGCCTCCTATCTGATTCTCTTTGGGAGCTTTGCCCTGCTGCGGAGCAGTGACCTGTAGGTCAAAGTTCAGGGCCGAAATAAAAATGGCCCTCTTAGCGGGATCACGTACATGTACATGTACACAGGCATCCACATGTTGTCATCAGCAGATAAAGCTGCTTTTTATTGATTGCAGATGTGACATGGAGAGACAGGCCCATTTATTTATTTTCCCCTTGCCAATGGAGGCTTTAGAAAGGGAAAATCTACTTATTAAACGCAACTGTCAGACTGTGCCGAATCTATAATGCGTCTGTGTTGCCCCGGCACCGTGACCTTTTAGTCCAAATGTTGATAGGCCTTAATTGTATTTAGCTGCTGTAATTCCACTAACAGTCTGACCCAGAGGCTAATCCAGGGCAGCCAGGCAGCGAACTGTGCACTCTTCCAGCTGCCATTTGCTGAAGTGGCATTTTGAAAGTCGCAGCTGAAATGTCCCATGGTACCTCTGTTTGCATGCACTTTCCTCCTCGCCCTCATTTCATGCCCTACCTACGTACAGACGATGATGTTTTGTTTTGGGCTTTAGGGATTTGTAGGTCTTAATTTAGTGACTTTCTTTTCTGCCCTCAATTTGGTACCTGGTATCTGACTGTGTACATCACTCGGATGTCAAGTTTGTCGCCGGTTGACAAGCTCAGTCCAACACATTGAGCTGAGGCACAGTGCACCGATTAAAAAGCAGAAACAGTTTATGGCAGACACCCAAATCTGACTTTACTCTCTTATCCCCTCCCCCTCGTTATTCTTGATCTCTCTGACCCTGCTTTCCTTTTTTTGTCTTATCCTCAGGCATCTGTTTCTCTCTAATGTCATTTCTGTCTCTCTCGCTCTCTCGCTGCCCTCCTCTAAGTCAAGATATTACATCTCTCTGTCTCTGCACGTCTGTGTGCCCGTCTTTCTCTTCATTCTTTCGGGCCTTTCCATAATCACCCCTCGCTCCCTTTTCTCTCCCTCTCTCTCTCTCTGCTCATCGGTCTCGTCTAGAGAAAAAAACAGAGAGTGATGTGTCGCAGTCAGAAGTCCTCAAGTGCGCTGCCTCTCAGCCACGAGTGACCCCCACAATGAGGCCTTTTGAAAAGTCAAGTGGATCAAGTATATTCGCCGCCATCTGCAGGATTAACCACGAATCAATTGGAAAGCAAATTAATAGCTGTGAATTTGCATATCAGCGGTATGAGAGGCAGCAGGGTACTAACAGGTCGTGGAATTTGTGGAACGTCATTGAATTTGGAAGAATTTGATGCATTCCCCGTGAAAGTCAGGGACAGTGGGTTTCACAGCTATTTCAATGCATTAGTGAGGAGCCCAAAAGAAGTGGAAATCAGGTTGTTGACCCCCTGTAGAATAGATTTCTTTCTTTTTCTCAATGATGTTAACAAGCCAGGGCAGAGTGACAGTTTTGGGTTATGGAAGTGCTCTGACATGGCCAGTCGGGGAAAGAGTTTTTCCGGAGACTGTCCTCTCAGGGAACACGACAGAATCGGTCCATTCAGCAAGTGCCCCAAAGTGACACATGCTAAAGTTCAAGCCACAAAGCCCTCCGGCAGCCCTCGATGTGATGACTGTTGTCCCCCCCGGGAGCAAAAGAGGAAGTCGGGTGATGTTGTTGTAGAGCGGCAAAGTCCACGCAGGGATGAGGTCAGGGACTCTTCCCAACAAAGCGACAGATCCCATTTCCTGTTTCCTCCCGACAGTCAAAGTTATTTTCTTTTCACCGTGACCACGATCGACCATAAGCCTAACCACATGCATGTGATTGTGACCATGACAACAAAGGTCCCCCAACTTTAAGTACTAAGTAACAAACCACAATGATTTGCCAACCCTAACTAAAGTGTTTCTGTGCCTGAACCTTAACCAGAGCTTTGTGCAACGATAAACTGATTTTTAGTTATTATTTCCTGTCATGCATAAAATGATTCAGAGTGTTTCTAAAGAGCGGCTACAACACAAGTAGTTCGACGTTTGATTTGGGGGACTTGTTGAGCGCCACTGCTTCTCGTGCCGACAGCGACAGCTCTGTGTACTTTAGCTCAAAGCACCTCAGAGGGACTAAAAACACTTTTGACCAGGTAATTTTTGCGGAAATTGCAGTGAGACTACTTTCACTCCAGCTGCTCGAAGGCGGTGTTTCATTTTCATTGGTTTGTGAAACCCCCGCAAAGACAGACACGTGTGGCTAATCCAACAGCCGTCCCTTGCGAAGTGAGACGAGCGCTTGTGGAGTGCGAGTGACAAGGAATGTCCCATTGTGCAACGTCTTTGTGACAGGCAACACCTCTCCACAGCGAGACTGCGCTGTTTGCGAAAGGAGGCCGCATTCTTTTCCGGGAGCACGCGGGTTGACACAAGTTCACGGGGAAAACTAGTACTTTGAGGTCAACACCTTTTGTGCTGAGGTATTTCTTAGGCTAGAATTAAAGGCTTTTTTCGCTCTTGAGTGATTTGACCTCTCGGTTCTCGGACGTGCCACGGTGCGTTCAATTGACACAGCTGCTGTGTGCGAGGTGACAGGTGATGCAGAGTTGAAAAGCATTTTTGCAAACCCCTCCCTTTTTTTTCACCCCTCTCTCTCTACCTCCAGCTTCCACCTGTCTCTTTATGTAAACCACCGCTCTCTATCTGGATCCTCATCTCAGATTATATTCAAATCCACTGAACTCTGCACCTTCTCTCTCTTTCCCCTTCTCCAGGCCCATAATCTCCCCTTTCTCAACTTATCACCTCTCGATCGCTCCCTCTCCACCTTATCTCGACATTTTACCCTTCTACCTAATTCCCCCCCCCCTCCCCCCTCCCGCACCCTCTTCCCCTTCTCTCTCTCTCTCTCTCTCTCTCTCTCTCTCTCTCTCTCTCTCTCTCTCTCTCTCTCTCTCTCTCTCTCTCTCTCTCTCTGTAACAGTAGATGGAGTTATTAGTCAGACACTGGGATGACTGAACAGGTGTTTTCCAAATAGGCCTTTTCAGCACTCACCGCAACATCGTTGCTCCACGGGGGGAGAAAAGGGGTTTGGCCGTTTTTATGTGCGCACGAGAGCTTGGCCTCTGCGTGCCCTTTTCTCCTCAGGCCGAGGAGCCATTTGCCAGGAGAGGGAGGGTGGATTGTTCGAGGGGGAGGGGGGAGGGGGGGGCGTGTTACCATATTCATGTGTGGTGCGTGCATGTGTATATGCATATGCGGATGCATAACATATGTAGGTGTGAAGAAGTGGTATATCTTTACCAGCTGCTGCTTGTCATTACTCATTGATGCACAACAGCAGGGGCAGAGTGGCCTTGGCCGGGCACTTTCCACTGCTCCACGGAAACAACGACCGCTGACATATTTAGGAGTCAGAGAAATGTTCCTGTTGCCCTCCCCTCCACCCTCACTCCCCTACACAACACATTTGACATGTTCAATTTTACTCTTTGCCCTCCGTCTTCGTCTCCTCTCTCTTTGGTTTCTGCTGCAGGTGTTTTGGTTTCACTCTATTTTACATGCAGGCTGTACATAGGCCGGTTGGATGTAAACCAGACTTGAGTGTATTTCACTAGTAAAGCTCCTAAATATTTTTTTTTAAGTGTGCTTTTCAGGCAGACATAGATGAGACCATATGCAAAATGAGAATAAACAAGAACACTTGACAAATATCACATATTCATGTTTAAAAGTCTAGATTAATGCGGTCAAATTCTCACCTCCACCTGTCTTGTTTTCTATCAGCTGTACAACGAGGACGCACATCAAACTCCCAGAGCAGCCCGGGACAGTACCTAACCAACGGCACAGACCCGTACAACGGCCAGCCCTACCTATCCGGCTTCATTTCTCTGTTGCTGCGCGCAGAGCCCTACCCCACATCTCGCTACGGGGCCCAGTGCATGCAGGGAAACAACCTGATGGGCATCGAGAACATCTGCGAGCTGGCGGCCCGGCTGCTCTTCAGTGCTGTCGAGTGGGCCAAGAACATCCCTTTCTTCCCCGATCTGCAGCTCATGGACCAGGTGAGACTGACACTTTGATTGACAATTAAATTACATTTAAATAACCAACTCTGAAGGTTTAGTTGGACGTGTTGGGCTTATTGTGTTCTTGTCAGGAGTTAGATGAGAAGATGGAAACCACTTGTGTGTGTGCAGCTGGTTAGCCTAGCGTAGCATAAGTAGTGAAATTGGGGAGAAACAGCTGGCCTAGCTTTCTTTAAAGATAACCGAATCAGCACCTTTAAATCTTAATAACTGTCATGTTATATCTAACTAATTGGATAAAATACAAACACTTAAGTGTAAAAACTAGATGTTTCTCAACGATGTGACTGTAGCAAAGTTAGAACAAGGCTAGGTGTTTAACTGTGTTTCCAGTCCAGCCTGTGGCTTCACATGTAGTGTAAAGTGTTATCTTTTTGCATATAATTCTTTGTTAAGAAAGAGATCGTTAAAGGATTCATAAGGGATTGCCTTCCAGCCTCCAAATGTAGAAACTTAGCATCCAAGAATGCACATACTGTATATGATGATACTGGATGCCTTTAATAAATATCACCCAACACTTTGCAGGATGTTAAAAACATTTTACATTACATTTCTTCAGTTCATGTTTGCTTTTAAAGAAATGTAGAGCCAGAGCCACAAATAAATTATCCTGTTTAACTTCATTAAAACAAAAAGAAAGCCAATGAAAGACCACAGGTACTTAAAGTATGATTAATAAACGGTTTCTTTATGACATCTCACCCTCACATTACACTTTGAAAAAGAATAGAGCTTCTAAATATTATTTTTACTTTTTATTAATTGAGAATCATCATCACTCAGTGGAATATGAAAATGAATTATGTTGTGTTATTGTTTACTGAAGGCAGAAACCGGCACAACAAACTCAATGTCAATGCGGCATATGTAGATTAATACCAGCTGTAAAGTCTTGGCACGGAGGAAACGCCTGACCTATAAATATTCACATGCACCTTGGGCCGACATATCACAGATATGTCACGCTGTAGCGGCACCATATCATTAATACACCATTAATGTCATGTCAAGATGTCCCGTCTCTCACAGTGAGTGCTTTCGCGATGTGCCACCAGTTCTCTGCTTTCTATAAAACCACTTTGTAGAATTATTTTTTGAATCTACCTTTTCAAAACTATCTAACGACTCAGGTGGCACCTGACAACAACATGTGTCTTAACTTAACTGTGTCCACATGTTTTAAACTATGTGTCTAGGTTACCCAGGATAGACAAAATAATCTAAACGTCTATAAAATAAATAGCTTGCAACATTTGGGTCGGATGGACTCCTGTTGCAGGCTGTTGTTTCAACCACCTGTAGAAGTTCACAGCCTTCATCTTGGGACTTCTCCTCACTTCTAAAAATCATGATTTTCTTAACCCCAGAACACTAAGGTTCAAAATAGTCACACTCTCACTAATGTTGGGGTAATTTCACCCGATATAATGTACCTGATAAAATATGCTTCTCATCAAAATATATTCAAATACAACAATACAAGGCAAGTTAAAGTACTTTCCTCTTACGTTACCCTATAGAACTCCTCATGAAACAAAAAACAGGTGGTGAAAAATTAGAGTATCGTCATTACAAAATGTAAAAAATATAAATAAAGAAGCTATGAACTTTTATTTGGTCCACATGTTGAAAAAATGAAAATCCCCCAACTTTAGTGTTCTGGCGTTAAAGCAATTGTGCGTTTCAAAACCTTTAAATAATATTGCAGTTTTTTGACCGATGATCAATAATTTGCATGAATGATTTGCACTTTGGAGCTGTGCCATTTTCCATTGTGATCACTTCAAACGTTTCTGTCAACCCATCACTATGTTGCCATATTGTATATTAAAAGCATATTTATCTTCTTTGTGCTATTACACAGCTTGTCACATCCTCATATAATGTTATGACCTTTAAAACTGACAGTAAACGTTTCATTACATTAATTCTTCCATTCAATCAGTTTATAAAAGGTGCTCTCTGTGAGCTTTGTGCCATGAGCCTGGTCTGTGTGTGTGTGCTTCTTCCTTTAGTGAATGAATATATTACTTGTTGGGAGAATTATGTGCATGAATGGCGCTACTGTCCTGTATCTAGTGTGCATTTGTGCATTTGGTCCTTTATATGTGACCAAATTCTGACCATTTCCAAATGTGGCTTGAATTATTGGCTGTTCATTGCATCCCTTGACACTCAGATGGGATGAGTATTTTGCTATTGAAACACAGTTTGACCTTCTCAAACTTGCTGTCACATTTTTAAGCATCATTCCTGTGAGACACACTTTAATTGATTCCACCCTGTTGTATTTCGAATAAATTGCAATGTTTTATGTTTATGATAAAGGAAATGGACATATTGTAGAAATCTCAAATCCAGATCTGTCGAACACATGAGTTTTATCTGGTGTTATTATTTTTTTAGACATAAAGTACATGTAGTAACCACTCTACGCTGCCTGTCTTCCTAGGTGGCCCTGTTGCGTATGTCATGGAGCGAGCTCTTCGTCCTCAACGCTGCCCAGTGCTCCATGCCGCTCCATGTAGCCCCTCTATTGGCAGCTGCAGGCCTGCACGCATCGCCGATGTCAGCGGAACGCGTGGTGGCCTTCATGGACCACATCCGGGTCTTCCAAGAGCAGGTGGAGAAGCTGAAGGCCCTGCAGGTTGACACGGCAGAATATTCATGCCTCAAGTCCATCGTGCTCTTCACGTCTGGTGAGTTTGAATGAAGCACATGTGTCATACAAACAATGGAGAATCACAGGGAAATTGCATCAAATGTCAATGGTGTCACGTAACATTGAAACAGGATGTTGAAGCAGGATTCATTTAACGATTGCTGGATGGCTCCTGTGTCAGTTTATAAGAAATTAGAAATCCATGGCACAACAACAATGTTTGGTATTATTTCTCTCTAAGTTTAAACAAGACAAAACTTGGACATTGAAAAAAATAATAAATTGGAGAAACACTAGGAGAGGAAATTCAAAGAGCAATCCTGCCAGACGGTTGAGGATGCAATTTATCTCGCAGACATAAAATAAGAACAAGATAAAGTTTAACAATAGTATTACTTTAAGTTGAATGTTGGTGTAATAAATCAAATATGAGTCTGACATAATTTGTTGAGACTAAATAGCATTTTCAATATAAAGTAGTCCTTTCATCTTGATCTTAATCCTGTACTCAAACTCAGACTCAGAGAGGATTATGGGTAGATTCTGATGTCAACAAAAACACCACCTCTCTCCTGTGAGTAACTTTACCATTGGTCTGGCAGAACGGGAGGAATTAACAGGCGGGTGTGTTGACTTCTGTTGGCACAGGATTCGGCTAATTGGGTTATTCATGTTGACAGGGACACTTAATCGCAGGGTATCAAAGTACATGTAAACAGCTTAACCTGAATTCAAGATATGGCCAATAGGAGAGTTGCTCTGACATTGCCAAGTCAACTCCAGCAGAAAATATAACTGCTTATTTATCAGGGCGAAATATAAACCATTAAATTAAATCATGAACGTAAAGAACTATATATTACAAATATATTACCGTTATAGAAGTCCAAATGGAAGTTTAAATTATTGCATCATATTGTTGTTGCCATGTCTGCATAAGAGCTTAAGTCCTTTTTACGTAAAGTCTGAACTAGATGCCATCAGATTAATGCAAAGGCTGCAGCAGCACGAGGTGAAATGCACTCAGGAAGAATATAAATGTGCATCTTGTGGTGTCTTATTAGAAGCACTGTCTACTCAATCTCTAAACAATAACTTCATTTGACAAAAAAAATTAAATTAAAATGACTTAAATATTTTGAAGTTGTTGTGGACATACTTCTAATGTTGGATCTTCTTTGAAAGTGTCCGCAGTCGAGCAATAGCCTGCGAAATGCTTAACATACAACGTGTGGGCTAAAGTGAGTAACCTCTTGTGAAGAAGAAGAGGAGAAGAGCAACTCTTCCACTGAAAATGGCTGAAAATTAAGGTTCTGATGCAAAAACTTCTTTCAAAATCTATCAATGAGTAAATGTAATGGGCATTTACATAACTGACAGCTACATGTACAAGACAGAAAGCCATTTAACACATAGAAGAAGTCAGTGAAGTCACGTATTGTGTCTAAAAAGCTAGCTAATTATCAACACAAACTGCTGATCGAGTAATGGTCCAAGATTGTAAATTTGGACCATTACTCAATGATTTAACCATAAAATAAGAAGTTCTTTGTGCCAAGAAATATCCCTTCCCTCTGCTGTGTTTAAATCCAGTTAGAGCTCACAGACAGACTCATGAGGCCGACTTCAACTGTGCTTAACCCGCAACCTTTTCACCTCCGCCGAGGCTGACCGGGATTTGACCTCTAATGCTGCAGCAGATAGCGTCTCGTTGGCTCCATATGCAAATGCTTCTGCTACAGTCCTCCCACTAGTCAGTCATGGTCTCTGCCCTCCATGAATTTCACTGTAATTTGATCGCTCTCTAATACTGTAAAAAGAACGCTGCTCTTCGTGGGAGTAGCTGCTTGTGTCTCACTTAAATCACTTTCTTCTTTTTTAGCCTGGGTTAACTATAAGATTTTATTTGAATCTTTGGCGTCAGTATTTATCTAAGTTTTATTTAGATTTCAACCCATGTAGTACATTTTACATTTTGTTGGAGAAACTTTTTTATTGACATTGCACCGTAAGAAAGTTCAGCTAGAGACAGATACATTATTTAAAAAGAGAAACACATGCTAATCTGAACCCACCAAAACCATGTTTACTACCTACTAAAAAGAGTAAGCCAGCAGCCACGATATGCTAAAATAGTTTCCATGTGAAATGTAGTGATCATTTGCTGTAATCTTATATTATTGATGATGATTGTAACTTCTCACCTGCATAAAACAACTCTCAGATGGACATACTGACAAAAAGTACCTTTTTGCACGCACATATTTGGCTATTTATAGCTGTTTGCACCCAAAGCTCTTAAAAAAAACAGCACTTGAGCTTCACACCCTCCTTCCTGTGTGGCATTATGTTCTCCCCACTGAGCTGCAGACACTATTAAATCAAAATATAATGGTGTTACATCTTGAGGAATCCCATGAGATAGGCATTGTTTTGATACTTCTTGTATACAAACCCTGTTGAGGTTTATTCCAACAGTCACTGGGCTCCAGTGCCAGCCAAAATACTGTCACATCTGGGATACTTCACAGAGAGATCATGCTTTGTGACCCAGGGGGAAATGGGTGGTAAAGAAGCCAACACCGAGATGTGTCTTGTCCCTGTTCTTTGTTTTTTATTTATTTATTTATTTATTTATTTATTGTATTCTCCCTCCTTTCTCCCTTGCGTGGCTTGTCAGATTTACTCTGTGTGTACCTAGCGCCTCTCTAGCATGTATGTATGTGTCTGTAAATCCAGCTCTCCCCTGCTCTCATCAGCCATCTCCCCTCCTTGATCCCATCTATTATTGAAACCAGTCATTCACCCCTCCTCCCTATACGCTTTCCAAACCCAAGCCCAGCCCAGGCTCCAGGACCCCAGCCCCCACCACGGGAGTTGAATTATGTATGGTGGGTTTCAGTGAGACGGAGAATTCGCAACAGCCCCGGCCATGACCTACATAACCCCTGTAGCCCTGAGCATCCCATGTGACTTCCCCGCATGCGGGCAGATGTACCCACATGTATACACGTCGCAAAAAAAACTGCAGATGTCTTGCCAAAAGAAGACAATACATTTAGTGAAACATGCAGATGCAAACACAGAAATTTGAATTTAATGAAGATGGACATGCTCATACGCACACACGAGATGGACCCAGTAATAAACCTGACTCCTGCAGACTTGGTGGGATGAGCTAACAAGCTTAGACAAACACCAATCGTCTTTTACCTCCCTCTGAGTCCCCTCCCTCCGCTCCTCCTGTGAAGCCCAGACCCATCAAGCCACATCAGAGATCGGGCATCTCAGCGCTGCCACCCTGATCCTTCACCCCCACTGACCCGGTGTGTGCCCAAGGATCAGACAAAAGAACACGCCGCTTGGCGTGTGAGGGCGCCCACAGAGCTGTCGCTTCAGCACGCGATGTGGTTTCGGTCCCACAGACAGCTTTACTAATCCCAACCAGGCAGGGACTGCCTTGTCACGCAGGACCCAAAATGGCGGCCCCGAAAAAAAAAAGCAGTCCAGCTGCCCTCCCCCCCCCGCCCTCGAGTGGAAGGGAAATACAGCTGAAGTGGGAGTAATTATTGACTCAGAATTATGGGAATAGTGGCTGCTGATGGAGGGGAGGGGCTGACACACTCGATTAAAATATGACGTAAATGATATTTTTTGTTGTTGTATGTAAGACCCAGCAGGGTTTACGCAGGGGACAGATCAAAGTGTGAGATGTGAAAGGGGACCAATGGTATAAGGTGACAGGTTAATTCAGCGCATTCAGACCGAAAGAACGCGCTTGAGAAAAAATTGCCCTCATCGAAAACCTGTCTTCCAGAGGAGGGTTCATGCAGGGGGCAGTCAGAGAGCACTCCCACTCAATGTACAGTATGTGGCACAGTACAGTGAATTGTGTCTTTGTTTTGAGTTCACACATCTCTGACCCCCTTTGCTAAATCCCCTGTGCTCTCCCCTGCACACAGAGGGTGCGAAAAGTATCGCGCACATTGTTACGCACTCTATCGACTGTGCGAGACTCTTGCCAAGGGCGGGGGCCGGCAGGAGGGGAGGTGTGAGGAGGCGGCAGGCAGAACATGACCTCCGGCTGCAGGGAAAAGGGAACGCTGTCATGTGCTGTGAACACAGACCACAGGGGTAGTGGTAGATACGCATCTCTACAGTGACAACCTTGATTTGCTCAAGTTTGAGCAAGATTCCTCTCACTTGAGGAATTTGGAATAAAAAAGCAACTGTCACGCTTTTTATTACATTGTATACCCCTCTGTGTCAACATGTATCTGCTTTAATCATCAAAATGAGATTTAAAGTATCAGGTCAACCTCACGTTAAACCACGAGTTGCATTTAAAAAAAATCAAAACATTAGTTCACTACTACAGAATAGCATTGGTAAAAAAACAGAAACGTGTCATTTCTGTCATCTAATGTGTAATTGCTAATGTTTTATACTTTCTTGCCTCCTGATTTAGACACTAAAATAAGTATTATATGTAACAAACCCTTAATCTCTCTTTCCTTCCTTCTAGACGCTATGGGGCTGTCAGACGTCACCCACGTGGAGAGCATCCAGGAGAAGTCCCAGTGCGCCCTGGAGGAGTACGTAAGGAATCAGTACCCCAGCCAGCCAAACCGCTTCGGACGACTCCTACTCCGCCTGCCCTCCCTGCGCATCGTCTCCTCCCCGGTCATCGAGCAGCTGTTCTTCGTCCGCCTGGTGGGCAAGACGCCCATCGAGACGCTGCTCAGGGACATGCTACTGTCGGGCTCGAGCTACAACTGGCCCTACATGCCCACCGTGCAGCGCGACCGACCCATCTCCCTCCACTACAATGAGAACGGGCCCTGAGGTGGAGAGGCAGACGACACAGAGGAGAAGCTGTGGGAGGAATGCAACGCCGAACGTCCATCTGACTTCTCACCCTTCCATCCATCCATCCATTCTGTCCTTCATTCACTTTAACTTCTCCTTCACCATTCCGTTAAAAAACACACCATGACAATGTAATCCATTACCGTCCCGGTCACACAAGCCAATCATTCACCGTGGCTCCGTTGCAGAGACTCGGTGGCTGGTTGCAGTCCGTCAGCCGACGGTGCAGTCTACATTTGGGATGTGGCGCGAGACGGACAAGTTGGTCGAATGGGTTATTGCGCAGTTCACCAGCAGGTCTGTTGGACTCACTTCAGATGTCAGTCTCAAACCCCATGAAAGCCGGGGGCAGAACAATACAAAACAGTTGGTTTGTTGTTGGTGCTAGCCTACATTTACAAAGACTGCTTACGAGCATCGCAGTATGGCGAATACTGAGCAAGGGCTTTGCCAATAGGACTCTGAAACCAAGAGCACAAGGCCCCTGTATAATATACCAATTTTTGAAAAGAAAGCCAGAAGCCATTAAAAGAAGACAAATGCCAAAATGTCTCGGACTTTTGCAGAGGATATGTTTTAATGTGCGTGTGTTTGTATTAGCACTGTTTATATGGAGAGAAAATTCATGATTGTGTCCATATGTACAGTATATTGTTGATTCATAGGCATCTATAGCATATTAGGGTTCAATGGGAAAAGCTCAGGTTCAAAGGTGAGGTAGCCAGACAGACAGACAGACATGCCAATATCAGTACAAGAGCAAAATACCAGTACAAATTTACAGTTATCAGCAGCCTGTGCCAAAGCTAAAAAAATGTATATTGTTTGGATATGTTTGTGGTTGTGTTGGTGATGAACATTTTGTGTCTATAATTTGACTATATACTTGTTTTCGGGTCTCAGGGGCAGAGAAGGAGTTTGTAAAAAAAGAAAAGTAAAAAGAAAGCCTAGGCACTTGCATTGTAAACTAGTCAGAACTTACACTTATTCACGCCTGAAAGAAATCACAGCACTTGCTTGCTCTGATTCTTGCTGCCCTTATGCCATTTGATCGATCGACCTTTTCACTTATTAAAAGGCTAATTAAAACCTTGTACATATTGTCTTCACAAGGAGTGACACAACGCATCTTCATTTTTGTTTTATTGTCTTGATTGTCAACATTGGACCTTATGAATTGGGGGGAGGGGGAGCATTTTACAAAACTAGCTGTACTTGCCTTAGAACAAAGATTTTGTCACTGAGCATTTATCTTATGACTGTGCCATAATCTCTCGTTACCTGTTATAACAGGTATTATGTCCCGTCAGGAGAGGAAATGAACTCACGCGATGTAAAAATGATTAATGTGCACATAAAATCATAGAAAAATGATGCAAACTATGGAAACATGTTTTTATCCATCATCAGAGAACCGAGTATTCTGCTTTAAAATCCTCAGCACTTTCATTTTTTAGACTTCATGCGAGTTCTTTTCCACTTCCTGATGATATTGTCATGTAGGGAAAACCCCGTTGACTCATGTCATTTGAGCTTATCGTACCGATATCCTAGAGAAAAGTATCACTAACCTCTAAAAACCTCAGTCTATGTTACAATACTATCCCAGTTGGACTTATGACTGTAACTTAGTTTAGGACTATTTTAAGTTGTTGTTGTTGTTTTTTTTCACTTCCCCTCAGTGGAAGCTTGTTTTGACAACCTGTCTCACATTTCCAACATGGCACTGTGGTATCAACATTGGCATTGGAAAGGCCATCTGGGACCTTAGAAAGCTGTCTGTTTATAAATGAATTCACAGAAAGCTCCTATGAGTTTGTTTTTATCCCCTCTTCTTTTGTTTGATATGGATTATCCATTAATTGAAATAAAATTCTGTTGTTCACAGTAAGTTTTCTGCTGTCTTTTACTGTCATACAATTGCAACCTCTTTATGTTTAAAGCTTCGCACACAAATCAAGTTACCGTATTTAGTCTGGTCTGTGATTTTATGTTTATTGATGAAGTCCCATCTTCCCTCCAAAGCTTTTCTGTACACATGTTTGACTATTGATCAAAACAACTATATATTTTCAGATCTACTGTTGTGTTCAGATATTTAAAATGTTTCATGCCCACCTTAACCGTGGAGCTTCAACGTGGAGGTGAAATGTAGGTCAGTCCTTTTTTATGCTACACATATATAAAATATAAATATTCTAATATCTAAATTACTTATTATTAATAGAATACATTTAAATTAAACCATATATACAGTTACTTAAATGCACATTGGATCCATACAGTAGGCTATATACACCCAGTTTGTAGTGTGAATAAGAGTAAACTAATTTTTACAAGTAATAACGGATTTCAGGCACCACCCAGCTGACACCTGAAGTGACCCAAATCAAACACGCCTAAGATGTGCAAAAACAAGTTGCATGCTGGGTGTAGCTCCTTAACATGCTCATAGAGCTGGATTCCCTTCGGTGTCTTCTTTACTTTAAAACGTTTTGAATTGGACTGGTTATACAGGGACAGAGGCTAAAAGGACTGGTAACTAAAAAAAGCTTTAAGAAAGTAGGAGCAGAGAAGATTCACTGGAAGCAGATGGAGGAGGATTTAGCGGTGCACGGGATGACGCCACAAAATGACTTTCAGGCAGGTGAGTACGACAACAAACTATTGTAACCCATCGTAGCCAACAGATGGATGACGTCAACACGTTGCGTAAAAGCTTTCTGTGTGTGTGCGTGTGTGTGTGTGTGTTTTTTGCTCGAATGTGTGTGTGTTTGTGTAGCTGCAGTCAAATTGATAATGTCTTCACATCGCTATGCTGGTTGCTTTGCTTAAGCTTTATTGTGTCCACGCTATTAAATTGGTGTAATATAATTATGATTGTCGCCTGCAGTTGGGTGTCATACACTGCAATAACGCATCCAAAATTAATGTATTGTTGTTTTGGCCATGAAACCAGGAACATTCACTCTTTAGAACTGTAGACCTAGTTAAGTGAATGTACATTTAAGGTTTGTTCAACTTTCACTAAAGGCCGACATTTATTATAATTCATGAATGATTCGTTAGACTACAGATTAATAAAATGAAACAAAAAATATATAAAGAAATATATTCTTATTTACATTATTATAGGTTAAGCCATGCACTGATGCATAAAACAATGATGTAACATATTATTCTTTAATGGACCATTCTGCATATTGAGTACTTTTACATGCATATTTAAAGCATTTTTATTTTTTACATATAACAGTGTATTTGTGCCGAGTATTGCTTTTTGTTTTGTTTTGTAACGCAAAATAGCTAAGAACTTGCACCTCTGTGGTTTGGACGTCTGATGTTTCACTAATGTTGACCTGTTTACAAAAACACACAACATGACGTACATTTCAACTGATCTGCTTTTTTCTGAGTACATTTTTACACAAGTAACTTACTTTTACTTGATTACCATTTCTTTAAAGTTTAAGTACATTTATTTGAGTAAAGTAGTATCTTTCATCCCTGGACATTGGCTTTAGAGCCAAGACATTAAATGACT
Organism: Clinocottus analis; assembly: GCF_023055335.1. NCBI lineage: Eukaryota > Metazoa > Chordata > Actinopteri > Perciformes > Cottidae > Clinocottus > Clinocottus analis. Next base: position 11,520,592 of record NW_027176251.1, on the reverse strand, counting down.
TTCATCTCACGATGAGTGCACTCAAATGTGGAATGCCTCTTTAAAAACCTTAAAGGTCTTGCATGCCTATGAGATTGTTGTAATATTCCACTATTATAATTTATTTGTCATGTTCGCTGTTGTGAGTTGACTGTTTTGTGGCAGAGAGGAGATGAGGGGAGAGAAAGATGGGAATGACTCACAACAAAGGCCAGAACTGAGCCTTGATCAATGCGACCGCAGCATCTTAAGGTACTTTCAAACAGTGAGCGTCGCTCTGTGATCTGTTTGTTGCTGGTGAAGAAATGCATAGTTCAAGGATGCTTGATATGTGGAATAAGCTCCTTTGTTGTTTGCCTTGCTGAGTTTTCTGTGGTTGCCATGGCCACACACTGCGAGCCGGGATGGCGAGCTGAAAATCCACAAAAAATCCACTGATTCATCTGCCCTCTGATGACTAAGGACCAATCAGAGGGGCGATCGTTTGGATCATATTTGCGCATCTATCCGTGGCAGCATTGTGATTTCAGATTTCATCCACTGACGTCAATAACGCACAGATCAGCAAGGATAAATAATTCTGCTGCTCGCTTGTTGGTGATTCTTTGTCCAATTTTGATTTCAATGCGGCACATGTGCTGATCAATGCCGTGGATCAGTCAATGATTTTAAAGCACGTGGGGGTCGCCCCGCACTCACGCTGGGATGCAACCCAAATGTTGATACAGGCTTGCTTGGTGCGTGACAGAAAGTAAGCAAACACCACGACCCAGTGTGTGAGTGTGTGTGTGCATGTGTGCGCGTGTGTGTGTGTGTGTGTGTGTGTGTGTGTGTGAGTGTGTGGGAGGCAGGGAGGGGAGGGGGGGTGTCTGTGTGTGGGGGCTTGGGGGGTACGGAGAGAGAAAGAACACACATGGTCTTTGACCTTTGGGTTCAAGGGGTGTGTGTGTGTGTGTGTGTGTGTGTGTGTGTGTGTGTGTGTGTGTATGTGTGCTTGTGGTGTTCAAATTTGGGTAACTATGCTGCTGGTAGTCAGATCGACTCCAAAAAGAAAGACAGGGACGTAGGCAAGTACAGGTTTGTACAATTTGACTCTCAGACCTCAAACATAATGCCATGTTACATCCCTCTCACCACACACACACACACACACACACGCACACAAACAAACAAACACACACCCACACACACGCACACGCACACACTCCCCCCACATGGTAACCTTGTGCCCCTTACACCCAACTCTCCCCTCCTCCAACTACCTCCCCCAATCCCTCAATCTCCACCCTCCATCCTACCCGCCCACCGCCATCCCGCCTCCCTGTGTGTGTGTGTGCGTGTGTGTGTGTGTGTGTGTGTGTGTGTGTGTGTGTGTGTGTGTGTGTGTATGTGTGTGTATGAAGAGTAGCCAATTGACTTATGCCTTCATTTCGGAGCTGTCACTCCTGGCCAAACACCATGACCCCTCAACCTCCATTTTGGAGGCGCACTTCTTTTTTTTTTCTTTCCTTCACCATATGACTAAAAACACATGTGGCCCAAAGGTGTGTGTGTGTGCGTGTGTGTGTGTGTGTGTGTGTGTGTGTGTGTGTGTGTGTGTGTGTGTGTGCGTGCATGTTTATGTGTACAGGTAAATCAAACTGACACAGCTCCTTTGAATGGCAGGATCTGAATTACTTTTGCACTTCAATTTTGCACACCTGCCATTTATGGCAAACACTGGTCTCAGCATAAACCATAAAAACTAAAAAATATGTTGCTTCAAAATACAAATCAGCGGCAGTGAATATCCGAACCAGGTGTCGCAACTGCAGGTTATTTCTTTGTGGGTAAATTACTTTGCATAAATTATAAATGTTACTACATTTTACATTTTGTGCATCTGGTCCAGATGTCCTGCTTTGTTGGAACAACTTGTGTTCATTTTGATTACTAAAAAACATAGACAAATGAAAACAAATCAATAATATCATAGACTAGGTGAACGTTGTTCTTCAATGGTCTCGTTTGCATGTTAGCTCATTTAATGACTCATCCAGCTTCATCATCTCTTGTTTTTGAAACTTATTCAGAGGAACTCTGGCAAAACCTGCAGTGGAACAATATTCTCATTATTAAAACTTAGTCATATGAAATATGGTGATGATCAACATTGTCTTGCAGAAAACGCAACAATTCTAAGTTGTGAGAGGACAAAACATCTGGGTGAAAAGCAGTTTGTAAAGAAGTCAAACCCCCAACTTTAGGTACGCTCATATGCAATATGTTGTCTGAACATGGTCTATGTAAAAACATTTTTTTCAAATAAAACATTCAATAATATAGCTCCTAAAGCCAAAGTTAGGATCAAAGACAATTCACAAGATGTGTGCTACCGATCAAGCGTGGTTGTTATTTTTGTTTCTAACTGGATGATTCATTTTGACGTGAGGGTCAATTAGGTTGCAGCGCAGTGCTATGATGCACGCATTTACACATGCAGGACAGAAACAATGCGTCCTTTGGAACCGTCTGTAGGTAGGCGACCATACCAATCAGGTCCCAGCCAGAGGTCGAGATGACAAACACAATAAGGCAGCAGATTCATCACCCCGTGTGCTCTGACAGTAATTGTCCTGGGTCCATGTCACAGTCCCCTGTTAAAAATACAAGGGATGCTCCTTTGACAGAGATGACATCGGCGCCAGTCACATGCATTTAAGTCAGACACCTCCATTTGTTTTGACACACTTTCAATTTTGCAAAAGGGCCCCGCCGAAGATGAACAGCGAGGAGAAGGAAGGCCTGTGAAAGCAGCTCGCCGTGTGTTTAGTCTAGACTTGGTCCGAGGAGGCGAGACATGTGGACGGATTTTGTTTAATAAAAAAGGCATATGTCTTGTCACCGAATGTGAATGTTGGCAGCACAGGCCGGAGCTAGACGTCCATCTCTGGGGGATACGGCGGCCCAGATCGATAGGTGGGATGTCAGATTGAATTGAGGTCACTCTTTGTCTCCCCAAAGAGGTCCCACTTACTGGCACACCATCAAAATGCAGCGGGGTATTAAGTGAAAGGGACGGTGAGGAGGGGGAGGAGGCCGGACAGTTGTAACACTGACCCTCAGCTTGTCAGAGCAGCGGCTTTCTGTTCTGCAACATGTTCATTCGGAGTTGTCCTGAGAGGCGGTGTGCGCTTGACACCGACGCTGGTCTTTGACGGATCAATAACCTGATGGGATGTGATGAGGCTGTTGTTGCCTAATTCTATCTAAATGTTAAACAGACTGACAATAGAGTCTTTCTGCTCAGCTGAACAAACAAAAATGCATATCTGTGAGAGTGGATATTGTTGCGGGTGAAATCACTGCAGTCTGGTGCTTTAGAGATTAATCAATGTCTTGCTCTTCAGAAACTGCCTCGATCTTTGTTTTTGGTAATTTATTCAGTAAAAAGATTTAAGTTTTGAAATATCTTCTTATTGCACAGTATGTTTTTATTATAAAAATTCATCAGACTAGCCATATCAAGATGTTTCAGACGTGCTTTTTATTCGCATGTCTTAATCAACATGCTCTCATTTTAATCCAAAAATGTGTGTATTCTGACAAAACATGTGTAAGTGAGAGCTTGATGTGTCCAAAAAAACAACACTACTAATTTACTGCATTACTACAATTTACTACATCTTTTTTTAGAATCTTTTTTTTTTTTTTTTAACATTTTCATTATTAAAGATTTATTTTCTTCTAATTTCTATAGTTCCTTATCTGACCTCCTTTCATTTTATGGCTTCTGATGGCATGTTTTCTCCTTCATTGCTGCCAAATTATTGATTCTGTCTTGAGTATTCCTTACGTGTCAATCAGATGCATCATTGTTGATGGCACAATAAATCAGTAAAACTCATATCAAAAAGAAACTGCACACTGCACGGAAGGTTTCGTCTGCTCCCTGGCTAGCTGATGCTTTGAAATGCTCGGACCAGACAACCGGTATAAATGGTTGCCTCGACTTTGCGTGAACGCTGTCGCAAAGCGAGCGAGGTGCTGTCGTGACATTGGAGACCCGACTAGAATGAAAAGAGAGTGAATACTGAAAGTGACCAGCAACTCTAAATGAATGCCAATGATGCACTTTGTGTTAACACGTCTGATGTCTGCTGTATGTCGTCGTCACATTTACAGCTCGTTCCGCTGTCCGCAAATGCTTTAATTGATAATGATAATAATCCTTATTAGCAGAAAAATTGCAGTCCATTCTTGTGAAAAAGCTTAAAGATGTGTGTTTTGCCAGACTAAGTGATATTCAACGGCATCACTTAAGTAGCTTCTACAACCCCGAACATTTTATGCAACATGACAAATGCAGCGGAAATTCTCAACCACCAGTGGAGGCGTTGCACGTGGTTCACATTGGGACAAGCCAAAGTTCATTCAAAGTTTCATTAATTTCCTCTTGTTTTTTTTGCTCTGTATGATTTATATTTGAATGCATGACAAAAGAGCCAGGACTGAAACTCTTAACAGAGCACGCCCTCTCGACACTTGATATATAGAGCAATGCATCTCCAAAGCTAATATTATAATGAATTGGATCTGTGTCTACGTGTGTGGCCTGAGAGTGGACTGTGAAGATGTCCCAAAAGCAATAACCCCTTCTCCAGAATCAACAGACCCCCATTTAGCATTCCCAGATCCCCTGAAATGAAACGTTCATTTTTCCATAACTATCATCTCCGGCAAAGCATTGCGGGGGAATTGGATCTGTCTCGGCACGGCCCCTCTCCACTCCGATCTCATCAGACGTGAGTTGGAGTCACCCCTCTCCCACTGAAATTGCTCTGAACGGCAGGAAAATGTACATCATTGAGGTGCAGACCAAAAATGGCATTGGCCCCTTTCGCATACAGACACCACCCCCCACCAGCGTTTCTCTTATAAATCCTTAAAGAGGGCACTGACTCCAATGTATGGCAACACCATCAATATTGATGTGGGAGAAAGTTCTTCCAAAGCCGCCTCAGTCACAGAACATTAATATTAATAGTGTTGTGCACCAGCCCGGACGCTCTAAAATGGTAATGGCATCCGGATTGGGGGTTAGAGGCCAATATCATTGCTGAATATGGACATGGCTGTTTAGCTGCAAGCAGGACAGGAGCCCATGTCAATCACCATGTCCTCTTCGTCAGGCGGTCCTAGGAAGAGCACGACTGGGGTCACTGAGGAACTTTGACTCTCACTTCATTAGATTTGATTCTTCTAATGAACTTATCCCCAAAATGGCCAAAGGAGATTAAAGATGCTTTTTCCGACCAAGGCACACCCTCATCCATCCATTTTTACATAATGTCTTGGGCCTTACATGTGGAATATATAGCTGGAAATATATTTAGTCTTTTTTAGCCATGGCTCAAAGGATAGCGTTGTCGGTCGGTCCACCACTTGGGTCCTGACTGAAAAAAGCCTATTTCAACAATTTTTAAATGGATTGCCATTGGTCCAGTTATTCGTGGTTTCCAGATGATGAAGCCTACTCATTTTGTTGTCTCCCTGAATCTTTCTTCAGAGTAACAATGCGACTGACATTTGTGATTTTTAAGCAAAATGCCTCAACAACTTTTGAATGCATTGCAATGAAATGTGGTGCAGACATTCATGTTCATCCCAGGATGAATTGTAACATGTGGTGATCCTCTGAATTTTTCTCTCCTACCCCAATCGTGTCAAAACTTCATCATCAGCCTGAGCTGCATTTTGTGTTTATTGCTAATTAACTAATGTTGACATGCTGGCACACTAAACTATTATTGTGAATATGGTACATATTAGACCTGCTAAACATGAGCATGCTAACATTGTCATTGGAAGCATTTTAACATGTGAGCATTATCATTTAGCTCAAAGCAAATGTGCCTAAATATAGGCTCATAGAGCTGCTAGTGTGGCTGTAGGATCCCATGCTTTTGAAGCATGCTAGGCACTAAAAGTCAGGATTCAGTTGCTTCAATTTTTCCCATGTTCTTTTTTTTTTAATCTGTCTCTTCTTTTCATAAAAGTGCAGCGCTAGATGGATGGAGTGGCCCTTTAATGACACATGATGCCAAGTGACCTGATTGAATACTTATTTGCATGATTTTATCATCTACGATTCACAATCGCCTGAACAACCTGCTTTATTTGCATGCGACTCTGATGCATTAACCTGCGGCGGGCCGTGCAGCATGTAGCATGCATTTTATTACGAGTTACCGTCGGCCCTAATGATATCATGTCTCTGTCGCCGCGCTGTCCTCTGCTTGTGCAAACATATTACACAGAGGCTGTTTTCTGGGTCAGTAAGTTAAATATTTCAGAGGGTTTATTTTTAGCGCCGTCTGTTTCCACTTTGTGTATGAGTGTGTGTCTCTGTGTGTCTGTGTGTGAGTGCATCTCTCACTATCTGCGATAACTGCAGGCTGCATTTGACCCACTAAGTCATCTTCACATGGCCCCCAGGGTTCATCAATTGAGTGTTGTGTGCAGAAGGGGGCCATCATAAATGGTTGCCAACTGATACACGACATGTATCAGCTGTGTTGTCATTAAAAGCACTTTTTTCTTGGCTATAATGTCCGTATCTCTCCACAAATAATCAGCCAGGTTTAGTTTCCATTAAGCTAAATTCTAGCTGCTTTTGTTTACAAATCAATAATCCATTAAACCCTCAAAAAAACATACAGTTCCTTGGGGAGCTGTATGCGGAACAAAGGGCATAATAATTATCTTCTTTGACAACTCTTTTTTTTTTAGGTTACTTGAATCCAATCAATTAAATGTGAATATAATTGTCCTGCACAGTAGTTAAAATGTTCAACATGCTTAAAGCAGTGGGGAAACTAAATCACATTAGATCACTTGTACATGGCATTGAACGGTCTGGGTGCAAAGAGGCTACTGTAATTGCTGCAGAGATGATGCAGGTCATTGGGCTGTGAAAAGCAGACAAGTTTTCCACAGATTATGAGAAACAGAATGATTGGAAACTGCCTAGGGCCAAAGGTCCCATGATAGTTTTTGACCTTACCACATATGTGGAATCAATGCAGGGCTCTGTGGTTGACCTTAGCCGTTCCATCTTTAACACATACCGCTGTTTTTTTTTCTCCTAAAGACAGAACTCCTATATGCTCATCTACTGCTTTGCTGCTTTCTTCTCTCTCCATCATTCCACTTAGGTTTTTCTCATACAATTAAAATGCATTCTGTTCGATACATTACTGGAAGATTTTCCTTTACAATTTGGTTCACATTAAAATTGAAATAGTTTAACTGTGTTGAATTTAACTTAAAGCAAACTTGAATTGCAAAATTAATGTAAAAGCGACACAAATACAGCTACAGTAAATTACCATCACTTTGTTTAGCAATAAGGATCTTGGTGAGTTATGAACTATGAGTATGACTAAACTGTATGTTCGATAAATTGACTTGTGTTCACTTAATCTTTTTGGACTTTTTCAAAGGGTAACAGAAAATCTCCCACTGACTCTTATTGTCGAGGCACTTAAACTGTCAGCATGTGAAGTCTGTCAAAGCATAAATGAGGCAGCTCTAGACTGTCTTGCTTGCAAACACAGTGAGATGGGCTTATGGAGACGAAACAAACAGAATAAAGTTATCTCATCTTGAAAACCGTGTTTCAAAAGAAGCTCCAACCTGGCACTTCATAGACTCGCAGTCGTTCCGGGCGCTGCCACAGGGCTCCATTGTTCCTCTGCCAAACTGTGACATGGGCCCCTTCCAACTTCTCACCTGCAGCATTGTCCGCCCGGGGAGCTCAGTGCAGAGTAATTGGGGGCCGAGATTCCAGGACAAGTTCTTTTCTTGTCCGTTTTGTGGGAATCACTGACCCGGACGTGTGAGGTCACAGCTGTGGTAATTGGTGCTGGGTGATGCAGCTGTGTGTGTGTGTGTGTTTGTGTGTGTGTGTGTGTGTGTGTGTGTGTGTGTGTGTGTATACAGTACAATCTGTGGACAGATTGTTCCGCATTACACAGGTTGTGTTTGGACAGTGTAACCATGTGTGCGCTCTTGTTGCAGGCGAGCCTTTAGTGTTTTTTCAGTGTTAGCGGCTGACAGTTTGTCCCAGAGTTGCCTCTTCTGTCCCTAAGCTACAAATGCATTAGCTCCACAAACTTAGTGCCTTTGTTGGACCGCTCAAGCAAATTCTTTGTGGCACACAATCTCTGCTTCATCTCTAATATCTAGTATTCAGAAATTCAGAATTCTATGAGAAATACAACCTCACAAGAGGAAGATCAAAACTCAGCTTGGTTTCTTCCCAAACTGCTTATCAGATTGTCACTCTGCAGGAAGTCATACACGCAGCAGTGAAGGACACTCCGTATTAAGGTTAGGGATATAAATAAACTGGTAGACTCTTGAACACACACAACTCCTCCTCATAAGCAAGGAACTTAAGAAGTCACCATGGATTCTGATTGACATTTTGTCCACTCAGCCGTTATGAGCGGTTCTTCCTCAAATGTGTAACAATCCTCCCCTCCCCCCCAAAAAAACAAAAAACAATGAGAATGAACAGGTGCTACTTTCTTGTTCACGCTACTAATATGCATGTACCTACGTAACTCACCATGTAGGATCATGGTGTCCCCGTTCTTAATCCAGCCCAGTGGTTGGTTGTTCTTCGTACCTGGGAAAGCAGCTGTCAAACTTTATTTTTGTGTTTTACTTACTTATGTGTGCTATTTTTTTATTTTACCGGGCTTAATTTAATGACTGGACAAATCAGAGACTTAGGTGGCTTTGAAGATAAATTGATGGTTATCTTTTGTCATTTTAATTTCACCCAATTCTGTGAACTTTACATCCTCATTAAAGTCAGTGTTATGCTGTGTTCATACCAAACACGCAAATCGATTATATACAAAATGCAATGCAAAGACACGAATAGACGCAAAATAAAGCGAAGCGAATACTCAAAATTCGTCTCATTTGCTTGTTCACACAAGTTAAAATGTTCCAACTTTGCGTGGTGCTGTGTGGCATAAGCCTATCGGCATTGAGATTCTCTTCCTGTCATCACTGACGTCCTGAATCAGGAGTGGAAGGGAAAACTTTTTTTTTGTAGCCGTAGTTGTTGAATAAAAAAACAGCTTGGGTCCATGTTTACGTCCTGTCGGCTGATTCCAGTCATTCAAATTCAACAGGAAACATACTGGGACACATTTTCAGAAATCATTTCAAAGTATATTTTTAGAAATATTTAAAATCTTGCTTTTTTTACATCCATGTGTGCTGGCTCTCATCTTCTCCTCTTTCGTTGGTGCATTGTTAGATTAGAGTAAAACACTGTGAATCACATTGTGTTAGTGCATTTGCATGTACGTACATAGGAACACTAAAATAACTTATCTTGATCACACCTTTGTAGAGATTGTTATGGGATATTTGGGTATAATAGACACAAAAAGCAATACTGACTCTATTGTACAATCATTATGGCCATTATACATAATACATGTATCTCCTGGGACATTGACTCAGGTCCTTTCTCTCTGATAGAAATTAAAAACAGCCTACAATTAATGCATTCATGCGGAAGACCCCTTATTGTTAAGTATTATATTATTATTACATTACATTATTATACTTTGTTTTTACTTTGGCCAGGAAAGCAAGTGTGTGTACTATCTCAACTTATTCCATAACTTAATAAGAGGAATTTATGGTTTTTCAACAGCCAAATCTCAAAGGAAGGTATCAGCAATGATACACTAATAAGGAAATCATTTTAAATTAAACCACATTAATACATGAAAAACACAAACGAGTATGCGAAACCAGGACACTTAAATGTCCATGTGGGTAGAATCAAGTTTAGAAATGTCATAAACAAAATATCACACATGCAATGAAAAGCAAAAATGTAGCTTGACAACGGAAACTCCTTGGCCCTGGAAGCACTGACCTCCATTTGGCCCGAGAGGTGAAACTCCATCCCAGGTCATGATAGGTGACGCTGACACCCTCCTCCCCCCATCTGACCACCTGTCAGTCTACACCGGGAGTCCTCTGCCTGGTCTCCGCAGTTGTTCCCTCTGTCGCGGCCCGGGGGCACCACCACCTGCCATGACCTCTGGGCGCACTGACAGTAATGGAATAGCCGCTAAAAGTGTCGGAGTGAGGCATCAGTCAAGTAGGATTTAGCAGTGTAAAGCCTGCAACATTTAGTTTGAGCTCTCTAGTAGTTCAGTCTGATCTGTTCAAAATCCTTCATCAAGAGATAGAGACATGATTTTCGAGACATAGACTAATCCTCTTCACATTACGGGCCCTGGGTTTAAGGGCTATTGACAAGGACTTGTCTCACGTCTAGCCAATATACCTGGAGTTGTCCTCGAGGTTTACACCCAGGTCATTGTCATTAACACTAAATCTAAATCTTCACTAAAATGTAAATTTTAATAATAATGTATCTTTTCCCCATGTCTTTTTTTGGGGGAAAGCTGTTTGTCCCTTTGTGCTTTCAAGGAGCAGATACCCTAAAGTATTTAATCCAGTGAAACAGATGTGTCAATCAGATTATTAATCATTATTATATCACACAAGGGAAACGTTCAAAGATGAGTGATAACAAATCGGCACTGTAGTTTCATAGTGGAATAAATGAGTATTCTTCAAATAAAAAGTATGTATATACTTAACATGAAGAGCTGCTTGATGTGAAGGCATGGTGATGGAGGACAGTGACTCCAAAACTGTGTGTCAGGATCTCTAAAAAGGTCGCAGGGTAAATCTGAGAGATTGTGAGATAATCACCAGGCAAAGAATCAGGAATTGAAAATCTACTAAACAAAGTACCATCATTTTTATTGAAGGAAATGTATCTCTTTTGGTCTCTAAAAATAAAGTAAAGAATGAAATCCCATTGTGAAATAATCACAGTCGATGTGCGGCAGTGAGGAGGTCACATGTTAGATACTGCTTTATTTCAAGAGGGCCCACGCTGAAAGATCTTGGAACCATGAATATAGGACACGCGTATCTTCATGGACCAAATGCAACTCACCATGGACATTAACCATGACTGGAAAAAAGCTGGTAAAAAATGGCAGACAGTGCAGGGCACTAAATAAACATGTTGAATCTGGCACAGTTAAAAAAAATCTGCTCAAATCTTTTTCTGACATTTTTTCTATTCTTTGGAGGCATTAAATTGTTACAACTTGTTAAATTGACCTCATGCAAATTTTTAAAAAAAACACATATATAGTGTTAGTATATGTTAAGGAAGCGGGACACAATTCCTGAACAACACAGGGTCTCCCAGCCATCCCTCCAGGGACGGCTCTGTGACCTTTTCACATACGATGTGTTTGGTAACATAAGTAACACAACTGGTTCTGGCAGAACTCTGTGATGCCCTCCAGACTGGACACCCGCGTGTGGTCCACAAGTGACACACACACACACACACACACACACCCACGGTGTCCCCATGACCTCTAGCTAACACCCCCTGTGACCTTACAATAGCTTAAATGTAGAGTTACGAAACAACCAGGGATCAATCTAAAATCCTCTTTTCATCCCATATGGCCATCTTAATAACCACCAGCATGTGTCTAAAATGCAAATAGCCTTATGTTCAAGTTACTGAGTAATGCATTTAACGCTGTCTGTCTCCAGACAAATAGCAATGTCATTAAAGGGAATGACACAGTGCTTGACCAGTCAGTAAGAAGCTTAGCGCATTGTTGACAATTGTGTTCAAATGCTTCTCTTCATATGTTGCCTAGACAATATTCACAGTATAAAGCAATTTTGTATACATTTTTCAGAAGGACAAAGATACGCATGTGTATCTGCTTTTGATCGTTAAATTGCACATTGAATCCATCATTAAATGAGTGGCAAATGTAATACTGCATTTTAAACACACTGTAATTCTATATATGTGATAATATAAAATCATTAATACAATTTTGTCCAATTTTAATTGATTTAGTTTAAAAAGGCCACTAGGGGCGTTTTGTTTTCGTGCACTTTTACGTATTTTATACCGTTGCCACACATTGTGACACATTTTTTAAAATGCTGTCGTCGTATCAGTCTCCTTTCAACCTTGACAATTGCAGCTTATACCAGATCCACTCCTTACCTTTCACAATAAAAGCCCTAGACATATACACTGCTTCACTGTTTATCACAGAAGACTCAAAGCTTTTTGCTAAAAGAAACTCAATAAATAGGTTACAGTGGCTTAGGCTTTACAATTCACATCAGACAGACGGCCAGACGGCGGTCAATTGGATCCCAGTATAGTTGCTTGTCTTTATTGAAAAACTCTCTACGCAAATTTGCATGGCTGCTGGTATAAATAGCTTTGTCCCCCAGTGTGTGAAGGTCTTTAGATGTGCTAATGCATTTTTTTAACCTTATGTAAAGTACATTTAATTGCCTATGTGTGCGACTTGCCTTGCCTCACACATGGCTCATCATAAACAGACTTAGTTATTCTGACGGATCACTGTGGTCCTTTTAAAGATATTATTTTAATAGTTCTATTTTAAGAAACTGGATGGACGTTTGTTTGTTTTGTAATTAATATGTTATTACCGTTTCTAGTTAATTATGGAATTTGAGAAAAGTTGCCTTGTAATGACCGCAGTGTTGCTCCAGTTCAGTGTCCGGCTCCTTCCATTCTTGAAAAGAGCTTCAAAGAGCTTAAACCTGAATTTACACATTGTTTCTGTGAGCTTTGACAGGCCAGCTTTTGATCAGCTGATGGAATTTGTCAGCTTGGACATGTGATGTAGACTGCCATACAACATGTTTTAGCCCAAATAAGAAGCTTCAGATTGGGGCCGAAAGTCCTCGGGGTGTTTCCCCACATTGATTCAGATGAGTGTTGAGTCTTTATGAACAGTATTTTAAAATCAATACTGTATAGATTAAGTTAAACATATTTACCTTAAAACAAACATAGTGTCTGGCTTTTAAAAGCAATGCTGTCACACAACATTAGCGCACGGCTGTCAACACATCACTGAGGTGTCACAATGACTTCTGTTCCCTTTCCATTTTCTTCTGGATTTAACAATGGCGCCAATAATAAAATAGAAACGGATTGTTCACATAGCCAACAGTAAAAAAATAAAATGCTTCCAGCTGGTTTAACACAGGCAGCAATCTCTAGTTAGTGAAAGTGAAGATAATGCTAAAGTGCCTTGAACTTGTATTTTTTTCTACTGGCCATCAGGGGGCAACTCCTCTGGTTGCAAAAATAAATCAGATTGTATAGAAAACTGTGAAAATGACTGTACTTCTTACTTGATCTATTACCTCAGTAAACATGGTCTTAATCTCTAGTTTCAGGTGTTTCTCAATACAGCATGATGTTCATTTAGTAAATGATGGTCTTGTTTAGTGTAAAATGGACCATAAAGCAGGGTATGCTTAGGGCGTGGCAAGCTTGTGATTGACAGGTCACTTTGACAGTTGTCTGTGTTTTGGTCTTAACCCATTCAAAGTAGTTTTTGTGACAATTAACTGTAACATTTAGGTCGCCTAAAATGCTGGTTTTGAAAAACGAAGATGGCGATCGCCAAATTGCCAAACTCAAGGCTTCAGAACCGGTAGTCCAAAAACAATACGGGTGACATCACGGTGACTACGTTCACTTCCTTTACCCAGTTAATGGTTAAACGCGTGTGTGGTCTTCAATGTTCTTCAATGGTCTTCAATCTTATGAATTATTTTTAACGCCAGTTCTCATATCCAATTAAAAAATGAAATCAGCAAACCGCTGTCTTTGCCTTCAAATGCATCACTTATCTAAAACAAACTCTCACAGTGAACGTGAGTTTTGACTCCAAAGGTTAAACCGGTTATTTTTTTCACAAACTATAACCCTTAATCATCTTGTGTTTTTTGTATGCCTTGTCTTAATGCAGTTGGAATTTTGCTGAAAGTTTCTCTACAAATAAACTTGCCTTCCTTGCCTCGGCGCTTTGTGGTTTAACTCAACCAGGGACATAATTTCTGCCTTGGGAGAAACTCTGAGAAATGTTGGTATAACTAAGATGCCAGTCTGCCCCTCAACAAGCACCGTCAAGATGCCCTTGACCCCCAGCTGCCTGGCTGCAGCGGCTCTAGCGCCTGCAGTTATAAGCTGTGGTTGCAGTGAGCAGCTCCCTGGAGTGAATGTGTGTAAAAGTATAACCGTGAGGTACGGCAGTAAATGATAATGAGCATACTCAGAAAGCTGCTTTCAGGATAAAGGTTAAAAATCCTTTCACTTTGACATCTGACTTACCATTTCCTTTTAAGGTCCATTTGTAGAAATACAGACTTCCTCTCCTGGCGCTTTTCTGACTTGCATTGTACCTGTGGGTTATGAATAAGTCATCAGAGGGAAGTTTTCATTTCACCTTCCAGCTGAATGTAAAACTCGGGTTACTCCACAGCTCAAAGAAGAAGGTGAGAGTGTAGTTGTGTCCCATAAGAGGAGACGTTTAATGTGTTTCTGTTGCCATGAAATATTTCTTTGGCTTAGTGTGTGAAGTCTGTCAGACGAAAGGAGCAGAGCGCATGGCGCTCGGTAACTTACAGGAATTCCATTTTCACACATTTATTTTTTATTTAAATTATTTACGTTAACAGCTTATTTATTTTTTATGCATTTTATGTGTAATGGGGAAGTACTGTATAGTCATTAAGGTGCAAATATAACATTTTAATCTGAATATTGTGGCAAGAGGGATATAGTTTTATTGCAGACGCTTTTCATTTTATGTTGTAAAATTTCACTAGCCTGAACTTTCATCCAATCAGATGTGGGACAGCTCATCAATAGTTTAGGAATGAAATAATCAAAATAAACAGTCGAAAGAAAAGTAAAATCTAAATCAGGGATTGGGAGGACGATGTGTGTTTGGTATGTTTTGTCTCTTTGTCGTGGAATCTTGACATTTTAAGCAAGTCCTAAACCAGACCTGAGAGGAGGTTCAAGCTTTGAAAGAAAAGAAAAAAGTCCCATGACTATGTCTTATTCAGGGAACCAAAGCAATGTCAATTCTCGATATTAATGCTCTAACCTCATCCCCTGTCACACCACCCTCCTTCCTCTCTCAGCTGAAGGCAACACTGAACCGCCATCACGGTGCGTTGTGGTGACCGGTCCACGACCCCACAGTGCATTCTGCTGTGCCCTCCTGGGTGTGTCACAGTGGGGGTAGTTAAAGAGCCACCACAACCTCTAACTTGTCTGCTGGTGTGTTTTGTTGTCCGCACAAAAGCGTGCATATGTGTGTAGTTTTGTGTATGTACATGGCACACCTTTAGCTTCCACGTGTTACTTTTTGTCATGAATGCAAAGCTCTGTGGATTAGTGGATGTGCTCGCTGTAAAGGTACGAAGGGCAAAGGGCAAGGTGAACATGCATGTTCAGAGGATCACAATGTGTGTGTGTGTGTGTGTGTGTGAGTGTGGGTTTGGGTGTATATGTGGTGTGTGTGTGTGTGTGTGTGTGTGTGTGTGTGTGTGTGTGTGTGTGTGTGTGTGTGTGTGTGTGTGTGTGTGTGCGTCAGTGTCTGCATGTGTTTTTCTTCTTTTGTGTGTGTGCTAATTTCACACCAGTAGAATGAGTGGACTTGTTTACGCCACAGTGATGATGGAATTATCTGCTTATAACATTGGTGAGGTGTATGTGTGTGTGTGTGTGTGTGTGTGTGTGTGTGTGTGTGTGTGTGTGTGTGTGTGTGTGTGTGTGTGTGTGTGTGTGTGTGTGTGAGAGAGAGAGAGAGCATCATCCTGTGGGCGAGCTGCTGCGGTTTATAGCTTCCAGGGAGATCTGTGACCGAAGATCCTCAAGTTTAGAGTTCATCTTCAGTTCAGAGAGAGGTTCAGCTGGCGGTCAGCGGGCCACTGTTAGAGCAGCCTCTCTCTCTCTCTCTCTCTCTCTCTCTCTCTCTCTCTCTCTCTCTCTCTCTCTCTCTCTCTCTCTCTCTTCCTATTCTCTAATACCAACCCCCACACTCCCACACGCACTCTCCATTTCTTTACATGCAGCTCTCTATATTTTGCACAAATACTTCCCCTCTCTGTTCTCTCAGCTGATCGGTTGCCTTCTGTTTGACCCAGGTTGAGATTCAATTAAGTGGCAAACAAAAGCCTACAAAAACAATAATTTTTCAAACACATATATATTTACTCTTCAATCTAACAAATCTATTGTAGTTTAGATCAAACGTATACAGAGAAAACCGTTGTCTTTGAGTGTAAAAATGTGCAGAAAGTGCTTCACTCTGTTGCAGAAAGAGTTTGTTAAATTGAGTGCGCTCATCCAAATATGGTTTCCCACTGTTAAAAAAAAATTTTCAGCACATGCAGGAAGGCAAACAGCTTGTCACTGAAAGTCAGATATTTTTTTTATTTGTTGGCTTGAATTGACTTCAGGTTTTCTTTTTGTTTTTTTTCAGTTCATTTTATCCGCATCATATAAATGAACCTGAAAGCTTTTGTTTTGGTTTTATGATTGGAATTTTGATGAGGACATACAGTCCTTTTCTGCTTGACTAGCATGTGCCGTGAGCCTGATGACCGTTATGGCTGCAAAAATTTAATCAGAAACCTCCTTTGTCTCTCATTACAGGAAAACGATGACCTATTTCAGCAGCTGACCTCAAACAAAGTGGCGGCGAGAGTGTTGGGGCTTGATCTGTGAGCCTTATTTGTGAGCAGCGCCGCACAAAGTGGCCGATCTGACCTGACTGACCAGATTAAAACCAAATACAGCAAATCACATTAAATTCCATTGAGTTGCATGCTGCTGAACACACTGATTCTATTCTTCTTCCTTTCGCTTTGCGGTGAATTAAAACCTTACTATTAATAGTATAAAGTTGTTCTTGTTATAGATAACTTTTCACTCAATATCCCATGTAATCATGATTTCACATTTATCTTTTTACCGAAGTTATTCTGTTAATTCAAATAGAGTCTGTCTGGCAAACGCACTGTATAACTAATAGCTTGTTTGAACCATGACTCGCTTTATTATTTCTAAGCAGCTGTTTCCTGACCTGACCTGACAGTTCGGCCAAATGCTAGTCGCCAAGAACAAAGCATAATGAAGGTAAGGCTTGATTGAGGATTTGGTTCGGAAATATCTCAAATAAATGGTTGAATTATTTTAATTGACCAGATGTTTTGGTCTGTACATCAGATAAATTAATTAACTTTATTTAAATGTAAAACTTTGGAAGATTAACTATCAATTTCCTGATGTTTTTATACTTTTTTACCCTTCTTTTTTGGACAGAATGACCTCCACTCGGTTCCTCTTGGGGTGAATTGTATCACCGACTTTGCGGTTAAAGTGGAACCCTCCAAGTGAAAGAACGACTCAATAAGCAACTGTTGCAGTAAGTACGAAAGTGAAATGTTGTTTTGGCTTGACCAAATCACAGCCAATGCCCCAGCAGGCTTTGCCATGATATACAGTGCCTGTTTGCTTGCTGCACTCACCCCTTCAATCCCCGTGCCTGTCTGCTCGGATGTGGCCCGGCTTGTTAAGCCAGCCCATTGGCTTTGACCCAAGAGGGATAATGCCAGATCGAGGGGGTTAGAGGCAGGCTAAGAGTTTACCACATGATACAGCCCGGACGTGACACAAGACAAAACAAACCAGTCACACGTTGTTGGCTTAGTTAAGCAGAGACGCCTTGACTCTCAATATGTTTCTCTGTCTGTCGACTTTGTAAGAATATGAAGAGATAATACACAGTATATGCGGCTCTACTGTATATTTCAAAACCTGATAATATGTGTTTTATTATTAACTAATTATGCGTATATATATATAAATATGTATTTAAAAAATATATATATATATATATGTATATATATATGTTATATACATGAGGGACATGAAGGTTTATGTGAATCCATATGGATGTATAGGACGTTATTAGAATGAGTAACTCTATGCAGAGGCAGCTTTTTGCATAGTTGGACCAAACTATGGGCTCAGCAATGGCACCTGGCGATGCCGATGAAACCATCTTATCAGAGCACAAGCTCTGCTGCCTCTGCTCTTTGGCTCCCACCGCGATATCGTATTGCTGAGTCTCACTTTGCATGAGAAATCGAAGTGCAATCCCGTTCTTTATGGCCGCTGCCCGCGACCTTTGTCAACCCAGCGAATTAACCGAGAGGCGTATCAGCCACGCCGGCCCTTTTCTCCTAGAGCCTGTCCTATTAACTGAGTGAGGAGCACGGTGCGGGTCACACTTAAGTAACCTTATCTTGTAATTGGGTTCAAGGTTAAGTGACCCTGGAGCACGGAGGTCCGGGGGTTAAGGTCACAATGTCAGGCAGAAGGGGGAGCTTTTAATCACTGATGAGGCTGGAAATCAAGGCCCGGGCTTCTGCTATTTGGCGAGGCCGGACCTGCCCACCCCCATCACCTCCACCCCCATCCACATCCCACATGAAACTGTCCGTGTAGACTGGAACAAGGTGGGGTTTAGGGGGTCGAACTGAGCAGTTGCCAGGCAACCTATATTTAAGCCAAGGTCTCGTAAGCTTTTAACCTTAGCACAAATCGATAGAGACGGCAATCGGGCTAATATTCATCGAGCAGATGGGAAAATTAGGCGCAAGTCTGCCTGCTGGAGATAGAGAAGAGACATGCTGTCGGTGCAACGGTCAAAGCATCCTTCAGACTCCTCTAATTGAATGTATTCACAGCGAAGGAAAAGCTCTAAATAGTAGGGAAAGGATGACGGCAAAATAGCTTTGACAAGCTCTTTAACGAAGCAACATCTCGTCTTTCTCCCTCTCCTGTGATATCCTTCCTCTTTTCATCATGCGTATCACTTTCTCTCTCATCACTCCCCCTGTCCCTCTTTCCAGCCTTTATAACCTATCACCTTACTCTTCCCTTATTTATTCCTTTACTCACTTTTCTGAATGTCATCTTTCTTTACAGGTTTCCTTTCTTGTGACATATCCAAATGATAGTATGTTATAATATATACATGTATATACATACATCAGTAAGAATTTGCGATATCGCTGAACGGCAGCAGTCATAGAGAAAAATAAAAGATTGTAAATTGTCGTGTGATTATCAGTGAAGACAAACATCATCCATAGTTTTACATTTCTACGGACAAACATTTTGTGAAAGAAAAGCAATCTTTGAATTTTTCACATCTGCCCGTCCTCTCCTCCCCCCTTCCTGTCTTTTCGAGAGGGAGATGGATGACCAGTGGTGGTGGGGTTCAGGCAGCATGACCCATAGACCTATCCATTGCCAAGGGCGAGGAAATAGCCCAGATTAAAGAGCTTGTAAATAATGGCCCATAAACATCTGCCTGTTAGCCTGGCCAATTCATCTCAGTCTCCCATCTGGTCCTCTCTTTCTTTCGCGCTCTCCCGCTTTTGATTTCCTCATTGCGAACGGTCCACAGGGCAAATGCATCATCAGACCAAAGTCAGTCATATTCCAACACAAACAAACACAGAAATTGACCCTCGGGTCGTGTACAGTTCAAATCCCCAACAGTCCCCGCACCCATGACTCAGCCTCAAAGTAAATAAAGGAAAACATTAGCTGTGTTTTCTTTCCTTGGGCTTCCGTCCATTTATTAGAGCCTTAGTGCATTTTGCTTTGTTAGATTAGCATAAGGCAAAAGTTAATGTGTGTAAGTATTTATGCACAACTGGAGTCATGAATTCCCCCAATTATGTTTCCATGATTACGGTTTTACAGTCCACCAGAGTCAAACCTCCATCGGGGCGCTTGTTAGCAGGGCCTCATCAGAGCTCCTCCCTAATTAGTGATTAGGCATTGTTGATGTCGGGCTCCCAACATCTGCTCCGAGAACTGGCCACTTGCACTCTCTCAGATCTCCTGTGAAAAGACCCCTGGCCCTGGTATTAACCACATCGGTCGTGGCCTGACTGCAGGTGGCAAATTAGACCAAACAAAGGGCCGACTGCAGGCGGACTGGGGCTGAGCTCTCGCCAGCAGGCCTCATGAGCGGTAAATGCTTTATCTTTTATGTCACAGCCGAGGTTCAAACAGCTTCACTGATGGTCACGCTGCAGGAGAAGTTCAGGGATCACCAAAGTTCTTAACGAGGGGAACATGAACATTTCAAATTCCCCATTTCCTTAATGGTCATGCACTGGTTGATATTTCATTATAGAACAAAGTGGAAGAGCAACCAAAATACTTTTATGCTAGTTTGGCAAAAGACAAATATTGCTTAAAAGGGTAACTTCTGTATTCTTCAACCAGGACCCTATTTCATCATGGTTTTGTGTCCAATTGACTAATAGAGACAAGGGGGGTGACTGTGGCCTTCAATCAGAGGATCGGCAGTTCGATTCTTGGCTCCGCTAGTCCATGTCAATGTGTCCTTGGGCAAGTCACTTAACCCCAAATTGCTCCCGCAGGCTGTTCCTGCAATGTGTGTAAATGTTAGTTCATCCTGATGGCACCTTGCATGGTGGCCCCTGCCATCAGTGCATGAATGGGTGTGAATGGTGACATGTAGTAGTCGGAAGACAATAAAAGCGACAATAACTATACAATAATGTCGGAGATTGGTGTAGTGTTGAACGAGCGCTGTGGATGGCAGACAGCAAAGTAAAAGTGATTGTTTTGCCACTTACAGGATCTGATTATAATGATAATTATCTGACATTCTGGTAAAAGTCTCGTTCATCGCGACGTCTCTTTCAGAAATGTAGTAAAGTGATGTGTTTGCAGAAGACAATTCTGGAAACCTAAGTGACGTCTTGAAATTCAATGGCGGGCACTATTTATTTGAGCCAGAGTAAACGGAGAGAGAGCTCTAAGTGGACGAGGAGGGAGAGAGAAGAACATCAGGAGACTGGTGGCGTTCCTGTGGGTGCTCTGACCGGATCAAGCGAAGGTAAAGAAAACGATTTTATTTCTCTTTAGGGTTCGTTCCAGAAAGATGTCTTATTACAACAATCTGTGCCTTTCAGAGGCGAAAACAAGCACTTTTAGTGAACGTAATGTTTCATTGATGCTGCTCACTGCCACGCCTTGTTTTTGACAGTGGTTACTGCATTACCCCTCAATGCTCCACCAATTTTCAAAAACTGTCAGGTCCAGCTTAAAAAATATGGAAGTTTCTCTGTAACAGAACATTGAATGCACAAGTTTTATGATTTTTTGTGATAAAAATGCACATATAAGTAAAATATATCTATGCATATCTTTGTGTGTATGCTCTTACCTTGTGGAGTTATGTGCGTCCTCGCTAAAGCAGCTCTTTGCTGTCTGAAGGGAGTGGTTTCGAAGTAATTGTTATCTGCAACGCATGCAAAATTGAAAATGAGTCAAATGCAAGCTCAGAGAATCATCATATAATATATTGATCCCCTTAATTGTAAAAGTAGCATTCTCATCATTTTTGTAATAGCTCAGCAGGCAGTGGCCACTAACAAGAGACTTTCATCTCATGTCGACTGAGCATCAACTTATTCCATCCTTGAAAAAAACTAATACCTGACGGGGCGAATCAAAACATTGGTCAGGCCCAAGGACCAAAATCAGCCACAGGTTAAAACCATACAAGGGGCTTTGTGTTGTGTTCGTGTCGGAAATACGATCCAGAAAGCCCAGTTTAAGTCATACAAATCTATTATATCTTATATTATATGGGACCCGTTGAGCATATGCACCAGCGTTTTCTTTAACCCCGCCTCCCTGCCCTCGGTCCAGCTTCGTTCTCCGGTGCATTCACATGAATGCAGGAAGTAAAACAACTTGGGATTCGACAATTAAAGCAAATTACAACTTTTAGGACCCAATGAAAAAAAGGGTTGTTCAAGTCTTAGAATTGTGACAAAAACCATCTGCTGAGTTACTTAGAATTGATCTTTCACAATTTAAGTGAATGGGGAAAGTGTTTTTGGGCCCCAAGCCACCTCGTGATGGACCCGGATATCGTAATTACACCGTTAGGCCAATGTGTAAAATTTGCTGCCACTGTTCCTAGGCCCTAACCCCCTTAACCCTAACCTAACCCTTGCTTTTTAGATGACTACTTACCAAAAACACCAACCATTTAGCTATAAATGATCAATACAAAATATTGAATTACAATTTAAAGTACCATTCAAGCTACTGCCAAAACATTTTAAAAACAGGACAACCAACCACAAACCTGATACGGGCTACGTGGTGGCTTTGACCAGCATTTAAACATATGGTATATTTAGTAAATCACACTGGTTAAAGGGATTAAAACAAATGCAACAACACAAGCAAGAATACAGAGAGTGTGACCTGCGATGCCAATGAGATAATGAGAGAATGAAATCAATAGTGGGGTGAATATAAGAATTTCTTCCTTTATTTAGAAACTCAAACAGCACAGTTTGTACATTCAAAGTGGATCCACGGTGGATGTAAAAGTCACGACAGCAGCTGCTAAAACAACAGCTGCTAAAACACCAGCCTGCTCTGTGACACATTGTATTCAGGACTGAGCTGAAGTTATGGGTTTTAGTTCCAAACAAAGTTCCACAAACACTGTTTTGCAAAGTTGTCTGTTCAGAGCTGCAGTCACTCATCATTCCACTCATTGACACTCAATGTCACAACAGACAGCACACACTAGCCTCAACAAGACTTATAAGTTTGAAGGAGAGGCAGGTAAGTAGATTTTCCAGGCAGGTGAGCTGCAACTAAAGCTTCATGATCTCACATCACTGAGAGGGACACTGGCCTTCACTTCTTAAATGAGCCCTCTAACCTCACACTGTCAAAATGACTGATATATCATCTTAGCGCTGGATCTCACTCAAGGTAAGGTGTCCAATGATGGAACCTTATGTGTCTTGCTTTTATGCATCTCAAAATTGCACCATATTCTTTTCTAGATTGTTTTACTTTATTTATTTATTTTTAAGCCATCTAATTTTTCATTCCAAAACCTTTTCCTCTCAAAGTCCTCATTTCCTCGCATCGCCTTTTTAAGTCTCGCATCAGCTTCAATTTATGAGCTGTCATTTCTGACCTAGTGAGTGACCCCACACCTTAAACACATTCCAATGGAGCCAACACATTTATTTGGCAGATAAATCATTGCTTACCAAATGCCAGTTGGTGGTGGTGCAAGGTCAAAGTTGTGGAAGGGGATGTAAATGAAATTGCAGAGATAGTGGCTCGAGCTGCCAACATACAATTTGAATCAAGATTCAAGAAACATACAGTTTGTCGATGAGAAAATATCTCAACAGATGTAAGTCAAATCTCTTCTGACATGTTCAACCAGTTCTCAGAAGACAAATAACATGTTTATTGACACTAACATTACTTTACTTGGCCTGTTCACACTCAAGACAAATAGGACTGTAACTCCTCATATTAGCAGCAGTGATGACACTTAAAGCATACACTTTATTTTGACAGAAAACTAGTCCATCATAGGGTTTGGCAAGTAAAAACGACATATTCACTCCAAACATGCAATTTAGACTCATTATGTGTCCACACTTGCATGCCTTTAGACTGGGAGAGGAAACCAGAAAAGACACACGGCGAAACTCAACGTAGACGGGTACTTTCCGGACAGCAAGAAATGTATGTGACCTTCTAGAGTACAAAAGCAGGCGAACAGGTACAGTTACTAACTTAAATGAGCCCTGTGATCGGGTCCAAGATACTGAACATGTCACTGAAATGCCCCCAGTCAGGGTCCTGCCAGGTACCTTTGTTGCATCTTATTCACTTTCTTTCACTCCCATCATTAAGGAGTAAAAGATGCAATAGGGAGGGAACAGTAAGTTGACAGTTGCCGGCATCAGATATATGGTCCATGTGTCCCGGAAAACATGGAAAACAGAAACACAAAATCTAGTGTTGTCCTGGAAAATTATTTCAACATTGCCATCTGAAAGGTTTAAGTTATGTTCAGGATCATACGAACGTTCAAATGGTATATGAGCGAGAGCATTCAAACAGGTTACTCTCGGATATGTTGTGGAAAGGCTGTAAATACACCTTGGAGTCACGTCACATGGCAGCACATGCAGGGTGGATGACGTGACATAAAGTTGCTTTCTTTTCAACTTGCTTTAAAAGGCTGAATAATGTGAAATTGACAAGCATGTTGGGTTCAGTTGCTTAAGTTGACGAGCTTTCTAGGTTTTTTTTGGTCTACATCTGTAGATGTACTAGCAGATTTGTCATAATTTTGAAGCGACATCGTCACCTTGTCATGAGCACACCGCTGTCCGTGATGGGGACTGCTCGCATAATAATGATAATGCAAATCGTATTTGTTTAAATAATGCCCTGTGGAATGATGTGACATAATACATGATCACATAATGCCAGAAATGTATAAGCACCCCTGAATTTCACATTACTGTTCAAGTGGACAGCAATGTATGTTTAATTGTTAACTTCTCAACAAATCCACAGATCGAATACCAGAAGGATGAATCAAATGAAATGTGCAGCCACCTCATCTAATTCTTCATGGGTGGCAGTTTAAGAGGGGATCACCAAGGGATGCTAATTTGATTTGTCTGACCAATCACCCAATAGGGCGGCTTATCCATGACCTCTGAAACTGTGAGTTTTCCAGTTGGCTGATCAGGGCGAGAACCTTCACTTGACCCCCCTCAGCCTGTATGGTAATGTCATTTAGCAGGGGGAGGGGCACTGATAAAAATAAAAATAAAATACATGTTGAGTGGGGCCATGCAATTTGAGCTCTCGGCCGGTTGCCTCTCTGCATCTTTTCATTTCCAAAATATGTTTCATGTCGACTAAAAAAGCAAGCAAACCTTTACTGTATTTCATTAAAAAATATTTCTGCATCAATAAAAAAACGAACTAACAAAAATCCAATTTGAAGCCTGAAGCTTAAAGGCTGTTTTTTTAAGAAACAGAGCGTTTTATTTCCCTATTAAAATTAATAAACATATAAGTCTTTGAAAGAAAAATCTTACTATCCATAAATAATAGTGTAGACTAGCACCTCTTGTACATATGCACTTGTTTCCAGTAAGAATTACAATGATATGAGATTTGAGAATGTAACAATAAGCCTATAGAAACATTAGGTATTGCTAGCGTTAGGAGTTAGCTTAGCAGGCTGAGCGTGCAGAGAGTCCTGAACCTACGCACTGTCCAGTTTCTGCCAGAGTGCTTTGGCCCAGATCAACATCTATTGGATGGATTGCCATGAAATGTTGTACAAACATTCATTGTTCTCAAATAATTTACTCTTCCTTTAGTGTCACCATGAGGTCGACATTTGGGGTTTTGAGTGAAAGATCCTGACAGCTATTGGATGGATTGGCATAACATTTTTCATAAACACTCATGTTTCTCTCAGGAGAAATGACTTTGGAGATTCTCTGACATTTCATCAAGCGTCAGTATTATTATTTGTCTGCATCCAAATAATTTAAAGTGTAGATATTTATTTTTGATGATATTCGGTAGTCGTAATCTGAATCTGCAAATTAACTAGTAATTAAAGCCTTCAAATAAATGTAGTGGAGTAAAAATAACAGTATATCCTTCCCCTTGAAATAGAATACAAGCACCAAAGTATCTAAATAGTACAATAGTACAGTATAGCAATAGTACATCCAGCCATCGGCATACACACGCGTACATGTTAGAGGATGTGGATAATCCCATGTTAGGTATTGTCAATGATAGCAGGTAGAAGGTAAAAGGGATTTCGCAGTCGGACTCCAAAGCCCTGTGAAAGCATGCGGGGCTTTCCATGGAAGTGCTGCGATCAGAGCTCTGGAGCTCAATTAGCTACTGTTGTGGGTGGGGAGTGAGCAGAGGTCCAAATCCTCTCTTACAGGCCCAGCTGGGGGGATTAAGAATGGTTCCCGTCCCGTGGCTGACCTCTTCAAAGCCTGCGCAGATGTCCTGATCCCCCTCCACACACCCACCGATCACCAACACACACTCAAAGAACCCCCTCTCACCTCCAACCCTCTCTTGACCCCGCGACCAAAACAAAGCACTCAGGTGACATCTCTTATCACAAGAGCACTCGCCCTCTCTTTGAATTGGTATCTCTGGTATCTCATCTCCTCTGCAGTACATCTTTCTGTCTCTTTCTTGGCCTCTGTGTCTTCTCGCTTGTCCTGAGAGGCCTCCCTCCCGGTATTGGCTAACGTTTGACACCGAGCATGGTCAGATTTCCCAATGACCTTAGTATGGAAATTACCCTGTCACTCTCAGTGCTCTGTCGCCCTTTGGCTGCAGTAGGTTTTCAAATAGGAAATCAAGGTCAAGAGGCACCAGCAACGACAATGAGGGTGAGGTTTTGAATGACACGACTAAATCAAAATAGGAAATAAACACTTTATATGGAGATTGCTCAGAGGTCCTCTGAGGTCAGCGGTGGTCTTTTAAGGTTTTAACCCTGTTTTAGGATTATAAATCATGTCTTGGTCAAAGTAATGGCCACCCAATTGGCGCTTCATTTAAGGCTTAAGAGAGGCACGATGGACAATGAATGGATTAAATCACTCTAGGGGGCACAATCCAAGAGTACTTTGAATCAGTAAAGACCATCACAGATCTTCTGAGAAAAATCCAAATGTGAGATTAGGTGTTTAGATAATTATTTTCCGTATTAGTGCCTTCTTTGGTGGGTTTTTCCCAAGGAGATGAGGTCGGTCGCAAGAGAAAACTCCACATTAGGGACAATGCATAAAGTTGTTGAAGAGCACTGCAAACAATGATTGAGGTTTCTAAAAAATGCAGTGTTTCAGTCTGGTTGCAGACATCTGGATTAAAATAATGAAAATATCAAAGTACACACAAAATGGTATTTCTAGTCAATATCAGGCTATCAAGTTCTGGCCTGTTTTCTCTAAATTATTGTCTAATTTGCCAGCTAATTTTGAGTCACTTAAGCGATGATACCTAATGAGGTGTCTCCACATACAAGACCTTTGATGATGCCCAGGTTTTCCTTTGGCATCATCCATGATCTTATACGCATGACCACGCAAAGAAGAGTGACAGAGCTAAACATCAGACTAGAAAGAAAATCAATACCTGATCTTTGAGACCCCAGAGGGTCGTTTTACAACACTTAGTATTTTCAAAACCTTTTTTTTTTCATATTCTCCCATGTACTTTTTAAAATATTTCACGCTGATGGTGAGAACATTCTGGAAGTACATCGCTGTTGTTGTCTCGTTGTCAGTCGACCTTCTGGATTTAGTTGTTAGTTATTTTGGAAAAAAGATGAATGCTTAACTCTGATTCAAATGTAATATAAAATTAAATCGGTGGCACAAACTGGGGTCATCTTATACCATGGCCCCTCTTGTGTTCAAATTATTATCTACTTTTTAAAGTTTGTTTTGAGTTACTGTAACATCACAGATTTTAACCAATTTTGAGAGAATCTGCAAAAGTAAATGCAAATCATTTCTTTTCCCTCCATCTGAGCTATTATGAAGAGCTGGTTCATTGAGAGGTGACCCATTGAACTGTTAACGGGTGCAACAAGATGACTAAAGCGCGTTATAGTCTAACCTCAAACAGTGTTTTTATGCATCTGATGTGTCGAGGAAACTGTTTTAATCTGACGCTAATTTTTTTCTTCATTTCAGCAGAGCAGAAGTTGAATCCTTCATTTATTCACTTAATCTGTGTCCAGTTTGTTTTAATTGATACACTTTCCCACAGCCAAGCATAAACAAACTTTTCAAGATTTCAAGATTTTCTTTTGAGTTACCGCTCAGGGATATTTTGACGTGAACATTGAAAATATGCATTCAAAACAGGTGTACGCACTATTGATATCTGTAATGCTTCAGAGACCGGTGTTGTGTTCGAGATGGCCTGTTGCATGACTTGTAATTGGCACCTGCTAGTGAATCAGACTCATTGTAAAAAAGTCTGTAAATGACACATATTGAATCATTAATTATCTGAGTGAGCAGATGGCGTCAGAAACAAATGAAGTGTTTGTTTCTTGTGGTCATCAGAACAAGGTGCCGTAATGTACATGAAGCCCGTAAATTCTTTGAAACATCTGCTCCTCATCTCTCCTGATCACCCTCCAATATGTCCATCTTCAACTTTCACTGTCACTGCTGCATTCAATGCCTTTCGCCACTCCATCTGTCCATCTCTGCGCTCTTCCTCATTCCTTCCATCTCCTCCCCTCCCTCATTACGCTCCCACCCTCCACCTCAGCGCAAGGCTGTCAGAGTTTTAGGGATCCGGTGAGCTGTGAAATCGTACAAATTGCTGTTGCTTTGCGTCTGGCCCAGCAACAGAGGGGGGAGATAGACAGAGGGGAAGAGAGAGAGAGAGATTTTATGCTTCAACACTTCTGAACCTGAATCCCCCCCCACCTCCTCAGCCCCCAGCCTCACCAGCCCTTCCTCCCTTTATTCACTCAGACATGGACAAGCACACGCACAGCTGCAAGACTGCATATACCCACTACAACCCAAATACTCACCCCCCCCGAGCACACACACACGGCCAACTTCTTCACCCCCACCATCACCACCACCTCTGAACATGTGAGCACCGCCCTCGCCACCCTCACGGTAAAGACACCTCCGCCACTTTGCTTCAGTGTGCGGGTCACTTCACAGAACAACTCGACGAGAGCATGCAGCCCTCGAGAGGGATGAGGCCCCCTTCTCAACCTGAGGAGAGCTGTTTCAGCCGCCTCTGAACAGAGCAAAGCCCCACCAACACAGCGCCTCCAGGAATGCCCTCCGAGATATGGCAAAAACTGGAGAAAGGTCACAAGCGTACACATTGTAACTGTTTTTGCACTCTTTAGTGGGGTTTTTTTCTGGTTTGTTGTCCAAAAGCTAACAAGTAGCACAGTGTGGATTATTACATAACTTCAAGGGAACCACTGTGTCATCTATTGCATAAGCATATTTGTCAAAGCTTTAAAAGCAATGGATTTTTTTTATTTTTTTATTTTTTTATTTGGTGTTTCTGGATATTTATTTATGTTTTGCTTTGCACAGAAAATAATATTATTATTCAGGTACAGACTGTGGAGTGCAATTCCGCCAAAAACAACTGGACTGCTGGCTTATAATATAAAGTTAAGTTAATGGGAAAGACATTACAGCAAAAAACACGTGGGGGTCATGAATAAAGTAAAATGAGAAGATATCACAGACAAACTAAGACTGGGAGAATGTAGTTTTGACATTGTTTGCCAGCTAACTGCAGATCATCCACCGGCATGGATACATATTGAGTCTCTGGTAGGGTCAAACAAACTGATGTACAGTGCAACAAAAAATAACAAATCACTGAACAGAAAAAATAGACTAGTAACTCCACTCTTAATGTACAAGTAGACTTTTATCTGTATTTTATGCTGTCGCTTTTATGAATCAACACAATCTATACTGCCCTCCAGTGGAGAATGTACTGTACTGCACTGATGAGCTCTGCAGGTGCACCAGAAGTTAGCTGAAAGCTGTAAAGGTTAGTATTTCAAATCTGAAATTGTAATTTATATTTCATTAGTTTCAGTGGCAGAAGTCATGCATCTTAGATGAGTGACATGCATCGCACTGATAATGACTCGAGGACATTGTCTCTCAGCAATACAATAGAGAGTTGTAAGACACATATATATACTGCAGCCTACCTTGAAGTGGCACACAACTTTATCTTTTTAAGCTCAAGAGATACCATTGACAATATTATCGAGTCATTTATCAGTGGGTACTGTTTTTCTTTTTTACAGATAGATGTTTCTTCTTAAAGCATTTACACGTTATTTTATATGTGGCATTTTAAGCCACTGGAATGAGGTTGCCTTGATTCATTCTTGTTTTCATTCTATAGGAAAAGCCAAAATGTGTGTGTGTAACCTTTTGGTAAGAAGTAGCCTAATATTTATTGCAGTAGGCTAAGTGCAAAGGTCTCACGATGAAAATTTAAAATCACATTTCATAAGATTTTTGTATAAGATCTGTCAAATTTCACTATATTCATGTAAGTCTCAGAATAATTCACACTATTGGTTGCACCACACGTTGGCGCTGTGGGTTAAACATGTCTGAATGAAATACAAAAATATCCTCGTGCAGGAGGTGAACCTTTTTCACATTTGAGATTGATGTCTCTTAGCTTCAAATAAAAACACAAAATATACATTTGATTGCTGCAATAGTATTCTTTTATTTTTAGAAAAAGTGTGACAGTTAGCGAGCTAGCAGTTAGTAGCCAGGGAACAGACTTTAAACGAGCTTGAAGCTATTTAATGACTCTTCAGTTGAGAAGCTGACTTTTAAGTCACTACCGTGTGGCACTTCACGAGAGGAGGTTATTGTTTTAAATAGAATTAAAGACGCTGTTGTGTCTCCAAAGCTCGAGTTAAATTAATACCGTCACATGACAAGGTAACCGATAGAGACAAAGAATTTCCCCGGAGTTCAAGTTAGAGCAACCCAAAAGGGAAGTTATTCATTTATAATCTCAGACAGGTTCCTGTGACCTGTTTACATTGGAGAACAGTAAGGCTTTAATCGAATTACAACTGTTTCAGATAATGAGAGGCCACGATGTGAAAACGAAACCAGACTTCATGACGGAGTTTCCCAGTGAACGCATGCTCGGATAAGTTGATGCCTCTACTGTCCTGTATATTCCCAAGACTAAAATTAGCTGTGTGTGTCAGTTATAAGTCTCAACTAACTTTATACTTGTTTTGAAGGCTCGTGGCATTACTGCTTTTCTCGATGCTGTTTTAATTTTTTTGTCAGTATACCTTATTGTAATTTGTATGCATGAAGCAGTTTTGTACGGTTTCCTTGCTAGTGTGTCACACCCTTGAACCTGTTGAATACAATGAGTAATATATTACCTCCTTATCGAGGTGGAATTGTTCTCTGTATGACATGCAGTTTTTTTACAGAGAGGCTGTTGGCCTACTTGCCCCTCGCATAAATACATTGTTCTCTCTTTGTTCACAAACACCATGCTCTCTGTGCCTCGTAGCAGCGACGCCTTTATCAGTCTCTGCAGAGTGCAAAGATGGCATTTCTGCACCGTCGTCTGCTTATTTGACGCTTCAGCAGCACAGGTCCCCCGATCCTCAGTGAACACACTGGACTTGCATGCCAGTAATGCCACCAGCCCTCTGGTAAAGAGGCAGTTAACTGCTGAAGAGGACTACAAACTCAAGATCAAAGGTAGATTATCACCCACACAAACCACTTTTCCCTTGTTTTCAAAATGTCCTAATTTGTGGTTAACAAGGTGTCTGTCGTGTATTACAATTGTACTACGATATCGATTTTATTCTGACCTTTCTTTGCACGCCATTAACACTAAATGACAAGGAGGTCACTTTTTTCATATATCGATGTGTAAACACGAGCTTGTATGTGATTAGATTTCGTCGAAAGCTCACCAAAGACATGCAAGAGGCAAAAAATTTCTTCAGCAATAAAATGTCTGAATAAGGTTCTCTGATCAGGCCCTTTATACGGTAACTACATATATGTATTATTCACCGTCTCTGGAGTTAAAATGATCAAATGTATGATTGCACTATAGTACATTTTGTTTGTGAATACTGTGAGAGATATCTATAATAATGGTTGTGACCTGGTCAAAATGACATGAGCAATAAAGTTGACCCATCTTATAGAGATATAGTACACATTATGGTCCTAAACCTCAGTGACCGTCAGAAACACAACGTCCAGTTCTGAGATACACCAAAACTGTTTTATAGTTTGCAAAATAGTAAAAACACGTTTCAAACGCAATCTCCCAAAGTACATGCTGGTGTCTCATGGGAAAATACTCGACAAAGACCTCCTCAGAGACCAGCATTCAAACCATAAGTTCACATCTGCAGTAATTCAGTGGAAATAAACATAGAATCTAAATATGTTCAGCAGCCTGTTTACTTCACCATTTGCATGATAGACTTTCATCCACTTCACAGCTGCGTTTTCTGCCGTTTCTGCTTCCATTTCTCCAAACTGAAGGTACCCAACCTGGTGTATCACTTTACTTCTGACTACATACTGATTATGGCCACAGAGAACGAGCACAACAGTCTGAGAATACTGTGAGCTGATGACTGGTGAAGTATGCACTTGTGTCAAAGTGTCAAATGTTGTACAAACCATCCTGTAATCCATGTTGTAAGTGTGTTGTAAAGTACCATTGTGAATGCAAAAACATGTAACTAACTACAATGTAAGACCTAGAAAATATGCTAATTCCCTATTTCATGAGCTGTAGTTTTTGGGGTTAAAAAATGACTTCAACAATTGTTATTCTCATGCAAATATTTGCATGTTCCTTTTTTTGTGTCAATCTACAAAGTGTTTAATCGACACATTGTTGCAGCTCGACAGTGCAGCACCTGAGATCAACCCAAGTTTTAAGACCATTGCATTGCTCAAAAGCAACAGCAGGAACTGTGTCACACATTGTACACAGCTTTGTGTCCTTTCTGCGTGAGAGAATGGCATTTGGCTCTGACTAAAGGTACAAGATGTCATCTCTACACCTACTTGGTGATTTGAATAACACACCTCCCGTTGAACTCAACAAAAACAGCTCTGCACCGTTAAATAGTTTAAGTAGCATGCAATATAGACATGAATAATGATTCTTATGGTAAACTCCTGGTGGAGAACGTGTACATACAACTGGTGCTGAGTTAATTACATTTAGACCTAATGTAATTATTAAAAGTTAGTTCTGAGGGGATCCACAGCAGGAGTATGAGTCATTCAGCAGGTCTACACACTCACTGATGAACTAGCATTGTACACATGTAGGTGGTTTATGAAAAGGGTCTTTTGAAAGGTGTCAGTAATGAAACTTGTGTTAGTTGCGTTTTAAATGAATGTGATAAATGATATAAAGAAGGAGTTGAGCCTCCATATGGTTAAAGGACCTGGTGGTCTTTTTTAAGTTGGAGAAAATCAAGAAAGAGAAAATGAAGAAAGAGAAATTCTCGCTGCGGCGACAGCCTAAGCAATTAAACTCTACTTGGGGTCCGATCATACAATACTTTAATGAATTAAAGACTCTCATTAGATTCATAAACCATTTCTGTGGCCTTGGACAGTTTTATGTTTTATTTTATTGATTTTGATGCTGTTGTAAGAATTAATATTAGCAATAACTTCCCATTTCTAAAACTCATTACTAGTGTCTGTTTGTCTATAATACCCTCCTACACTATTTTTACTTTCGTGCACGCTGGAGATTTTGATACTGTAATGTGCTTTTTCACAATTGAAGCAGTGCGTGATTTGTTCTGTGTTGGG
This sequence comes from Clinocottus analis, assembly GCF_023055335.1. Taxonomy (NCBI): domain Eukaryota; kingdom Metazoa; phylum Chordata; class Actinopteri; order Perciformes; family Cottidae; genus Clinocottus; species Clinocottus analis. Next base: position 11,487,286 of record NW_027176251.1, on the reverse strand, counting down.
GGTGGAGAGAAAATTTCTATTCAATTCAGTTTATTTTATATAACCCAAATCACAAATACAACATTTTTCTTGGAGGGCTTCACAATATGCACACATGACGTCTCTGTCCCAAGACCTCACATCAGATCAGGAAAAACTCCCCCAAATAAAGATATTAAAACCCTTTCACAGGGAAAAAAAAGGGGAAGAAACCTGAGGGAGCGCAACAGAGGACGATCCCTCTCCCCAGATGGACAGAAGCAATAAATGTCATGTGACCAGAATGAATAACATAACAGAGTTACAGCACATTCAATGAATATGACATAAATGATTCATATAATTAGTAGTATATGCATGGACCACGATCCAAATAACCACAATCCATGTCCACAGAAGGAAGTAGAGAGTACGGGCATCAGCAGGGCCATGGCAGGAGGCAGGACCGGTTCCATACACAGCTACAATCCATGGCAAAATGAAAGATGACATGTGCAATGTATAACTGTGTACTCTGCTTTTGAGATTAAAAAAAAGTTGTGTTGTAATAGTTAATGCATTTTGTGACATTTTCTATTTACACAAATAGGATGACTGAAGTATTTTTGAGAAGATGTCAGTTTCCTGTTGACTTTTTTTGGCTCTCTGGTTAGCTATACTGCATATTCATAGGAGCAGTGTAGATGTGGTGGGAAGGCACCACCACCTTTCAAAGGGTCTGAAACCACATCCTTTACTGATGATGATTATGCCTTTGCAGTCACAAACCGAAACATTGTTCCACTCAACGCTCTCGCACAGACGTCAGTGCCTCGGTGAACTCTCTCAGCGTGTTGGCTGATTAAGTGGCAGAATTTTGGATTGAAAGAAGGTAAGACGACCGATTCTTAAAATGTATTAAATATGAGAACAGGAAATGCAGACGTAGAATTTTCTTTTTAAAGCTGTTTATCTGGATTGAATAATAATTTCTTATTCATTTCATCACAGTAACATCCTGACTAAGAAACACTGATGCTCTCCTATGAGTGTTTTTCATTATCAATTTTAATGATGTTTATTTTAGATTTCGGAGCTGTTGTGAATTTGATAATTAACAAGCCTTTGACCCAATTTATCAGTAAATTCCCTGAGGAAGTCTGAATCTTTTCTTTTTCTCTCAGTGCTGAATTTTTTCCTTCTTTTTCTTTTTTCTTCAAAAACAAATTGTCTATATTTAGTTTCAGCTGCTGTGTTTCCTTCTATCCAGCGGCTGATGAGAGTGGGTCGTCCCCATGGCTCCTAAACCGGTGCTTTTATTGTTGCTGTGGAACCTCAATTTGCTTGTTCACGGTGGTAAGTTGACTTCACTAATCTGTGTCTCTTGTGGTCTTGTATGTATTCAGGCCCCCCTATTCCAATTCCACCCATTAATGTACTCCAATTATGATCAACTACATTTTTGTTATACTTGTACAGCATTAATGTTAAATATAGTAAATACAATTCTAACTGACTGCACTTCTTTTTTTTCTGCCGCAGTCACGTCTTTGTGCGACGTCAGCTGCTCGACTGACTACACCGTGTCTCTGAACTGCTCCTGCTCCGGCTCTGTGCCGACATATTCCGGCCTCCTCAAAGTCATTTGCAGGTACAATCTGTTTATGAATATGCTTTATGCTGATTCATTACAGTAAGCTGATTTCATCATAGCCCGGCTAGCCTTTATTCAAATTTTTATTCTCCCCCTCTGAATTACAGGAAGCCCACGTTTGGTCATTTTGAACATTTTGTTCTGATGCTGAGACGTCATCTGAAGTCACAGGGCATTACTGAGAATAACACACAGTTGCTTATCTCTTGTAGTGGGGAAGATCTCGTAGTTAATGGAAGCTGTGAAGTCAAACCACCACAATCCTGGTGCGTAATGTATCCGGAGATGCTCGATGAAGTTGCATCTGTTGGAACCATGTGTACTGCGACCGCCAGCCAACAGGATGACCAAGTAAACACCAGTGTGTCACCTGAATGGGAACTGAGTAAAGTGGGTATGTGTGAAGTTAAACAGATAATCAATGAGTCATTTTACATTTCTGTATTCGTCAGTTCTGCTGAGCGGATCGAATGATAACACGGAAGTGAAGAAAAGGTCACAGGCCAGTCACATCCCTTATATTTTAGTCGCATTAAATTGTGTCTCAAAATGATTTCTAAAAAATTTTAGCGTGCAGATTTTACAGAGCTTAGACAATTGTGAAACACTTTCGCTCTTGTTGAGCACAAGCCATCACATTCCTGTACAGTAAAGCATGTTCTGTTTTTGTTCTGAAAGTTCAGAAAATTCAGAGATGACTAGGATCGTTCTGACAAACTTTCCCAGCATACCTAAATAGTCGTTTGGCAGCAAATGCCTACCCACCTGCTTTACCCTCCAGATTGAGATAGAAGCTAAAAAGTAATGTTCAACTGCCTGTTGTGGTGTGGAGTATTGTTGGCTTACACACATTTTCAGTTTCATAACATTCCCCTTTGGGACTTCACTTCCACAGTGAAACCTTCGCCTCCCGCCGATGTTCATGTGACGAACACAGACGGATTCTCCAACGTCACATGGGACCACGACAACCGAGACGATTGTCTCATGTACAGAGTGCGCGTAAGAGACAACAAAGACTTGTCGAAGGTGATATGTGAGCAGAAACACACCAGCAAAATCAAGAGGCTGTTGCAGCTTGCTATTGTCAGTTATCTCTGCTCACGACAACCATCTAAAGTTTTCCAGTTCTTATTTCCTGTCTCACAGGATCCGTCTCTTTCTCTTTTGGTGAGGGAGAAGAACATTGTGTTGGACCATAAGAATCTGCGGCCACATGTCAGCTATGCTGTGGATGTTCAGGCCCAAATGTGTCCTGGGAACGTCTATCTGGGTCCATGGAGCGAGTGGAGTTCCACCGCATATTGGAGGACGAGAGGATCGTATGAAGGTAACCGAGCGTCGTACCTTCTGGCCTGGAGCCGTGGAATAATCAACGTTGGTCTCAAGCGAGTCACAGTTGTTATTTTTGTTTACATGCTTCAAACCATATTACAAGTCTGCGTTTCTACATTGATCCCCCATACAGAGACAGAAGGTGTGAAGTTTATTTATCGTATCATTTCTGTTCAAAATATATGATACGTTTTGTCTCATTGACAGGAATGAATGGACTTTGGTGGTACGTCCCCCCCTCCGTGATTCTTGTCCTTGTTCTGCTTTTGCTGGGTTATTTTAAAAAAACGTGAGTACTTTAAACATGGGAGTTATTTTCTTTGTCTTCTTTCCTGTTTCGTTTTTCTTTCAAAGCATGTGTGGCTTCAGTTGGATTTGAGCCTCGAGCTGCCAGCAGAACCTTGATAAGTGGTTTACTTTTTTCTCAAAATATACTCAGGTTTGCAACTTAAAGATGATTACAGGCCGACTCTAAAGCCTTATTTATTCGTTTTCAAACTGGTGGGCCTCGATGTTCAGTGATTAGTTTGAGTTTTTTTGGAGAAGCTCTCAGTGCTTGTTGCTGAGCCAACTGTTGTCATTATAAAAATGTAATACGGAAATCTTTATTTAAAGCTTAAATTTCCTTTTAAAAATGTGCTTAATTGAATCTACATTCACTACACAGAAAAATAGCTTGGTAAAGCTTAAATGAAAGCAAGCAAAGTCCCAAGTTTAGCAATGCTTTGTCTTCCAGTAAATGATCAGCAAAGCTTCTCACTGCTTCGATCTACACTTTCCTGGCATCACCTCCCACAGATACAGAAACCACTGCTGCGCTGTACGTGCAGCGACACTTTGCACTGAAATGGCGAGCAGACATAGGAAGTCATGCAGAGCATCGGTGTGAGAGCTGACAACACCTCAGTTATTAACAGCACAGTGACGAGAAAGAGCTCAAGCTCAAAAAAGTAAATGAACCTTGCACGTACAATATCCTTATCAATAAAATAAACTTTATGACTTTTAAGATTTGAAGATCAAGACTTTACCAATCAGTTTTGACTATGTCAATTCTCAATTTGGGACCCCACAATTGGACACTGAGTGTTTATTTCTGACTTATTGATATCCCATTCCATTGTCCGGACCGCTTATCCTATTTAGGGTCTCGAGGACGCTGGAGTCGATGCCAGCTGTCATTGGCCGAAGGCAGAGCACACCCTGGACAGGTGGCCAATTTATCACTGGGTGCACATAGAGACAGACAATCATTCATGTTTATGGGCAGTTTAGAGTCCAATTGAACTAAGCTGCATGTGTTTGGACTGTGGCAAAACGAGAAACTTCCACACAGAAGGACCACCCGAAATCGAACCCATGCCCCTCTTGCTGTGAGGTGACAGTGCTCGCTACTGCACCACCGAGCCGCCCAGACTTGTTGATATGACACTCAAAGTTATATTTTTCTTGCCAGTGAAGCCAAATGGGTGAAAACTAACGCTGAAAATTAGCACATCATTTCTACAATGGGAAATTTGGGACACTTTTGACTTCAGCTTTGTGTGGAGCACTTCACTTGAAAGTTTTGTTTGTGCTATCAGCATTACTGGTTATTTTTTGGTCACGACTTCAGTTCTTCTCAGCTCAGGTACCAAAAACAAAATCACTTCATCACAAGTGACTCAGAGATGTTGTTATTTTTTCTATTTGCATTATTTTTCTGAAATCATTTCATATTCATTTCAGGTGGTGGCAGCAAAAACTCCAACGGGTTTTCTATATCCCCAAGGCGGAGGAGTTCTTCAAGCCCCTCCACCTCAGCTATGGAGGGAACTTCAAGGTAAGACAGAGCAAAACTGTGAACATTTTGTGTAATTTCTAAAGTACCCAGCAGGTGTTGCCCAAGTGGGGACTTTCAGCACATCTGGACCCCGCTTGATGGGACTTTCCCTTGACTTCACATTGAAGGGCTTTGATGATATGAATGACTCAGTGTGCAGGGGCTTCAAGAGACTTTTCGTTTGTTCATCTATCTGACACGTGGGTAGATGTGTGTGTGTGACAGCCCGACCTCTTCCACCCCAGTGGAAAATACGTCTGATAGAGATCATGCGTGATCATGCGTCATTGTGTCGGGCTGAAAAACAAGCCTGTTTTTTTTTTGTTTTCATGATAATTTTTTCCATCCCCTTTATTACATTTTCCCCTAATGTAAATTATTGTTCCTATCGTTTGACAAACAGACATAGACTGATTGTTGTTTCCAATTAAACACACTCACTTCATTTTATGGGTGCTAATTTAATGTTTTGGTTGATGGGGCGCAGACTATCTGTGAATTCCAATACCAAAATGCACAAAATACTAGCATGTCCTCCTAATGCATTCGGTCTGTACAGATATATAAGATAAGGTATATAAGATATATAAGCAAAAGGTTGAAAGTGTCACATTATGACGTCGTATGCCTCATTTGAATGCAAACTGCATGCAACAGTACATTATTTTGAAATTTCTGTTGGACTCTGTTGCCAAAAGGGCATCGAACTTATAAAATGTTGCTCTTGCATTGCAAAAGAACCCCAAAATATGTCCAAAATGCCTCGTCTGAAACGACCGAGGAATATGTATGCTTTGCAATTATTCTAAAATCAACAAACATGATCAAAGTGACTGAGCATCTGCTTGGCACACATGTCCAATAAATAAGAATGTCTTTATTCGCCATGTTCAATGTACACTAGAATAAGGTAAAAGTTAAGAAAATACAGAAAGATAGATACACACCGCAGTTTATACAGTTAGTTACAGTCAATAACATTTGTTAATCAATTATAACAGTTTTCAGGGTTTCAAACAAAAGACTTTTCACCAACTTCAGCTGCATAGTTGAGTGTTGCAGTAAAATCAGAATCAGAATTGTTTAATTGCCAAGTTAGTTGTACAAATGAGGAATTTGTCATGGCGGAAGGTGCATCATATCAGTGACTAACAACAACAACAACAACAAAGAACATTTAACTATACAAAGTGAAAGTATAAAACTTTAGGTAAAAACAAGTAAGTGATAAGTGAATAAGTAAGGATGCAGTAAATATAAGTTTTTAAAATAAAAGGTGTACTGTGGATGTTGTCTGGTATCATATTGCTTTTTCAGACATTTTAGCTTTGGGAAAAGAACATACCAAGTCAACAACAGGACCATTTCAAGCTCAACCAACCCAGTAGCTTGAGATCTGTGTGCAGTTACAAATGTTGGTGGTGCAGAGGGCGCTCGTGCTGCAAATAGCACAGAGATCAGGAAGCGCTAGAGAGAAAGGTTAATCTTTATCTAGCACTGCTTTCCTTCTTTTTGCTCTGCAGAAAGTGCTGAACTGAACTGGAAAATGTAACTTGATTCTCTTTGTTTTAAATACAAGCAATAAATATATATATATGATGATATTAGTTTGAGAACAAAGAAAAAAAAATGTTGGGTCATTGATAAACACGTGTTTTATCTTTTTAAAGACATAATTAGTGGACTTTGGACTCCAGTCTGAGTTTACTTTAGGAGGTAGACAGTGCAGATGCTGCTCAACCTTTGTCAGAATTTGTACTCATCTCCATCTATGAGATTTAGTCCCCTGAGTTTAGTCTTAAATTTGTTTAAATACTCAACAAGGCAGTTTTCCACCAGTCCCCCATCATAAAGAGTATTTTTTAATGAAAGATGTGTGTGAATATTGCACAATTCATCAAACTGGATTTTAGATTACTTAATTCTTTTAGTTTACAAATTACGTACATAGCAACACATTTTTTAATGTGGTGCATATTTTTAAATACAGGCGAGAGTGAAACAACATCCCTGCAGTGTGTCGAGCTTTGTGACAGGCGAAGTATAATCCTTGTCACTCTCTACAGGGTTTGTTGTACTTTTATATTATATCTCCGTGATCACTGCAACCGACTGAACTAGCTCTTTTTGAAAGCATTGTTCTGTTTGACTGCACTATCTTAGTCTTGTGGCGCAGACTGCTTACGCTTTCTCAGCAGATCAGAGACAATTTGGTGATGCTGATGAGCTCTGTACCTCAGGATGTGGTAGCCTCTGCATGAAGAAACAGATTTATGCTTATCTGGCCATCACCTTGCCGAATAGAGGCCATGTGTTTGCAGAAGGTTTTCCATTTCAGTAGCATGAATGTGTAGATCTGACGGAAGAGTTGCACGCAAAATCCAAATTGTACAACAGTACTTCTGAACTAAGCTCAAAACATAAAGAGGGGGTGAATCCTTACAAACTATTGTATTTGACTCGACAATCATCCTGTTTATGTATAAAATAGAAATCTACTCAATGACAGATACTCAAGATATTAATTTGAAACAGATGAGCTCATTTCAGGTACCCCATGGAATGTTTTCTTTACTTTAGTGTCACGTTGTGTCTGCACTCGGCTGATTATCAGATGTGTATGGACTTGTACAATAATAGCTTGATGTTCAGACGTATCCTGCTGAAAATCCCCAAGTAAAAATGTCTCAGACTGAAAATAAGCAGTATTTGTGTAAACATACTGAAGAAAAGATGAGATCAAGATTAGGTTCTCTCCTTTGATGACGTGTATAATAATGGCCTCATACACTTCCTTTTTAGATTTTTTTTTATTAAGGCACACTCAATTGCTTTCTTGTTGTCTTCTTGAGTTCAATGGGAAGAGTGATGCATGTCCTAAATGTATGCTTAAAATGAAGCTGCGGCCTCTTAGCTTAGCGTATCTTATTTTAAAGACGAGAAGCAAAGTAAAACAGCCAACCTCTCGAAGACAAAAACAAATCTAAAGTTCCCCAATTATCTCATTTTACCTGCTTGTGTATTGCATTCTTAAACCAAAGTGTAAAAGTAGTGGTTTAACAAATGCATTGTCCTCCTTGCCTTCAGACGTCACACTAAGCTAACCCTGCTGGTTCTACCTTCATATTTACAGTACAGACACAAGAGTGGTTTAAATCGTATATCAAACCCTGCAAGAATGAAATATGTATCTATCTAAAAATGTGCTGGCCATGGTTGCCATTTATTTCAGCTAATATTGCATATGAATGTGTTCCATTTGTTCTGTTGCAGGAGTGGGTGAAGCCTGGATTCAGCGAGTACGATTACCTGAGGATCAGCCCACGTGCTCAGATGATGAGCGAGAAGCAGCACGACGTCCTTCAATGGAACAACGAGAAACAACGCTACAGCGAGGACAGCAAGATCAAACAGGACGGTCCTTTCCTCCACACGGCACAGCCGCACAGCGACTCGCTGCTGTTCTTCCAGGACGGTGGCAGTTCACAGGGCACCGGACACTTCAGCGGACACGTCTCCATCCACACTGTGACTCTATCTGGAGAAGAAGAGTTTGAGGAGGACGTCGCGTCACAGAGCTCTTTAAACTCCCTCAGAAGTTCCCAAGATGGAGAACGCTTAGGTTCATTTGAGGAAGACCACAGAGAGCAGGCTGGTTATGATTTAGAGGCACCTCGTAGGCAAAGTGGGATTTTACCACAACACGTAAACCAAGTGGAAAATATAAACTTTCAGCCACATGTCCAGGTTAACGAACAAGAGAGAATGTCACTCAACTCATTTGCCTCAAACGAGCAGTCAGAAGACGGATACCCCCGCGTGGACTTGGACACTATTGACAGTGGTTTTGGGGAGTGCGGTAGCCCTGGAGCCTCGGACTCAAATTCAGCAGAGAAGATGCACTCTGATTTATTTCATGAGCACAAAAGCTTGAATTCTAACTACGTCAAGCAGTGGATGATATGTAACACGATTGAAAACGACTTCAGTAACTCAGAGACCGAACTCCAGGAAACAACGTGATTATTGCCGCTGATTCACTGCCACAATCAGTCAGTACTACGGGACAATCATACAAAGAAAAAAGAATAATTACATTAAATAGTAAATTGGAAATATTTGCTCAGCATATAATACTGTATATTCTGGTATTCTTAAAATGCTTAGTTGTGCACATTATACTATGTATAGAGTCAGGTTTCCTTGTTTTAAAACATGCGTTATTGTGTTTTTCCTTCAAAGACAGTTTAAAGAGATGATAGACAGAGAGAGAGAGAGAGAGAGAGAGAGAGAGAGAGAGAGAGAGAGAGAGAGAGAGAGAGAGAGAGAGAGAATGATCATTGACCAGAGCGACAAATTAGAGCGAGAAACTGGACACAGACCCGTTGGAAAGGAAGAGGTCATCACACTCTACAGAAGTGCACCACAGGATGAACATATTGCTTTGATTTGTACTGCTAGAGGATGTTTTTTTTTTTTTTTGTGAGTGTATATGCAGCTTCATACTCTCATGGTCACGCACGTGTCAATAGCTTCTGCTGTAGGACCAGCTTGCTTGCAACCTTATCAAGATGTCAGATAATATCTGTTTCCTAGCCCAAGCATTTTCTCAGTAACCACTGTAACAATCCATCCTGTGTCAACTAACATATAAAGAGTATACTGAGAGGACATTTCGTATCATCTGTACACACCAGAAAACAATTATTTATATTAGCCAACACCAATCTGTTATTAAATAATAACAGTTTATTGACCTGGTGAAAAGTTAGCATAGAGCGTGAATAAATAGCCTTCTGGTGTCACAATCTGCACATATAGCATTCTTCACAGTGAAGGTCAAACATCCAAGTGACGTAACACAAGCGAAACACTTCTTTGAGTGAAGAGGGATTTACGTTTTTGCATTGAAAGATATGTGGAAAGAATTACAACACTGTGATGCTGAACACGGTTTTAATTTAATAGCCAGCACTCAGAGACCTGGAAGACATTTTATTTGCGAGACTAGTAACATGACCTTGACTTGCCGCATAAGACTGAAAACAGCTGCAGCTACTGATCTTTTGTTATTTTGTGGTTTTTAGCATATCAGGAAAGGATAAAGTGGAGCTTGCGAGGTACTCACCGAATCCTTGACCCGTCACCCTGAGCGAACTCCAGATAATGAGTTCCAGAGGTTATCTTGTTCAGTCATTGACCCAAAAGATCTGTTGATTGACCCACACATCTCCGTTTGTGGGTATCTTAATAATAACAGAGTTTTACTCAATGGGCTGAAAGTCTTCCCAAGTGTTTTCCAAAGAGGTAACTGGAACAGGCCTGAGATCTGGTCTGGCGATGTTCAATTAGAGAAGATGTGGACCTTTATTAGAAGACATTTATGAACAAAAATGATGGCGATCCCTTCTTCTTGTAATTGGAGACTGGAGCCTACTTTTTATATATATATGCTGTATAAGACTTCACTCTTGGTGCTAGACTTAATCTAGGAACTATGAGAAGAGCCTTTTCTGCACTAAGTGCACACCATTTTGTAATTATTCACTTTGAGATGTATTCTGAACTCAATGGCAAGCTAATGAAGGGATGCACAACATGGGACAATCTCCAGCAGCATTTTGGACTAATTGTAGACGATTTAGTGTTTTTTTGCTGATTGCAAAATATGGATTTATGGTAATAGAGAGGGGATGAAATGAAGGCATTAATAACATTGTCCAGGCCGACAGAAAGGGGTTGATTTTGCTTCTCAACTGATAATAACAGGATTGAATAACGCTGTGCGCTGTCAAAGGTTACTGTGGCATGAAGCCAACTTTTCCATTAATTTCGACTCTGGTTGGAGCAAATATAAGTATTGCAGCCTCATTCTTTTTAACCTGGAGAAAGTTACAACACATTCACCTCTTGATGTCATAACTGCAAGAATCAGTAGGATTGACAGAAGGTTATAGTTGGGTCATCATCTGTGTAAAAAGGAAACAATATATTGTGTCTTAATGTTAATCGTGGAAGCATGCACATTGAGAAAGGAATCGACCCTTGTGCTTGCTTGTTTTTATTGCTGTAATCATTTGTTTCTTGTGTAATCTGTAAAGCACTTTGGGTTGCTTTTTGGTATGAAATGTGCTTGCCTTCTTTGCACAGTAGTATTAGTTATTGCAGAGAGAACTTTTTCTTTATTTTCTTTTATGTAAATGTTTAGTTGGATTTACTGTCTGTGATCTGCATATGTCGGCATTGACACCTTAAAGGAATAAACAAAGGAAGAAATGAAAACATGTGTTCCATACGGGGTTGCTGAGTGGTTTTGATGAGTAAACAATGATGTGAATCGTGTGTTATGATCTTCACAGTCTCCAGATCTCAACCCAGCTGACCACCTACACACAATGGGAAAGTTTAAGAGCAACGTGTTAGACACCGCTCTTCACCACCATCAGGAAATACCTTTTGGAGGAATGAATGGTGTTTATCCCTCCAGTAAAGAAGAGCAAGATTGACTCTTTTATCTTTTGATCTCAATAATAATAATAAGAAACATGAATAAAAACAGTATAGTAACAAGAAAGCACACACATTTTGGTTAATCACAAAGGCATCGCAAATAAAAGAAACAGAATTATCTTCAGTGCTAAATTATTTCGCTGGCACTAACAAAAGCAAGAGCTGGTGCCAAAAAAACTGTCAAAAAGGTAAAAGAAAGAAAAAAAACTGTGACTAATAAGGTCTGACTTCCTGTGATGTAACCAGTGATAAGTTAAACCTCCGTTCCATTTCTCATTCATTGTCTGAGACATCAACAGCACCAGGAGAGCCTCTGAGGTAATAGCTCTTTCCCATCCACGACACATAACACAACACATGGCAACTAATGATTTTCTTGTCTTTTCTTTTAATAATGTACAGAGGAATATTATTATATTTCTGATTGTTTTATGTGCATATCATGAGTGTATACTACAGAATGATACAATGATGTTGGCCAAGACTGGACAGCAGATATTATACAAATGTTTCATCCGCATCCACAGTGATACTCGTATCCATGGAGTCATGACGTGTCTGCAGCTCCTGTTCCTGTGCTATTGCTCCGGCACCCTCGCAAGGGCCAGCTGCTTCAGAGGTACAGCTCGCAAACGTTTTGCGAGGAACTTCTTCTGTGGAAAATGCTTTAATAAGGCAGCTTCATGCATATCTCATCTTGCTGTCAGGAGCCATCTTGTCAAATGATGTCCAATGTATGATTAATTGTGCCCACATGACTTCAACCACAGGAGGAGGTTCAAAGGAAATGTCAAACTATGGAAATGTCAACTAGAAATTAATGTTACCTCATCTGCCGGTGATTAACATTTAAGTATAATTTATATTACAGTGGTGGGAAGTAACAAAGTACATTTACTCATTGTTGTTTTGTAAATATCATAAATTGTGTCAAAATGTTCCATAAAATAATCCTTTCCTTCCATTTCATCCTTTAGTTGGTGGCTATTCATGTGTGAGTGCCTATTGGGACACAGTCGCTTGTGTCTTGAACATCACTGCTAATCCCGTAGGACAGTTCAACGCCACCTACAGCCTGCAATTCATTGAACAAGAGAGGTAATTTCATTTCTTGCATTATATGAATAAATAAAAATGTTCAATTCTTCTTACAGAAATTAATGTGTGTGTCTGTGCCACACAAACAAGTGGTAATGTTCTGTTATTTGTGTTTTCAATCTTCAGGAATTTTTCCTGTCCACTTGTGCTGATGAATCACGGTTACAGCTGTGTCTGCAAAGTCACAGAGTCAGAGAATTTAGGCATCTTTTATCAATATGACATAAAACTTTGTCATAAATCTGTGTGCCATAGTGTAACAGAGAATTTCGAGCCATCCCTGAACAGTAAGCATGCATTTATTATGATCTATACCTCATGAATCACTTGTGGCTCTGTCTGTGGATGTCTGTGTGGATTTGCATGTATGCAGATATTCTGTACCCATTAATTCACACATTTGAAGAAACTAGAATATTTATTCTTGAATTACACACATTAGGTTATGCTTTTAGCAAAATATGCGTTGGTATTGGAAATATTTTCACATATGTGTATATGCTTTGATAAATGTTTGTGATCAGTTCAGCCGACACCACCGCGTCAACCTGAGATCCAAGAAGCACCAGAGACGTTCAACATCACTTGGAAAAGTGGGTATGAAGGCCATCGGTACCTCAAAAATGACCTTAATTACGAACTTTTACTTGAGACATCTCAAAGCACTGAGACCAAAGTAAGATTCAGTCTTGTAAATACATAACCATACTTTGCCGCAACATGTTTTGCCATATTTAGAGCGAACAATAATTGTTTGTTTCAATCTTTTCTCAGATTTATCGTCTCGAGACACTCGAGACGTCTGCATCGATTCCAAGCTCACAACTTAAACCACCTGCTACATTTTGCATTAAAGTGAGATCTACACCAAATAATAAATTTGATTATGTAGGAACTTGGAGTGAATGGAGTCCATCAACATGCTGGAAAAATAAAGGTAAATGACACTTTTTCTTCTTCAGTACTTTTTGCTTAAGTGTTTTTTGCTACTTTATGGCTCTGACTGACATGTTCTGATGGACGGCCTGTTGCAGGATGAGTTTTTGTTGTAAACCTTGTGTCTCAGCGTCATCAAGAACAAGTGTTGTATATCGTAGGAACGACTTGAGTCAGAGGCTCAAAGACCTCAAACAAACCGCCCCTCTTTCTTTCATTAATCACCACTTTCGTAGAATTTTACTAATAATTTATCAGCCACTTAATATTATTACTGTCTTCTCTGAAGTATGACTCATTCTGTCTCATTTCACGACACATTCTCAGAAGAAGAAGATGATACATTCGTCATTTTGATCAAATCTCTAAGCCCGGTGTGTGTGGCTGTCGGAGTCCTCCTGCTGTTTGTACTATACAGTCCTGCTGTAAGGTAAATCATCTGGACTTTGAAATAGTTGATGCACGGTTACATTCAGAATTATCAACATAATCTGCTCTGGATGAGCTAAAGTGTCACGAGTTAAATGCAATTTGATTTGTACCACAGAATGAAGATAAAAACTCTGTCACACACACCAACGCCAGCTCCTTTCTTCCAACCTCTATTTCAACAACATAGAGGCGATCTCCAGGTGAGGTGGCAATATCCTGCTGTGCTCTCTCTGTCTTTTTATATCATTTATTTTATGTGAAGTGCAAAAGAAAGCACAACACATAGTTAGTAGCTAGAAAGGTGCACTTAGTATAAGTGCAGATCTCGCCAGGTGCAAACGAAACGAGCCCTGCTGTAAAGTTTCAATAAATGACTCCAGCCAGTGAAGTAAAAAAAAAAAAAAAGCGGAGATGTATGCAAGCAATTGTCTCAAAGTCATTTTATAATACAATTCAAACAATGTTTCTGAAGACAAATTTAAACTTACCAGAGGCCGGTTAAGAGTGAGTGAGGAGTAAGCACGATAGTTGAAAAAACAGGCCCAAAAAAGATGTTTTGAGAAAGTGTGAGTGACCACAACCATAGGAGGTCATTGAGCATGCAGCCATTTAGCCACATATGCAGTTTGTGGCAGCAGAATGTGAGATTAGCTGTGGACAGACGCCGAGGTGCACACTCACTCACAGAGAAGCAAGCGATCTCATGATTTTCCTTGTGTAGATAATAAATTCTGCAATTAATTAGTATATATTCCCAGAACATAGATACATTTTGGCCTGTATGAAAAGTCAGCTGATCATTAGGATTCCTCCTCTGTGAACAATGAATTTGGGTAACAAATATCACAGCAATCCTTCCGATAGTTGCTTCGATTTTAGTCAGGACAAAAATGGTTGACCAGCAAACAGACCAATAGTGCCATGTATAGCTACAAATATCAGCTGAAATTATCACATTTTTAAAGGTGGATAACACATAGTAGTAATAAGTTTTGGCATAAGGGTGTATATGGTGTGTTTAACATATGCTTCCGTAAATATAATGTGTTTCAATGCTTCTGAATTGGCAGGAATGGTTTTCACCTCAAGGCAAAATGGTGCTGACATACAAAACTGAGGAGATCTTGACAACTGCTGTGGTTGTTGTGCCGAAACCCGTTACAAAGGACCCAGAGGAGAAGCAGGTCTTCCACAACCCTACAGTACAACTGGCCTTAACTCAGTGTCAAACCTCCTATGTAGGTTTACCCGGGATACACGAGGCCTCCCCGCCTGTACCTTTGGTCTGGCCAAGGGAAACTTCTTACACTCCGGTCCCTTGCGCTGTCTGGGGTGTTGGCATTGAAGCGGTAGAAGTCGTCTCCAATCTACCTAAAGATTTCTTCAACATCTGCAGTTCAGACTCCGGCTGCAGCTTTGAGGATCCGAGCCAAAGCCCAGAGTGCAGTTTAACAAACAGTCTGGTTGATGACAGTCCTCCACCATGTTTCTGTAATAATTACTGCATTCTCAACAAAACAGCTGGAGGATTTGTTCCTGTTTTTGTGTCCGAAGAAAGTAGCCTGAGTGTTCCATCTGATTCCCTGCAAGAGGAATAAGAAATGCTCCTGTCAGTTGGTTTGGAGGAATTGAAATTCACGAATCACAATAAATGCATATTGTGTTGTGGGGAATGGTCCTATGCAGGGCTGCATTTTCACGTACTGTATGTTATGCGCTACAAATAGCATTTTTCTATTTAGCTGATGCCGGTTTGTCTGTTTTTATGCCTTGATTTCACTGCAATTAACCATTCCAACTTCCCTATGGTACACTTGAATTACAATGTGATGTGGGCGTGTGTGATTTTTCCATCACCTCTCTATGAATTTACTTTTTATGCATTAATGAACATTTTCCATTTGCCCATGTTTGTACTATATTGCCGAGGTGAAGCCAGTTGCTTCTAAATAAATAAGTTGAATGCTTACTGTATACAATATTTCCACAGGGGGATCAATAAAGAACAATCTCAAAATGATTGAACTGCACTGAAATGAATACATCTTTTATAATGTGTATTTTATCAGTGTGTTCGACTGGGTTGTTTTAAAAATAATCAAACAGGAAATAGACTTTGTTGCCGCATGGGTGGAAGAAAAGGTGGCAGATGCAATGGAAGGAAGACAGAAAATGACTGTGGTTTAATTAGAGGATGTAAAGGGGAAAATGAAAGTGAGAGAATTTAGATGTGCACTAAAGAACAGCAGAGATAAACCAGGAATATCATTTGGACACACTGGGCTTAACTGTACACAACTAAGAAAACATATTAAAGGCAAATGTGACTACTGGGTAAGAGGAAACAGTAGCGCACCTTATCCTACACTTAAAGAATATGAGCAAGAAAAAAAGGCAGCTGATTTAAAACCTCGGCAGGATGAAAGTCATTTTGCGAGAAAATAAAACCTGTAGTCGGTGTTATTAATACTATTTCAGTATCTTACTTAGACAACCCAATATTATTGATAATGTATCCCTTTTTTAAATGAGTATTAAACAATTCAAGTACTAGACATCCTGATCCAATCCCTACCAGTTGGTGGCGGTAATGCACCAATTCGTTGTTTGCCAAGCGCCAATAAAAGAAACGCCAAAAAAGAAAAAGAAAAAAGAGCAAATACACAACCCATGACCCCGCAACAACTTCAGAGAACTTTTAACCTCCTGTGTGTTTTATTTGGCCTAAACTGGGATTAAAAAAATTATAATTCTGACGTCTAAAAACATCTGGAAACAAAACGGTGACACAATAATTAAGCGTCGATGTCTCGGTGAGCCAAAACCAGTGAGAGCAGTGCTGTCGTATCCACAGTTACGACCATGAGTACAGTTTATAGTAGTCGCCATCTGTCCCCGAGTAAGCCCCGAGTTGTCACAACGAGTACGAGGCTCTGGCCGTACGCGCCCTGCAGCGCTTACAGCCGCAGAGTGTGCGAGTGTCAAGAGTATGGTGGCCGACAGGGACCAAGAGGCTGAAGGGCGAACTGGAGAACAGGGAAAGTGAGGTGAGGTTGTTGAGTCTGGAGTTGGACTGGAGGCCGACTGAAGGACGATCCCTCTGCTCTATTGCGGACGATGCAAGTGAGTGAGTAACGCAGGTCTACACGAGTGAGTCAATATGTGCAGAGATAACAGGCGAGGAAATACATCTAAGCACATTTACTCAAGTAATGTGCAATTTTGACACACTTCCACTTTCAAATAGTGTGCCTTTTTAACTATTACATTATTATGAATTAAGATATCCTGCAGTGTGCAAAAGTGAGTAAAATGTGCTCCGTTAATGTGAATTATTATTAATATTATTACTTATAATCCAATAATATAGTATAATAGGATTCCGAAAATGTTCTAGTCAAACTAACTTTTACTGAGTAAGTGTACCTTGTAAAATTGCGACATTTACTAAAGTAAAAGATCTGAGTACTTCTTCCACGGCTGCAGGCGACACAACATCTCCCCTGAAGAGCTACATGTGGCTCAGGAAGTCCACCCACTTGTTTGTTTTTTTTTCTGTTAATCTATCTGTCGTGTAGGTGCAGCTGCACCCATGCACATTTCCCCACCGTGCCATGACACAGGGGAGGCATTTCCCCACCAACATAACTAGACTGAGAAACCTTCAGGGTGAAGGAGCCAATGGAGACCAGCCCTTTAGATGCATCACCTCCTTGGTTAAAGAGGAATCTTCTGACTTGGAAATGAACATTACATTGGAGGAGTGTAAGTTTGCTGGATCAGCAGGAGGGTCAACATGGAGCTGAATATCTGAATGGGAAGAAATCTGCAAAATATGGTACAATGCTGTCATATAAAGAACAGTAATGAACATCTTCAACCTCTCTGGTGTGCCTGCAAAGCAAAATCTGCATAACACAGATGAAAGAAAGATAGAAAGAAAAAAAGAGAAAGATATGATGAACCATCTGAATCAGTTGATTCTGAAATGAATGGGCACAAAAGGCGGGGAAATAACAGGTAGTACAACCTCCTTCCCACGTATCTACATGTTTTAATCAAGTGGTTGGTAAATGTGACCACTCATTTTGATCGAAGAATAACCTCAAAAGGTGAGCTCTCAAGGGCATGCAACCTGCTGGTTACATGGCGTGTGGCCACCAAGGCTCTCCTTGTTTCTAAGGTTATAGAACCTTAAACTCTGCATTCTGCAAGTTTCTAATATACATTTTAAGTGTTTTATAACTCACAGTTATTAGTTTCAAAAACTTTATTACCTGGTGTGCAAATTAACAGGCTCGTTCCAGAGAGCTGCGCCTCGCCTGAAATCCAGACGAGAGTTGGCGGCCGCAGTAGGCGGCAGAGTCAAAAAACTGCGGTCAAATCGGACAGTTTTCAGCTGCTATCAAAGAAAATACAGAAAAAAATGACTTCCTGTTAGTTACTACTATTTACAACTTGTAGTTTATTAGGCTACTTGTAGTTTTCAGATCACTTTTGGGGTTTATTTGTATGTGATTATTTATATATATATATATATATATATATATATATATATATATATATATATATATATATATATATATATATATATATATATATATACACATACATACATACATACATACATACATACATACATATATACATATATATATATATATATATATATATATATATATATATATATATATATATATACATACATACATATATAAGGGTAAATTAACTTCCCACTTAAATTGGTTGTTTAAATCATTAGGTCCTTTGAGTGTCCTTTAGGTTTTATGTTTTCACTTTTTATACCTTCCACCTCTTCCTATTTTTTTTATTGTAATTACCATTACCATGTTATGTTAATTAATGTTATTTGATTGTACAAAAAAGACAAACACACTTTATTTGGTTATATAATAGTAATGATGAAAATGATTGCATTGCAGTCCGTAAAGACAACGGTCCTATTTTTTATGGCCGCGCAATCACCATCAGGACCTGTAGTGTCGGTGTGAGCAGTCATACGAGCCACCAGGTGGCGCTGTGGGCGCCGGACCAAAAAGCACTGCCGAAGAAGTGGACGAAAGCAGGAAGCAATTGTACACTGGTGTAGTAGGTTCACACCGTTAGCTCAAGACGAGTCTGCCTTTCTCCTTTTTCTTTACGCTCGGTCGGTATAAGGAAAAACCTTGGGTTCGTGTGTTAAATGTGATTTTATGGTTGTTTTCCGTCTGTGGCGTCTGATTGCCTGTTTTTGTCGTCGCTAGCTCAGGCTGACGCTTCTCCGCGTAGCTTGCCAACGTCAAACCTGGTTTGATTTTTTTTCAAGATGAATTTGCTCAAAAAACAAACTTTGCACCCACACCTCCGTGACGAGGAAGCCCTCGTGGTGGAAAACGCCATCCGGTTGGCGATAGACTCGATAATAAACGTGCTGTACGGAGTAAACAGCGCACGGACTCACGAGTACCAGCGGATGGTGGCCGACAGGGATCAAGAGATCCAGCGGCTGGAGGGCAGCGTTACGGAGATAGAGCGCGAGTTAAAGGTGCTGCGCCGACAGGGATGCACCTGCGGACTGTTTGGGGAAGAGCACAGCCTCGTGGGATCAGAGACCCCGACGGAGCAGAGTCGGTTTGAACTGAGCTGCATCGACACCGAGACAACAGCCGGACAGCAGGAGTGTGAGATGAGCATCTCTTGTACGTAAATACGATAACATGAGATATTGGCGAAATAATACATCCTCTTTACTGTCGCTTTAATGGCATAGAGTGGGATTATTACCTTCATATTTGTTTCAAGTAACTTAAATAAATTGTCACGTCATACGTTGTGTTTTCAGTATGTTACAGAAACATTATTTTTCTATATTACCACCTGAAAAACAACCATTCATGTACACTGAGCATGCGCACGCTCGTGTAAACAAAGCATTTTGTCCATTCATTAATTGGCAGACATGGGATCGAAAATTTGTCTTGGTGTATGTGTTTATACACATTCAAAAGGTACTAATACACAAACAATAACTTTCTTATTCATTTGTAAAAGGTCTGAATGTATTGTTACTTCCACCCCTGCCATTTTATTGTCTCTTTTCTCCACAGTGGGCCTTTTTGCAAGACCCTCCTCACATGTCTCTTCCCAAAGCCACGAGTCAGCTCTTCCATCATCTCCTAGCCGAATGGGTCTGGACCAGTCTGGCATCTCGTCCGATTCCGATGAAGCCAGGAATCTGCCGATGTCTCCCAGCAGCCTCGTCATCAAGGAAGAGCCGTGTGATATCGACACCGTTTTAATCAAGTGGGAAATGAGTGAGGAGAGGTTTGGGGAGCATCCGGAGAGCGTAGGCAGTCCATGTCAGGACAAAGAGAGCCCCAGTGTAAAAAGTAATGCTGACTTTTTTTCTTCCTTTTACACACCTATTTACACCTATTCATTTAATTGCTCTGTGTTGCAAAAAGTGTTTGTTTATATAATGAATTAGTATAGCAATGACGTTGCGTGACTTAAAAAATGTTTGTTCCTTCTGATCTCTTTTAGAAAACCTAGAGAACTTGGAGGAAAGAACTTTAAAGGAGAAACCAAATGCAGATTCAGGCGGTTATTACAACCCTCATGAAGAGCACCTAAGGTGAGTTATTTCATAGATGCAAAGAAGCCATGCACAAATACATCATGATCCCTACAGTCCCATTAGAAACCAACATAATTAGTATTGCTTGGTGACCTGCATACCTACTCATCTGTTTGATCCTTTCTGACCTCATCAGGGACAAGAAGAAGGGCGTGCCCATGTCTGAACAGACGGAGGAGGCTCAAAGACTGAAGAGGGCAGCCTGGAGAGCAGCTTCCAGACGCTACTATGCTCGAAAAGTAGCCCGCCAACAAGCAAACCCCTTACGCTCTGGCCCCATGCATGTCACCCCTCACTCCGGCCCCTTCCCATCACGCTCTGGCCCCGGCCCCTTCCCATCACGCTCTGGCCCCGGCCCCTTCCCATCACGTTCTGGCCCAGGCCCCTTCTCATCACGCTCAGGCTCTGGCCCCTTCCCATCATGCTCTCGCCCTGGGCCCTTCCCCTCACAGACTGGCCCCAGACCCTTCCCGTCACAGAGTGGCCCCGGGCCCTTCCAATCCAACACTGGCCCCAGGCCCGGCCCTTTCTTATCTGGCCCCGGCCCCATCCCATCACGCTCCGGCCCCGTCCCTCACATTACAGACTCCAGGTATCCACAACCCATCTCTTTTGTGGACAAGAGAAGGAGGTCGCTGATATCTGATCTACCTGAAACTTCTCAGTCACTGCAGAGGGAGGCGTGGAGAGCCGCGTCGAAGAGGTATTATGCTCGGAAAAACGCACGGCACCAAACCGAGCCCATACATTATGCACACCTGCTAGAGAACATGGAGCCGTCTGGAGACCCGCTGGAGCCTAACAGAGGAGGATCCAACACCAACAGTGGAGGAATTATGTGCAGCTGATGGACAGTAATGCTGTGGATGAGATTTTTATATTCTACATATTTAAAGCTATATTTCATCATGTTATATTATGTAGAATGCAGGATTACATGGTCGTTTACTACTTTTTGGGGGTTAATTTGTGAAGTTGAGGTTTGTTTCAGATTTTCTCATATGGTCTGCAAATTTTGAACTTTTATTAAATGAGTCGTTTGTTTTTCTTAATTATTGAAAAACAGAACTGAGAACACTGCATTTGTCACTTTGGTGTTAATTTCTCATTGTTGTATTATTTTTCTTCTTTTCAACTTTCTTCCGTATACTTGCATTGCATGCCTGTAGAAAACACTAACTGCAAATTTATTCTGAAGCAACTAAGCTTTGTACAGTTCTTATGTAACAGCCCCTGTATCACTACAGCGTTGCCGGAGTCCAACTTCTAACTCCAGTCAAGGCATCCATAATTACATAATGATGAGTTCCACATCTGTGTAAATGATAGGTTATAAATTGTTGTAAAAGACTTAAAATGTACATTTTGTTATTTTTTTTGGAACATTTGAGATAATAAAGATAATTTAAATACAAATGTGGTATTGTCTTTCAATTAAAAAAACCTTCAATAATATACAACCTCACATTTCTTTGACTTTTTTAAAGCATAGACATGACAGTTTTGGTGACATGCTTATGAGCTCTAATCCTGAAATTCCTGGACTTCAATGCACTCATCTGGCCCACCTGGACTCAGGTGGGAGGTTTACCATCTGGTAAGCGGATGCGGCCACAACAACGCTAAAGACGGGTGGATTTTAGGCAGCCCTTTTTAAATAAATTTTTTAACATGCATTATTTTAACAATACCTTTTACATGCTATACTCTGATTTTTTTAATGATTTATTTTTTAATGATTTATTTTTTTTATTCCATTTTTGGACCTACCGTACTTTGACTTTTCACAACATGTTATTATGACATATTTATGACTTTTTAGTGACCTTTTTTACATACTATGTTTTGACTTTGGGAAACCCTTCTGATCTAGCACAATGTAATCGTGTTAACTTTCCCTATGTGTCTTATCATGTAACCTTTGACTGAATGACTCCAATCCTGATTACTCAAAACTAAGGAATTGTTTCCACCTGGGCGTCATTAAAAGATGATCAGAAGGCTAATCAACCCTTAGTCTTTTGAAAAAACACATTTACTTACTAAATGAACTAGACATTGACTTTTTTACCTATACTATACTATAACTATATTTGAATATGATATACTGTTTGCCTCTTAACAGACATACTATATCCTCGTGATGTTTTGGACATATTACACTGATATTTTTCTTAATTTCTTTCATGACATTTGTTTTGTCATTCATGATGAATCTTGTATGAAGCAGCAGCATGAATTTTTTGCATTAAAAGGTTTGTAAATGCATTGTATTTGTTCCAGCAAATAGTGACGTGTACGTATTCCTACAAATCATATATTTGCCTTGTAAAACAATCATATTTCAATTATGTAAGTTGACTTAATTGCTAAACTATTGAATATTTTTTTTAATTAAAATAAATACAGAAAATATGTGTCAGTGCTTGGTGAACTGCATACTTACTCATCTCTGGGATCATTTCTATCCTCTTGATTTTTTCAAAAACAAGAAGGGCCTGCCGTGGTCCGAACTGACAGAAGAGGATCAGAAACTGAAAAAGGTCGCCTGCATCGCATCTTCCAGGCTTATTATATGAGTGTATATGAATACTTCTTCTTTTTTTTTTGCACAAATTGTCATTTGTGCTATTTTACAATAAATTATGTCACTGTTAAACATCCCTTTGGCTATGATTTTTTCAAGGTGTTATCATTTTATTCATTTAACCCTTCTTTATTACACTACATGCCTAAAGAAAACATTATTGCCATATTAAAATTGCATAAATATTTTTAACTATTTTAAGCTATTGTACAATACTCATACTAGCGACTGTATCAACAGCGCCCCTTGAGTCCGACATCTACAACTACAACCACAACTCCATGGAAAATAATGCTAAATGATTAATAACCAGTTCAATTTGTATTTGTCCTTTTTAAATCCTTTTTGGAATATGTTAAATAAAAATATATAACAATTCTGCTATTGTCTTTCTATTGTAATGAAAGAAGCACGTCTAATTTTTGTCTCTATTTGTGTGTCTTATTTTATTCCTTAATTCTGCACAAAAAAAGAAAAAACAAGAGTTCCATTTGTTTTATTATTTATTTAAAAATATTTATACATTGAATTAAATCATACAATATAATATGCTTACATTATATTCTGAAATAAAGGGCTTTATATAAATAAATAGGCTTACAGCAAGATAAATAGGGTATCTAAAGCACAGAAAATAATGAATACGACATTTTAACGACAATAACAGGGATCTGGATATGGATCGCTTGATTTGTCACACCTCTGTGCCTCTTGTGCTGTGTGTACTCACTGCCTCGAGACGTCATTAATGCGGCTTTCAACCTGTCAGCAGACACTCCTGCCCCCCAGCTTTAGAAAACAAGACCGTCTTGCAACAGAAGCTGTTTGTCATCCTTCAGTCTAAATATTACGCATTTTGACCGCCGACCGACGCACAGTTGATCTTGCCCAAGAGAGGTTATTGCAGTATTATATAGAACCTGTGAGTATTCATCGCACTGTGACTTTGGTCTGAAATGTGATCCCTCTGACAGCTGCTGCGCCAAATGCACAATGAGGACAGGCGCGCGTCCGGCTCGAGCTCCGGCTGTGGTGCTGAATAACATGCGCCTGCTTTTACCAACAATAAGGTCTGAGCGTTGATGTGGATAGTCGCTTCTGAGCAGAAAACGACGGCTTTTTTTTTTAATTTATAAAAGAACACTCGTGTTATTTTTCTTCTTATATTTTTTCCTCCACTAAACCGCAGGGAGGACAGTGCCTCTCTTGTGCTCTCAGAGGTGATGCGGGGTCTTTAATGCTGGAGGCTCAGGTCTGGACACGCATGGAGGCAAACGCCCATCGTGTTTGTGACTATCTGCTGTTGTAATATACGACGTAAACATCCCAGACGTTCGTCAGGTGTTGAAGCGAAAAGAACAGGGTTGATCTGTAACGCTCTGCTGGCTGGCAGCTGCCAACAGCATTTGCATCGAGGTTTGTTTTGGGGAAAACAGCTTCAACTGCCGACGCAGTCGCTCCACATTTAAGAATCCGGTGGATTTGCCAGGTTGGATTTTCGCCTGAGCCTACATATACGTTCATATTGTGTGCTACTGGCCTAACGCATTGCTCATCAGGTCTGGAGGACAGGACACATGACTACTTTGGCGCACTGAATTGGTGCGTTTACAGCTCAGGTATATTTTCCAGCTTGATAGACTATTTCAATGTGTGAGCTTCGTTACTGTGCTATCAGTATTAACAAAACAACGTCCAAGTAATTCATATTTATGTAAATACGTGAACATATTTACTTCAAGGTCTAAAAGCACTACACGTGCTATTTGGTGTATTTTTTTCAGGATCCAATTTGGTTTTAAATATACTTTAAATCCGACAATTCTTGAGTGTATCCTTTAATTTGTGAGTACAATTGGTAAAATGTAAAAGGCATTATTATTATAATTACCTTTCAAGCCGGATACACTTGGTTTTTTTTCTCTCCAGGAGCTTTTAGAGAGCTCTCTGTGCCTTTGGATGCACCTGTGCACTCTTCGAAAGGTCCACTTGGATCCATAGCCCTCTCTTCGCCTGGTTGGAGTCTACGCTCATGAAAATATTCCCCTTCCCGTTTTTTTGGTCCAGTCCCCAAGATAAGGGTCTCTTTGACTCAATAAAACCACCAATGGGCTATTTGTAGCCTCCGAGAGATGCTTCAAGGCTTGGCAAACACACAATGAGTAGCAGAAAGCGCCGGAGCGCTTTGCTGCGCATAGACTGACAATTGCTCTTCAGTCTCAACTGTATGAGTACTGGATGGGCCAGAATAAGTTGAAACAATAGGGGTGGGACATCGAGTATTTGAGGAGTGGGTTTTACAGTTTAATGCTATTGGCATGCCATTTTAAAATAGTAATTAAGAGCTTAATAATAGTTGGAGCCAAGGAGGCAATTTCTGAGTTTTGGGGGCCTTATGGGCTCTTTAGAATGAATTTAGTTCAATGTGTTCACCCCTACATGTTCAACATACATGGAAGTGTCCTTTTTTGCAGGGATTGCTGGGAAGAAGAAGGAGGCTACCGAGGTTGGGACTTTGGAGAGGGAGGTGTAGCTACTACCACTCTCAAAAAGGTAAGAAATCCTCTCTTTTGCTATGGCCAATGGTGCCCAATGTTGGCCGAGAGGCAGATGGAGACTATGTACTCCACATCTAGACAGAGAAAGTGACGTTTTCAGGTATATTTTTGGTGTCTTTGCAGTGTGACATAGCAGGGAGGGCCAGGCCATTATGGTGTGCATTAACAAGGAAATATGGACGCACGGCTAGGGGGAGCCATAGCTGGGCCGGGAGGCAGATACTTGGCCCTGAGCCGTGAGCAGAGGGGGTGTTTGACTTGTTTTAGTACTCACAATCAGAAGAATCCCGGAAGATACTTCATTGTTGTACGTTATCTTTCATAAATAAAAGTTAGTTTGAACTGCAGTAGCCTCAAGGGTGTACACTTCCTGAGAAAAGTGTCCTGACTGCCAAACAGGCTGTGAGCTGTAAAGAGAGAGCAACAAGTCACTTTACACGAAGAAATGGCAAGAAATCAGAGAGACAAGTTGTACAAATGTAAACTATGTACTGGAAAGGGTTCATTTTAAAAGAGTATAACATGTAAATGTTGGTTGGCCGAGCATTGCTGCTATCAAGGAAAACATTCAAGATGGCCACTTCACTGCAGGGAAACAGGTCTAGTCTAGTTTTTTAAGTTTAAGGGTTAATTAATTGTCTGCTGCAGATTATACACTGTCAAATTCACCAAAATCATCTGATTTGTCAGATTATCTAGTATTACAAAATGTGTCTTAAAAATGGTATGGTTGTATTGTTCCAGAGAGGTAACTTTAATTATGAAATGAACGTTAAATAAACTGTAATTAACCCTTACATTACCTACCTCTCCTCTTGCAGTTTGTCGTACTGTGTTGGGACATGGAGCCTTTCTGTTGTAGATCATCCTCTGTGAAAACAGGGACACATTTATAATAAAACACACACATTCATTTAATTTGATTATTATTTAGTAGTTGCAAAGTACCAACTGTGACGCAAATAACTCTTTTCATGGGCAGTAATAATATGGGGGAGAAAAATGACATTTATAGGCAAAGCAGACTGCAAAGATGTCATACCAAGAAATGTAACAAAAGTGACATTACAGAAGCATCTTAAATAGATTTCATCTCATTTTTCAAAATACTTTATGTGCAGGTTTCACTAGTATTGAAAAAAAGTTCAACGTGCTCATTTTTTTTTGTTGAATTAGTGCATTCAATCACATCATGTACAGTTAACCTGACGTTAAAGGGTTAAATTCAGCTCCAGACGTCACTGCTTTTGGTCCACAGTGATGGTGCTGAAATCCGATGGCGGATATAATGGGTGTCTTTGTCGTTATAGGTTAAAATACTGCCCCCCTCTGGTGGATACGGGTATATCAAAAAGGGACGAAAACAAAACGGAAACACACACCAGCCTGTTCTGCAGGTGTCTGTGTCTCAAGGCCGGTTTGAACCTGCCAGGCCTTGTAGTCATCAGCTGTGTGGGTCCCCAGTGTCAGCACAACACTTTTGTTGTGATTGTCTTTGTGGCTGTGTTGTAATCAGAGTGACTGTAGGAGCATAGCACGCCTGCCGAGCCATAACTAACTGACTGAGGTCTTGAAGAAGATAACAGGACACTGATCCTGCTCCTAGGAACACAAGTCATTGAAACAGCTCTGTGGCTGAAGTCAAACTGTCATATATTATGCTTGTGTTTGAGGGAAACGCCTTTCTGTTTAATCCTTATTTAACAAACAGAAGTATCTGTGTCAACAGAGCTTTTATGGCTCCCTCTTGTCGCCTTGCAGCTCACACACGTTTCACTTTAAAAGATCTTAATTCTTGAAATCATGTCATGTGTTGTACAGGAGCATCTGTTATGTAATAAACAAGTCTCACGGCTCAGTCAGCTATGGCCAATTTGTCCTTCCACGGTCCCGCCCATTAGCTGCTGCTAGCGTCTCGGCGTGCCTTATTCAGTTCCCTACATGCAGCTTCTATCGCTGCTGCTGAGGAGCTATCAGCTCTGTCCATAGAAACACACACAGAGCAGCCTGGTGCTGAAAGGCCCGAGTGCTGCATGAAGCTCCGTCACACAAGAAGCAGAGAGGCTGTTAACTCATTCACTGCTTAAAAACTGAAACTAGCCAGGGATACTAATCTGTTCACTTCCTGGTTCAACGAGACGGAATACAAATATGTACTTTGCAACTTCTGTGTAGGACATTTTTTTAATTGTGTCCCTGTTGGTCTCTTGTTTCAGGAATCATCTTGATCAGGACCAGAGTCCCTTTCTCACTACAACAACTTCAGGGCGAGGCTCCTGAAGAAGACAAGAGAGTCGACGTAAGAAGCCACAAGTCTTCTGCAAGAGTTAAACAGCAGATTTATTTACTTTCATGTTCAAGCTGCCGTGAAACTGGCTGTCGGACATGTCAAGCCGAGAGGGACTGAAATAATCAATGATGAGCTTCTGCCAGTCCGATGTTATTGTTTCTATCCGATCAGTTTTGCATGCAGTCTTCAAGCAGATAGCGACGGAGATGAGGCCTTAGCTGATTTATAGCTGTGAAACTGTTGGTCAAGCTGAGCCTGGACACCAGAACAATGGACAGTTTATCTCTTTTTCACGGCTGTCAAATGAGTTCTGCACACTGACGTTTTTTGATTAATCTTTTTGGTCATACATTGTCATAAAATAGCACATTATAATTTCACGGAGCCCAAGCAGATGCCTTCAATTGCTTTTTTAATTATTTTTTTTTACATGAAACAGTATAACCAATTGTTAATTTAATACCATTTCTGACAAAACAAGCATGCAATCCTCACATTTAAATGGCTGGAGCCTGTGAATGTATGGCTTGTTTTTCATAATTTTTTTAGTTAATTAAATACATTTAAAAATGTTCAAGCTTTATTGTTTGGAGATTAACCAACCACTTGTTTCCTCTGTATTTATAATATATAATAAATCACTTTGTAGTATTATTACTGAGGTTAAAATCAACATTGCTTTGAGATCATGCAGTTCATTTTGGTTGGCAAACACTTTCTAGGTTACTACCCCAGCAGCTAATTACAATTAATTTACTAGAAGAATTACAAATTGTCTGTATTTTTCCCGTAATTAAAGCTCTCTCCACTGGCACAAAAGCGGAACTCAAAGTGTAAAATTGGTGCTATGCCACTTTAATCCTACACTTGAAACTGTCCAATGAACAAACAGATGTGTCTGCAGCATCCTAAAGACCATCAACCTTAACTAACTATGATCTTTCTTTGTCACAGACGGCAACATCTGCACACGGTGAGCTCAACATCCACCCCACCCCGAAGAAAATGATGGAAGAGGAGATCCTTGAAGACCGGGCCAAGCTGAAGCAGGGCCTGGTCAAAGTCCTGCAGTGTGTGGCCACCATCTCCTCGGCAGCAGCTGTGGTTAACCCCATTTTTGGCGTGGCCGGCTCCCTTATCCGAGTGGTGCTGCACCACGTCGATGATGAGGACATACGCACCCTAAAGCGGGAGTTCGGCTCAGTCCACCGGGCGCTGGACGAGCTCTCGCAGATGAACCGCAACACGCTGGTGCAGATCAAGAAAGAAACGCTGGACGGGCAGTACTGCCGCGTGGAGGAGAACCTGAAGAACCAGTTCAGAAAGTTCATGGATATGGTGGAGGCACGGCCAGAGCACTGCGAGCGCAAGAAGGATGACTTCGAGGAGAGCTATTCCAACGACATGGGGGATCAGAACCTGCACACGCTCTACGACGGCGTGGTGGGCAAGCCGAAGCTCTTCAGCAAACCAATCCTGGAGGTGTACCTGAAGCACTCGCAAGGTGACCGCCGCACGATGGAGCGACTCTGCACGCGTCTCACCTATCTGTTCTGCATCGGCCTCATCGCTCTCATGGGATACGCCACCGTCATAGGAGACGACGAGGAAGGCCTGAGTGAGGAGTGGGCTGAGAAGATGGAGCATGTGCAGCTGAAGATGCAGGACGCGCTTTCCAGGTGCAAATGAAGAAGAAGAAGCCTAACAAAGAGCGTTCTTTTCCTCCTCTGCTGCTTTTCCTTCATAGCCTGGACTCACATGTCCACATTCCCTCTGCTACTGCTCCCTCAGCTTATTCTCCTCTAAACACCGATGATGATGATAAGCAACATGTCTCATTTTTAGTCAAACACTATTTCTCCAAACTTCATACTTTGAGTCACATGCATGTTTGTTCTGTCCAGGTTGAGCTAAAGTCAAGTAAATGATGTCACATTAATTTTTTCGCGCCACAATTGGCCCAAATTCACAGATACATGATGAATCTGAATAAGTCGCAGTGGTTTCAATTAATCCAGAACATGTTCAGGTAAATCAGCTGTGGGATCATTACAATAAATCACAAGTCTACTCTGAAAGCTACTTTTTGAACAAAGGAGATAACGTGTTACATATCACACTAAATATGACTCAAATCTAGGGGAATAAGGGTTTAACATTAATGTATCCAAATGCAGTGTGATTGCAATGCATCCTGCATATTAAGCCCTTTTCTAAAGTATTTGTAGTTTGTTGACATTATTTCACTACAAGATAATAAGTTGTAATGGATGCAACTTCCACACGAGAGGCAACTGTATGTTAAAGAGAAACAGCTTAAGCTGCTGTCATACTGATACATCTCCACTCGAGGGCCTCGTATGAATTCCTTAGACTTTGAAAAAGCTTTCATATTTTTGACATACTGGCTATAAAACATACTTTGTTTTCCAACAGAGGGAGTTAAGTTATAATGAATCTCTAATATAAACAATCAAACCAAAACGAGTTAAAAGATCCCAAAGTTTCCATAGCTATGAATGTTACTACAGACATAAAAGAATATCATCATCATACTGCCATGTGCAAATTAACAAAATATATCACTTATATTGTGTGTTGTGCATGGCGTTCATGATACACTATGCATACTTGTTGCTGTCGAACAATTTAATGTTTCACTAGATTCTGATGCTTCTCTACAGAGTTATTTTTCTTAAGTTTTAGTATTTAAACGTTTGCGGTTAATTCTAAACAAACTGCACACAGACAATCTGATTTGTTTTAACACTACATGGCAAAACGCCATTTTGAGGTCAAGTTAAAGAAATTGAGATGTGTGCTTCTATTTTCACTACCCACAATGGTTTTATGTTGATCCACAACCGAAGCGTTTGACTTTCTAAATGTATTATAGGAAGTTATAATGTCCTGGAATGAATCCTACCACTACCACTCGTAACTATTTTTTTTATTACATGTGCAATTATCAATGGGTTTATTTGGTGTGCGGCCGTTAGGAGCCTTAAAAATAGCTTCCTCTTCTTTTTTTATTGGTTACGTCTGAGCTTTAGGGTAAAAGTTTTCTTCTCATGAACTTACTCATCTGACCAACGGTGCCTGAATAGTTTTATATTATTTTTGTATTACTTTAAGTTTTGTTTTGTCTTAATCATATGATTGTGTAAGGCATTGTGTTTTGAATGGTCTTTACACTACAGATTTCAAACTATTTTTTGTAAATGTCTCTTTTTTTGTTGTAAGCAAACTGGTCACAGCATGTGGATTTAGCTCGCTGCCTCCGACCCGTTCAGTCAGCAAGGTTGTAAATTAGAACAGTCAACTAAACGTGATCACTAAACAATATCCAATGGTCATTAATGGCTTTCCAATCTATCAGTTTCTATTTTCATATTTCACACATCTCTAGCCTGTTTTAGTCTCATTCGTTCAACCTATAACTGCTCAAAACTGCTTTATGGTTCTGTGGCATTGTGCCATATCTCTTATTTTTACAACAGATTTAATACGCTATAAACAGTCGAAATGCTGTCGATATAGAGGAATATTATATGGCTTTATGTGAAATGCCATATATGAATATGTTGTCTTTTTGTTATGATTGTTTGATGCCTGGTTGTATATGTGCCACTATAAATAAAGATTTGTGAATTCAACTGATATGGAGTAGACAGTTATTGGAGAGCTCCCTGCACAGAGACCACCTGAACCATCCAGCACCTCCAGGATGAACTGGACCGCCACCTGTTAGCCAGTCCGACCTCACGCATGCTCGTGTGGCTAAATGGAAGCAAATCCCTGCAACCGAGATCCAAAATCTTGAGGCAAGCCTTCCTAAAAAGAATGGAGGCTTTTTGTAGCGGATGGTTTAGGACTTATGGCTTGGGTGTCTATATACAGTACTTCAGGACGTAATGTATTTTGATATATTACATTTCTAATGAATAATCTTTACACCATGAAAGCATAACGTAATACATTGCAAGTATATATATATATATATATATATATATATATATATATATATACACACATATATATTGTGTGTGTGCTTTATTGCTGCTATATACAAAATTAACTTATTTTTACATTGAGGTTGATAGAATGCAATATTTCATATTTGCTTTCAAACTCAGTGGAACAACTATCTTCTGCCAAACTGACACAAATGTTAAATCACACTCATTTGAGAAACAGAAAAATAAGAGAAAACTATAACAGTTTCATGGCAGGCTTGCTTTTCAAAGTTTGTTTTTTTTGTTTTAAACTGTGCACTCTAATGTTTGTTGTTAGATTATTTGTTCAATAATATCAGAGCAAAATCGAATTACAGACAACTATTTGTGTTGGAAGCATCTTAAAACCTAAGGGGTCTATGGCAGACATCTTCATTTACTCTTAACATATAGACCGCTACACATCTGAACAAAATCTCACATTATACTCTTATATTATAACACCAAAACTATTCAAATAGCCCTAATGGTTGCAGAGATACACCTTTTTTAGTTTGGGTATGCAATTTGTGAGCAGAGACCTAAAAGTTGTTGTTTTGTTTTTTAGAATATCAGATTCATGGAACGTACATACATATATATATATATATATATATATATATATATATATATATATATATATATATATATATATATATATATATATAGCTTTTTTCCACAATTTGATAACGTCATATTTACTTATAGTTTCTACTCATTTAAACACTTCTTTAAAATTTATACAGCAAAATATTCAAAAAGAGGGCTTGTATTTTTTTATTATTTGATTTGATTTTAATATGAGAGATCAGTATTATATCTTTAGAAATTATGATTGAATGGCCAGTAATGGGAATGTAAAAAGGTGCAATCGAGTGATTTGTACGCTAGAGGGCGTGAATACTTGACTTGCTTCATCATTACACCTGTTTACGCTGAACTCCCTGAGGGCCAACAGGACTGAAGCGTCACATCTATGCCTCCAAACGGACGAGCTAATGACTTCCTCCTTGGTGCTCAAACTGATCTGCTACATGACCTGCGCGAAGGCAATCCAAATTATGATTATAGGAACAAACGAGGGTAGAAGAATGCACCTCAAGGGAAGTCAAATGGGCACATGGCCTGCGCTAATACCTCTGGTATGGCCCTCATGCATCGTTTTCCAGCTGAACAGGTTTAACTCAGAGCTCAGAGTTGGGGAGCCGAAACAGGAAAATGTACATTGCAGCCGTTTGAAATGCAGATTGCTGAGAAACAATGAATTAAGTGTCTTTACCTGCGCCGCAGAGGAGCGATGAGTGTCTTTGAGCCGCAGACGCGCGTCGTCCGTCATGTGATGGAGCTCATGTTTCTCTCCGTGACAGGAGCTCGTTTCAGAGAATCCATTTTACACCTGAGGAAAATAAATGTGTACTACTTCAGAAATTCAAATAAAAGTATTTGCATGAAATGAAGAGGATGCATCACATGTGACGTGAAGCTCTTCGTGGTTTGGAGGAGAATTGATTTGCGTAATGATTTTTTTTTTGTGAGGGAGGTTCTGGTGGACGCGCAGGGCGCGTCGTGTGCGCGCAGATGAAGGAGATGCGAGGTTTGATTTCACTGTAAAGTCCTCCGAGTGATAACGAATACAAAAACGTAATTTGTTGTTCCTTTCGATTGTATAATCATGTTTTATTATAATCTACGTGTGACCATTCTCAATGGAGAGGTGGCGCGCATATAGTTATAAATAAACGCTGTGTGGTTGACAAATAATTTATATCCTTATAATTTGATTTAACAGATTGTGAATCTTAATACCAATCCACACGTTTGGGGTGTATTAATTTCACACCACATATGTACAGCATATCCATGTGTAATTGAATATTTTATCAATGTATCTACCTCACACTAGAAATAAAAAAGCTAATGAGTTTCCCAGTCGTCTTACCTCAAGTCTGGATTCTTCAACAGTAGCTCACTCGTATGGTGGTGATGAGACATTTGCACCAAGTGCGCAAGAAACCTCGCAGATAAAAAATAAATCCGTCGAAGATATGTTGAAACTGAAGAACTGCAAAACAGAAAATTAAATTCAGCTCCGTTTTGTTGAGAAGAGACTGAATCCTCCTTTCATGTTGACTCGAAGACTGATAAGAAAATGGAAGCGACCACATATGTCATCTCTTGCAGTTGTCTGTCTGTCTGTGTGTGTGTGTGTGTGTGTCTCTCTCTCTCTCTCTCTCTCTCTCTCTCTCTCTCTCTCTCTCTCTCTCTCTCTCTCTCTCTCTCTCTCTCTCTCTCTCTCTCGCTCTCTCTCTCTCTCTCTCTCTCCTTTGCAGATATTGAGTGCGCATTTCTTCTCCCTCTCTGGATCCTGCTTTTGGACCCCTCCTCAGCTCCACACCAGATGAGGGAACCGTGGGAAATTCTTCAAACTTACAGGAAGAAAAAAAAAACTGGTTTGCAACTGTTGGAGCTCCTGAAGCAAGAAGGACCAGCAGATTTATTTCACTCAGGTACAGAAAAAAACTGCTTTGTTATTATAGGAATGTGATGAATGTTCTCCCATCAGAGGGGGTAAATATGCTGCAAGGTGTGTCCGTAGCTCCCAGGGGATGTGTGCGTAAAAAGCCTCTCGCTGCGCAGTTCTTTTGGGTGCGCATGGCAGTTAAACAAGGTGCAGCTTGTTCACATGACAAACCTTTTTTTTATTTCAATGATATTTCCGGCAGATGCACTTGCATGCCATTTTTTGCTGACTTTATTCTCAGTCGTTTACTCATTTACCAGGTCTTCAATCTGAATATCTAAATAGCCTTTTTCAGATTTCAGATAAGCCAAATCAATGGCGATGTTAATTTGTCGAGGAGTCGGGTGACGCAACCACCGACAAAACAGAGCAGAGGTCATTGATCTGGTCGCAAGCAAGGATGAAGGGGTTTTAAACCTGGTTTGGCCTTGGTCTGGTCTGGTCTGGTCTGTTCGTTTCTGCCCTAAAATGAGTCATGCACAGACCCAAGGGCATCTGCGTCATTTTCTCATCCAAGTTGTCTCAGGCCCCCATTTTGTTTAAATGACATCATTACCTTGTTCGCCATGTCAAAGCATGTTGTAGGTACATTTATCTTTTTTTTAAATTGTGCACGTCTGATGCCCATTAACCTCCATATGTAACTCCTGAAAAAACGAAGACACAGATTTTGTAATTTGTCTGTCTT
This sequence comes from Clinocottus analis, assembly GCF_023055335.1. Taxonomy (NCBI): domain Eukaryota; kingdom Metazoa; phylum Chordata; class Actinopteri; order Perciformes; family Cottidae; genus Clinocottus; species Clinocottus analis. The sequence continues at coordinate 11,452,265 of NW_027176251.1, read as the reverse complement.
GCTAGAAGTATTATAGGGCTGCAACTAATTATTATTTTCATTTTGAATTATTTGTTTGTTCTATCAATCAAAATGTCAAAAATAGTAAAAATGCTCACAAGTTAGTTTGTCAGTTTCAAATGTCTTGTTTTGTCCGACTAACTCTTCATGTCACCACAAAAAAACAAAGAAAAGCAGAAAATCCTGTTTGGCATTTATGCTTGAAGAAAAAAAAAATCAGCTCTGAAATATTTAGATAACCATTCATTAATAATATTAGATAACCATTCATTAATATATTGTACAACCTTCAAGGAGGAAGTGTCTTTTTGTTAATACCAGTGTGTTTTTTTTAAAAGTCTCCCAAATTCTTTAAAAAGAATTTAAGTTCAATTAAATTTGGTTATTTACAATGTTAAGTTGCTCTGCTGCTACCCAAATGTTTTCTTTTGTTACTTTTTATCACATTTTTGTTCGCCTCATCATTCTCCCTTTTTGTATTTCTGACACTAGATTTTGGATCTCATGTCTCAGAATATGACTACTTCCTTGGAGAGGGTTGTGGCCCAGAAGAAGGAGTCCATCGAGGCCGTGATGGACATGTTTGAGAAGGGGGCCGAGGTGTTGGCCAGCGCTGTAGGCGAGCTCTTCCCCCTCTGTGAGGCCGCCGCCCCGGTTCTCCGCTTGGCCTTAGACAATGTGCACAGCAAAGAGGTCTTCTACGTCAAAGAGCAGTTCCTGACGGTGAGGAACAAGCTCGACGTGCTCTCCACCCAACTGGAAGACATCGACTGCGAGATCAAGAAGGGGAAACTGGACTCCCAGTACTTTTCAGTGGAGGAGAACATTAGGAACCAGTTTCGGAAATATATGGACATCTTGGAGGCAAAACAGCAGTTCAAAGAGGTGAAGACCAGACTGTTTGTGGAGCACTTTGCCAAAACTGGAGGGGAGAAGAATCTGTTTGTGCTGCACGATGCTCTGATGGGGACGAACAGCTTTGGAGAGTCGGTTTTAGAGTTGGTTGAAAGGTAAGTTCAGCAGCTTTGTAGCGGCCATGCTGTTCTACTCCTACTCCTGCTTCTCACACCGTCATCACTGCAGGTTTCTCTGGATTTGAGCAAAAGATAAACTTCATCATGAATGTCAACGGTTCCTGTGTTTTGCAGGTACGTAGCGAGGAACCGGCGTCTCCTGGAAGATTTCTGTGTCCGGATGAAGGAGCTCCTCTGTTTGGGTCTGATTGCTCTGCTGGGCCACTGTGCCTTGACCCGGGGCCAAGAGGAAGAAGACGACAAAATCCAAGAGTGGAGCAGCAAGATTGAAGAAGTAGAGTCCAGGATGAAGGCAACCATCGAGTTTTGTGTCGCCGCCTTCCCAGAGCAAGCAAAACTAGACGCTCGGCACCTCCTGCAAGAAAAGGAAGAAGAGAACCTGCAAGATACGACTCAGCAGCTGCTTGAGTTCTTGGTGAAAAAGTACGATTGGGTCAGCTGGTCAGTGCGGCTGATCAACCATTCAGGGAGCACCTATCGGAACTGGCGAGCAGGGGATCACTTTCACCACGTGGCAGGACAGAACTGGTTCGAGGTGCTTCAGGTGAACAACATCAACCTGGTGGTGTCGTACAGCGTCAAACCCCAGCCGGTGCCTCGCGACTGCATCCGGCAGGTAATGGAGGGCCAGGGGAAGAAGGGAAACGCCCCGGCGGTGGTGGAGGTGTTGGAGAAACAGCTGTGCGGGTTTGTTGTCCACGCCGTCAGTCGCCACAAGGAGTCTGCAGCTGCGTGGAGCTTTCCTGAAGACTGCCACTACTGGGAGAGGCACAAGAATGTGGCAGTGTGTGTGCACTCGGAGTAAAGCTGATTCCTCCTCTGCTGTGAAATCCTAAGAGGTTAAGCTCTTAGGATTTCACAGCAGAGGGCTGTATTTATGTTCAGATAGTGTAGATTTGTGTTGTTTGTCCATCTGCAAGAGTAAGCTGAGCACATCAGCATGTAAGTTTACCTTAAATTAGTTTCTGAGATCCATTGTTTTAAGGATGCACTGAGCCGATACGCCTGATGGGTGTCGGCACCGATACGGACCTTGGGAAGAGAATCGGGTATTGACCACATGTAACTAATCCACTTCCGTCAGCAGATGACGTTCATACAGCAGGGTGCACTCCTACTAACTGTGTTCATTGTAACTCATAGATTCCACTTACAGTTCAGAAGTAAAGTTGATATCATTGGAGAAAAAGTCAGATCGGTGCATCTGTATTTCAGATAGATAGTTAAAAGAATTAAATCACAAATGCACTTTTATTAGCTTTCTGGTTTGTGTCAAATGTTTATAAAGTGAAGAGATTTGAATTATGAGGTATATGTATTTAATTTTTTTTTAAATCAACGGCTTGCATATTTTGAACTGTTGCGTTCTGCATTGGTTTGTAATGTATAAGTAACTAACTCCATTTTACACAAACACTAATGTCTAAAGTAATGAGAAGTGTCTGTGCTTTTACCGCAGCTTCATACAGTAATAATCAGTCTCCTGTGAGAAATGGCTTCTGCACCTCTAGAGCTCTGAAGAAATGATTTTGCTGAGGCAGCATCTACTGAGCTGTGCTCCCGTTTTGTCTCTGCTCAGCAGGCTGGCCTACATAACTCTGACGGGGGACAGAGGTTACTTTTTCAGGCGTGAACCAACAAGAGGCTTGGAGTTTGGCACTGGAGAGGCGACTATGTGCCTTGTGTTCTAAACACATTCAATCCCCTCGAACCAAAGCAACCGAACCTCGCTGCTCACCAGTGCTGTGCCTATGAAGTGTGTTTCATCTGCAAGATATTTCATTGGTGATTGTTGTTTTATATTTTTGTAACATTTGTTGTTAAACAATGACTGCTGTGCCTTTTGCACTTCCCAGCTTCAGGTGAAGATTTATTTTCAAGATTAAACATGTATATGGTTTTTCTTAGCTTTTTATGATATCCTGTTCATACTAAACATTTCTTTTTTTCTGATAATTTCAAACAAACCACTGTGAATTTTGTGTTGCCTGATGCAAAAAATAAGTTCATTCCCTGTACATCCATAGATTTTCTTTAGAGAAGAGAACCCTTTCACTGCACACATACACTTGTATGTAGCAAGTAGGTTGAATTCCAGTGTGTTATGCTGATCAATGACATCAATTAGCCTTTAGTCATATCCAAATGTCATGTATTATTACTTAAACCACACCAACTTCTATATTTAAACCAAATACTGAATAAAATTAGTGCATGATCAATGTTCAGCAAACGTGTTGTGCTTTCAGACAAGTATTGACCAAATACAAATAGGTAATGGATGTGTAAACAAGTATAATCTAATATCTGCCTCTTTTTTTCTCTTGTACAAATGTGATTTACACATCACTGTTAGTGTCTGGGCCCATTAAAACAAGGTAGTGCACCCTCAGCAACAGGCACTCCGACTAATTTAATTGCTATTTTGCACATAAGTCAGCATTTCCTGACCGCAGCTCTGGTTTGATAGTCTATGAATAACCTTTGGCGGAGCTAATATCCTGCAGACGAGCTGCAAAGTGCTTGGCTTAGCAGGATGGTATCAGTCATAAAGCCGGCCTGGTGTAGGTACCGAGCACCATCATTTCATATCTCAGTGGATCTGGAGGGTCTTTAGCTGCTCGTAAATTCAGCCTGTCAGACTCCATCAAGTGCCATATACAGCGCAGGGCAGGAGGAAATGCACTGCGTGGACCATCTGAGGTTTCTGTGTCTGCAGCGGAAAACAGCAGCTGGGAGGGTGAGGTGGTTAAGATGATATAATGCGTGGATATAAACAATTTTAAACCAATGTTATAAATTAGACTTTTGAATGATAGATAGGCTTTGGTTAAAAATTAGGCTTTCAAACACCTCTGAAGCACATTGTATTTATGTGATGCCATAAATATGATGTGTTTATTTTGGACAAAAACAATGTCCAATGAAGTGAAAAACACTTAATGTTAGCTTATCTTTTTGCGTGCAGACATGAACCATCAGCTCTCTAACTCTCAATATGGAAGCAAACAGGAGTGTCGCATATAACATGGCAAACTATTCCGTTATTTGTGAGCTTAAGCAGTGCTGGTAAAAACTCAGCGTTTGACCCTCATCTTCATTACACTCTCAATCAAATATGTTGGAGTACGAAACCAAAACAGAGGAAAATGCGTCACTGTCCAAATACTTCTGGACTGCAACACGAAACACTGCACCTGCTACATCGCTGGCACAAAGCCTGTTCATAATTAGAAAGCCCAGACAGGTGACTAACACGCTTTGATGTATCGGTACCTAAATCCCACGCTGAAATGACAGATAATGTGGAGCAGACAGCGAGACGGGTGTGCCAGACAACAAGCGCGGTCTACAAACACCACTGAACCAGTCCGAGAGAACAGGACACTAAAATGTTGCAACACGACGAACAAAACTGGAAACTTGCTGCTGTCTAAACAGCAGGCCTGTGATAGCCTCCGTGCACGGTTTATTTAAATTCATTTAATCCTAATCTCTTAATTTTTATCTGCTAATCCAATGTGGTGGATAACGGTAATTTCCACAGTATTACCAGGGGCGTTAAGCATTTCCGAGGTTTTTCTCCTGTGTGGAGATAAAGAGCGGCTGCGGCAGCCTGTACTGTAAGCCACAGGATTCATTAGTGGTTGTGTGGGCTGTGCCGAGGCAACAACTATTGATCCGAGAAGCTCTTCCCCTGCGTAAAAGGCTTTGACTGTGGAAGCCCGTCAATCCTGGACTGTCATTATGGGAAGACTGAAGCATCTGTTTACCGACAAGATCGACTGCATCCACCCCCCGGGGCAGGAGCCAGAGCGATCTGGTTTTGTGGTGAAGGGAAGGTTAAAGTAAGGTTTTCTGGATGACAGAGTGAGAGCTGGTGAGGTACTAGAGGTAGCTGGCGGACAGAGGGCGCTATCAACATTCAGATCTTGGGGCAATCAAGTTTTTAACAAAACCAAGAGAGAGAACTTATGTTATGATGGGCCTTATTGATTGACAGTCCTAGAATCACCCAATATGCTTTTTCATTTACTAGCAAGAATAACAATATGAAATATGAAAATCTGCAGTGTGTTTTGAATAATTTCATGTTTTTTTCTTTAAATAATTCACGTTGCAGCTGCTGTGCCGTTAACACAGATTCATAGATTTTTACCTTTTTACCAGGAAGCAGTGAACACGGTTTGCTTTTTCGCGGCTGGGACTTTTGGATGTGTTTGCACAAAAAGCAAAAGCCTTTATGATGTAGTTCTGGAAATAATAAACTTACATCCCCACCAAGAAAAAAAGAAGCAAAACCACTTTCAGTTCACAAAACCTTTTTCCAGCATCTCTAAATGATGTCCTTTCCATCAAGCTGAATCTCCTCATCTCCAAGAGGAGATAGAAAGCCAATATCAATATTTCATAAACAAATGAAACACTGGATGGAAGCTAGCATGAGAGTGGCCCTGGAGGAGAGTCGATCAATGGTAGGATAGCTCTCTGCTGCTGTCTGCCAATCCACAGGCCCACACAGGACAATGCTATTACCCATCAGTCCGAGTGGAGCATCGACCAGCCGGCTGCTCTTTGAGTGGACTAATCCGATAAAAAGCATTAAAACATTTGTTCAGTGACACACCGGCTGCTGGTCCGAGCCCAGAAGCCGGCTGACTGCTTTAGACACAAAGGCCATGTGATTCTGTTGACCTTAGTTTTAGAGTTATTTCATGCTAATGTCCGAGAGACCACATCTGGCACCAACATGGAAGTCCAACACATGACTAGTTGTCTAGATACAACAACAAAACAAACAACAAAACAAACAACAACTGGAGCTAATAAAGTGTGACTTTGTCTTGGTGAATCCATAAATGTTCCAATGTGATAACTGGATGGAAGATTGCAGATCTTTTACTTGTAACATTATTGTAATGTTTTTTTTCTACATTGTGGTATAATTACTTTTACAGATGTAAAAGTATGGAGTACTTCTTCCACAACTGTCACCTTCAACGTGACGTATTGCATTACTGTTTGTAAAGTTGTGTCACCATATTGTTGGTCTGCAGCAAACACTGGAGAAGGTAACATGAAAGTTATTTAATGTTTTAATTTTATTCAAAGCGAGGAAACGCAACAATACAATGCTGCAGCTTTGAGTATTAACAGCAGTTTTACCTGCTGTACATAAAGAGGACCGTCGTGTTGATTGTGAGTGGAATATCTGAGGAATCTGAGTAAAGCTTTTTTAAGTGGAAATCCACTAGGTGGGAAACACGTGTCATGGCCATCTGCAGCGCCTCAAAATTTCCCTCATGTTTTCCAACTCTTCTCTTTCTCCTCTCATGCCATCGCTGTCTGCGCTCCCTCTTCAAGGCCCCATGTTGTCTCACTCAAACCCCCAGCGCCGTTGTAGTGAAACCTCCTCAGATTCCTCTCTGCCTCGTTGACAGGAAGGTCATCGGCCTCGTCAGCACTGGAGAATCTCAGAATATTAATCTGTGTTCTTGTTCACCATGACCTTCACTCCCCTCACTCTTCTGCCGCGAGCCCATCTGTCTCTCCTCATTTGTAGTCCTGCCGCTCTTTACCTGTCTGTCTGCTTATGTCATTCTTAGTTGAGCAGATGAGCTAACAGCCTCAACAAAAGCCAAACCACTCCTCCATGTTCTGACAAAAGAAAAAAAACAGCACTTCACATATTTTAGTGATCTGGGAATGATAAACCCAAATTGCCAGACTGACTGATTTGGGGAATGTTTTGAGTTATTTTGCAGGCATTTTTTTCATAACTTATAAGAAACTTTACTGTGTGAGAAAACCCCCACTTTCTTTTGTTTCGTCAGTAACAGAGACTAGGTGAGTCTGGTTGTGCAACACTAAATGGGGGAGGTGAAGTTGTGGATCAAGACCCCAAGGGAGGGGAGGTGAGTGAGTAAAAGCGTGAGAAAGAGGAAATGAAAGAGAGGAGAACCAGGAAATGCTATGTCACAGAGAGTCATTGCTTTCAGTGGGTTAATCCTTCGCGATCTGAATCAAATCCTCATGAGAACATCAACAAATACAGAGAATCAGATGCAGGGACGGACTTAAGGATTTAAGGGCCCGAGGCAAATACTAACACGGGCCCCCAGAGTCTGAACTCTATTTACTAAAGACTAAACAGAGGCAACATAGTTTTCTAGTGGAGGCAGTGCTGCGTCTTTACAAGACACAAAAGGCATAAGAGTGTCGTCTTGGTGCACAAAGAGCAGGACTTTGATACCGAACCAGCTTTACACTCACACTCAGTGATGCCATACTGGCAATAACACCGTTAAAAAAAAAAATCTTATACCTTTACGGTTAACATTTTACATACACTTTCTAAATGCATGTGTAGCAACTGTTTTATTGTGAAATCTGTGAACAGCTGGTGTCCGAGCACATGTGCTCTGCCCAAAGCAAAGGTTGGACAGTTGCTACTGGCTTTTTTCATTTTGCCAACGATGATGCGTCTTGCTATTAAAAATGAAAAACTCTCTCTCCAGTTGAAAACTAACGACACCGCTTTGCGTTTATTATCTTATTATCGGCAGGCCTGTTCTGCCCTCTGCTGGACAACACAGTACAACTGGACAACAACCCCTCCTCACTTTATTTGTCATAATAAAAAACAACAATGAATTAAATAGTTGAAGACAAAAGGCAGAATGAATGTCATTTAATGCATGTTTTTCATTCAAATGTGACCAACCTTTTCTTTGATTCATTTCCATATTTTCTTATTAGTATTCACTGCATTATTTACCTTTGGCCCTCACTAACAGTTCAAACAGAGCCAATGTTTGTTGAGTAGAACTTGTTTTTATAGCAGCCACGGTCATAGTTATAGCAGCAGATGGACTCTTTGTTGAAAACACATCGTAACACACCTGAAAAGTAGAGGAAATGTAGTGACGTGTTTATTTAGTTCAGAGTTAGAGCCGATATCTGAGGTGGATGTCAAAGGAAAAGGAGATTAGTCAAAGCAATGAGCTCCTGAATCAGATTGTTTTAATTATAATTGTTGTGTAGGAGTCCACTTTGTAACTAACACAGTGTGGTTTTATAAAGAAGCAATGGTATAATTTGAGAAGGAGGCTTGGTGGATGACGATGGTTTGGGAGTTTTCCCCCCGAGCAGGAGTATAAATAGTCCCTGAGGCTTCTTTCTCTCTCCACAAAAGCATTAGTGAATTACAGATGTAATTGCTGTATTGATCTGCATTGTAAAACATCTTCTATCCCCAGCATCAGTTTATTTTTCTTGTCCTAGCAGTCTTTACCTGCAACAATAGGTATGATGACATGCCTTGTCTCAGTGAATCACTGCAGATATGACTGACTGCTCCACATAAAGGAGCATGTTAGAGCCACAGCTTTTATTGTGGACATACACCCATCTAAAATAATAGATCATGAAGTTAGTTAATAGAGAACATTGAATTAATTTAACTTCTTTATTATTTATGTACAGCATAAAGAGGAACATCAAGGCCTTTTTTGGAGGCTTTCGGTAAATCAGGAGTACAACAATATGATTAAACAAAATGTCTGCCAGGAAGAGTAATTGGATTTCCAATAGACATGGAGCCTGAAGGTGCTTTGACTCACTTGTGTAAGGGCAAAGATAGACTCAGGGGTGAATATGCCAGCAATCAATAAGTGGCCTTCTCTCAGCCCCTGAACGTTTATCTGTTTCCTCAGATTCAACCCGAGTTTGTATTGATCTGCGTGAATGACAGACTGGGCTCGTAGCGAGGTGGTTGGTCGGCCTTTCGCTGCTGGAGTCAACTGTTGTGCATACAGATCGTTGGTGCGTGACTCAGACTGGTCAAAGTTCAGTTTTGTTACGGATTATGAGCAAACCGTACGTGGCAACTCAATAAAAAGAGGGTGAGGAAGAGATACGTGGCAACGTGATACTGTAGATTTAACAATGATAACAGTAAAGTGTAAATGGTCAGCTGTTATGTGTAAAACTGTTTCTGTCTCAAATTATTTTTAGGTAGATTACCTTTTAATATCCATCCATCCATCCATTATCTGAACCGCTTATCCTCATTAAGGTCGCGGGGCGCTGGAGCCAATCCCAGCTGTCAAGGGGCGAAGGCCGGGTTCACCCTGGACAAGTCGCCAGTCCATCACAGGGCTGACATAGAGACAGACAACCATTCACACTCACATTTTATATATATATATATATATGTGTGTGTGTGTGTGTGTGTTAATATATTTCCTTCTAAAAATGCCCCCTTGATCATTTACAACTGGAACATGTTGGCATTTAAAGGACTTAAAACCCACGGCTAAAGTTACAGCACAAGATAGTGATAGCGATAACAGTCAGCGAGAAGGTACTGATAGCAGTTCTGTCACTTTTATTTTCCATGAAATGAACTAAGGAAGCACGTTCTCTTTGTCCCTCCTCTCCTTTGACTTATTCAGACCAAGTAATGCCGTAGCCTGTCACCAAACGCCATGTTCTCTGTGACCTGGAAACATCTGGACAGGGGAGGGGAAAGGCCGACATTACTCAAAGGGAAAACACCACCTTCAAACCCAAACGTCTAAAATACAGTGAATATGCTGACGTTCGGGGTTATGTTACGTCACAAAAAAACCCTGATGGCCAAATGTTGATGCAACGAAGAACTGACATTGCTGAAATTTCAGTCCCAGTATGAAGAGTTTGTGCCAGGAACATATTTTTACCCACAATTGCAGCTTTGTGGCAATGTTTGTCAGTCCACTACTATGGTTAAATATACCAACAGCTATTGGTGTGTGTGTGTGTGTACATATATATATATATATATATATATATATATATATATATATATATATATATATATATATATATATATATATATATATATATATTCAACATTTTTAAAAGACATTCATATTCCTCAAATGAAACTTAATGGCTTAGGAATCCCCTAACTCATCAACACGTTGACATTTGTGTTTTTTTGTAAAAGGTCTCTATTGAATGGATGCCATGAAATTTGGGGCATACGATCACGTTCCACTCAGAATTAATTGTAAAACATTTGGGTATTCAATAATGATTGCCAAAAGTTTATTTAAACGTTATGTCCCATTTACATCTAATATTATCATGTCGTCTGTAACAGATTTCAATATCGGACTGGTTGAGGCTCGGATAACCAACTAGATGGAAAAAAAAATTGTCTGTGGCAAGTCCTCACAAGCACAGCTGGAAGTGAAGAAAATCAACATGTGATCTGGGTCTGGATCCATTATTCGGATAACGATGGGTCTTTGCACCTGCTGTTAAAACATGTTCTCATCTGAAGTGGGCCTGCATTATGATGACGGATTGGAGGTGGTTCAGGCTGACGTGTCATTATACATAGCATCTTGTCAATTAAGGGAAGTGATTTTTAAATAACTTTTTGCCCAAGATTTGCTAGTGATCAAATATTGCAAACAACCATTTTTCCTGAACCTCGACGGACAACGCCTTGAAGTTTGGCAAGATGTGACGGATAGATCCAAAAGATTTATGTAAAGACAAGCTCTGTCCAGATAATCCAACTGGATTTACACTAGATTACTGTGTGTAATCTTGTGTTTGCATCGCTTTAAATGTTGAGAGATGGCATTATGTCCTTTTCTTTTGTAAAGGACGGTCCAGTGTATCCTGAAAAGATAAAGGAGATAAGAAAGGAAGCACTGAAGTACCTTTGCCTGGCATTTAGAGAAATAGGCCAGCTCTTATTACGGCTGCAACTTCATTGTTATTTCACTCGATTAGGAACCTTACAAGCAAAAAAAGACTATTCGACCGCAGCGACTCACTTCAACTACTTTAAGCTTTTACTGGGATGGTTTAAGATAGCAGGAAGAGGCGGAGTTTGGTGACCTTTCATCTTGTCAGGTGTTTTTTTTATTTTTTTAAGAATGTGGTCTTTACCTGACTGAGATCTGATCACAATGTGAGACTGACCACCTTCAAATGTCTTGCAATTCCTTTACCCGGGTTAATGATCTACATACAGATCACATTGTAATGCCAGTTGTGAAATGGTCATGCCACAGATCTTTGGTCATGCTGTTGTTGATGCTGGTATTGCATTAAAGAGTTGTCACATCACTTCTCAGAGACTGGAGCATTTGACATGGCTGCAATGTTCACCTTCATCTAAACTCCCGCTGTGGCAGTAAGAGCATAAATGCATTCATGAAATATTCACAACTTCAAAAAGGAAAAAGAAGTCAGTATCTTTAGAGACACACATTTTGTTGAAGCGATGTTTATCTTTTTAGATATCTCTAGATATTTTAGACCTACGTTCTAATTGCATCAAACCCTGGTGAACACACGCCTGCTTTTTCTGCATGTAGTTTCAGGGGAAATGTTAATAGGTGAGGATTTGGGCAGGAACCAACTTTGTATCTGCTGTTTGGGGCCTCTGGCAATATCCTACAATCAAGCATCCATTAGACAAGGGAAAAAATATAATTTGTATAGCTCAGCTGTATTCAATGGAACTGTCAATCCTGCCCACATTTATTTCCCCATGGGAGTCAAATCCAGCACGACGGGTTTTAAATCCTCTTTTTCCCACAAACGACTTCTATCTATGAAGAAATCCGACACACTCACTTACACTGGTGTAATACAAAGGTGTGGATAGATGGAAGGAAAGTTAACGTCTGCAAGCACACATCACCTTTTTTCTTTGTTGTGGTGCTTACTCAGCCGGTTTACATAACAGTGTGCCGACAACCAAAATACAGTTTGTGCTATTAAATAATTGGCATTATCCTGGTCTGAGCAGGTCATCAACATTGTTTTACGGCTTTGTTTAAAGCTCTGCCAAAAAGAAGTCTTGTATTTCAGGCTGAGCATCTTGGTTTTCTACCTCTGTGAAGTCTCTGTTTGTCTCTTTTCTTAGTAGTCAACGATACAAACGTCATCTTATGTAGAATTGTTTTTTCTTGTGTGTCAATTAGTGCCATTGATGTTTTCAAACATCAGCCCTTTCGAGAAAATGTTGTGTGTTTTCTGCCATGGGGTGAGCTACTGGGGGCTTTTCCTGTAAGCTGAAGAGACATCTTGTGGCGAAGAGGAAACACTCGCCATTGGCTAAGGTCAAAAAGATAAAATGTGGCCAATAGCTTCCTCAGACCAGGAAGTCATTTATCTTTTCAGCCTTCCAGACACAAACAACAAAGACAGCACAACCTCTATTACTGGATGTTGTCATTAGATTTAGTGTCATGAGACAAAACAGTCATACACTTCACATAAAATAACATAAATACCCCCCAAAATATCAGCAAGTAATTTAAGTTACACTTAGATCCAGAACGCCTTAAAAATAGTTTATATATTTTATACTATATCGGATATTTTCGGAATCAAAGCTGCTGATGCTGGAAATAGAGCCAGCTCTATCCTGATAGAGTAGTGCATTAAAAGCAGACATAATACTTTTAAGCACAACATCATGAAAGAGATTCGTTCAGCTTGTCCAACAAGCCGAGTGGATGCATGCTGAGTAAATCCAGACAAAACAGCTCGATGCACACAAGCTCTTTAGTCAGCTGGCCGTCATTATCTCAAATATTTCACCCTTGTTTCCACCTGGGGAGCCTGAAACCACAAGCAGCAAAGGTAAACGTTTTCCACAAATGTTTCGTTTTCTTTGCCAACATGAAAGAAAGTCATCATTTGTCTGGAGAACAAACACATAACACAACACCCATGAAAGCAAGTGAGGTTCTCCAGCTGAGTGACGTCTTGCGCGGGCCTCTACAGTGTGTGTTTACCAGCATCAGCCAGTGCCACCCATCACGCCACATACCGCTGAGTCCCTGCGAAAGCTGCGCGCTCCACTTTCCTGATGGTTACGAGCGAGTCAAGTGTGAGATCTGACAGAGGGACGACACGGGAACAAGGCGGTGGCGGACGTGCTCGCCTAACCCTCCTCAGCCCGCCTGACCAGTATCAATTTGCAGCAGACATCCTTCCCTCCTCTTCCTGCTCCCGCCTCTTTATGATCCAGAAGCGAGCACAGTTGACAGGGGCATCGAGCCGCATGTGTCACGGCCTGCTATATAAAGCACAAAGGCTGTGAGTGAGCTCCGACTGTCATGGCGTGTCCTGGGAAACACAAACCGTCTTTCACTGAGCAGCACTGTGACGGAGTGAGTGCGGCCCCCGCAGGGATAATGTCATCCCTCTTTGCAATGCTTGAAACCAGCAGCCAATAGCGTTCCATCACTAATGATCCGATTCAGAGTCAATAAGGTCAACATTTACCAAATCATCTCCAAAGGTGTTTCTTAAAAAGTGGGATGTTTCATTTTTTTACATTCAGGGTATAACTTGCTGGGAATCCAAACTTGTTGTAAACATAGGTTGGTTATTTGGGCTTTTGGAGCATGCACAGTCTCACACAAGTTAAAGAAACCAGTTCAGTGGCCATGGCAACCTTGTGGGAGCCATAACAAGAGGGGGTTTGTGCTCATGGGTCGCTTTGTTGAACCCTGCTGCCATTGGTCTCCTTTTCATTCTCTCCGTCGCTCTCCTTGTCTGTCTGTTTCTCTTTCCAACTCAGACACACTACCACACAAACCAGTCTTTTTTGTGTGTGTGTTCATTTTCCCAGGGTGCATGGTGTCCCTGCATGGGGAGTGTTTACAGGATGTTATCTGTGTCAGTGCCGGCCCCTCATCCCTCTGAGTGGGTTTCTGAGGAATGCTGGAACGGGATGGAGGAGTTCCAAAGGGGGCGTGACGAAAGAGAGAGAGAGAGAGAGAGAGAGAGAGAGAGAGAGAGAGAGAGAGAGAGAGAGAGAGAGAGGGAGAGAGAGGGAGGGAGAGAGAGTCTATATATACATCCCAAGGAGGCTGGTGCTCATTGGCACAGCTGGACTACTGGATAACTGGACCGTAGCCCACAGGATATTTAGCAAAAAAGGTAAGTTCATCTTTTTCTGCTCTAGTTCTTTATTCAGCATCTCCATCATCTAACTTACCACTTAACCATCATTTATAGTTTTCCATAAAAGGTAAAAAAAGAAGAAAAAAGAAAGAAAGAAAGAATGAAAAATTGTTTGTTTGTTCAGCTTTACCCACCATTATTAAAGTTGGCCTTCATTAGAAGCTTTTTTTTATTTCATTAAAGGTGAAATGTTTTTCTACAGAAAAAAATAAATGTAAGTGAAGTGCCAGAGGTAGAGCTGAGTCCTTTGGGGGATGTGGTCTTGTTAAAAGCTTACGTGTGTGGTTCCTATTGAAGTTCCAGCTCTGTACCAAAGCATATCACATTGAAAGGGGAGACCAGTGTTTAATCAAGTGCCGTGTGGGACTCGCCTTTTTTCCTTTCACACAATATATTTCACTTTTTGAGCTGAAAGAAGACAAACTTTTTGTTGTTTTTTTACAAGTAAAGATATTTTTAAACTCAAACCAAGATACATAATCAGTAAGTATTTATTTTCACTATTGTTTGTTTTACCTTTCAATTAAAATGGAATTGAATTATGTAAACTGCACTTTGTTATTTTAATCACATGGGATGTGATGTGGATGAATCTTAAAAGCACTGATGGCATGCGGTTGAATAAAGTAGATCTAATTAGTGTTAGGCAAGGCTGTGAAATGACACCACTGATCTCATCACTGCAGCAATTATTGGTCAGTCTATTTTCTGTAGTTACACATATAAATCTGTATTCCTCTCTACAAAAAAGACATTTGTATGTGTCTAGTTTTAATTACATTTGTAGTGTAATGATTAGGGAAGTGTGATTGCAGTATTGAACAAGTGCAGTGGTGGGGATTTTCTTCTCTCAGACCTGGGTGTGCCTTTTTCTGAACTGGATATGGGCTCCAGGGAGCGAGAAATTAGTTAGGTCATCTCTCCTGTGTATTTTACATCGAAAACCAACTATCGTTCCCTAAGTAAATTCCCTTCTTTCACCATGTTGTGAACATCTGTGTTTGCTTTGGTTCTTGGCTATTGTTGGAGCAGTTAAAAAAAAGAAAAGAAAAAAAAGTCATCCCAAAAGACCAATAAGCCAATGTTGCGCAATACGTCATAATTCACCAGTACACACACCATGTTTGATATTTGTTCTGAATTGCCATCCATGTGTGCCCCGTTTGTGTACTTTCATGAGTTTTTTTCTGACATGTGTCAATGCCACCAAGGCTTAAAAAAACGAGTCCCTGTCATTAGCAGAGGCTCCGAGGGTGCGGCATGAAACTGGATGCCTACATGTGCAGACATGACCTGTCGTTGGCTTTATCGTAGGGTTTTGTTTGTCAGGAAAATGTCCTGTGAGAAAAAAAGACTATGTCAGCTGTTTAGCATTGCTTCGCCAAATTTAAGTTAAAAAAAAAGCGACCATGTGTTTTCTGAAATGTCATCAAATCTATAAAACTATAATGAACTTTACAAGGGTTTCATGTCTCTTCTTCTTTCAGGCAACGTCAAAGCCTCTGGCAGTGGAAAACTATTTTTTAGATTAGTTAGCGTGAAATACATAACACAAAGATGAACGGTGTGGCAGATTGGCTTGTGCTGAACAGAGACAAGATAGAGAAAGGAGTGGAGATCATGGGGCAAGCCTCGGAGGTGCTCGCAGCCACCGTGGGCCAGCTCCACCCCATCTTGGAGGCCGTGTTCGTGGCTTCAGCCGAGATACTCAGCAACCCGGACAGCAAAGAGGCTCGCTACCTGACTCAGCAGTTCGAACTGGTGAACCAGCAACTCGAGGGAATCCAAGATGAGATTGATAAAATTGCCCTGGAGCTGCAGAGGACATCGTTGAACAAGCAGAACTTCGATCGGGAGGCCCAGATGCTCAGCCAGTACGAAAAGTTCCAGGACTTTGTTACGGCCAAGCCCAAGTTCAAAGAGAAGAAAAGGGAGAAGTTCCTCAGCCATTACGAGAACACGGATGCCGACTTGAACCTGGACGCCCTCTACAACGCTGTCATTGGGGAGAGCACCGCAGGAGACCCCTTGCTCGAAACAGTCGTCACCACAGAGCAGAGAAGCAGAAGGGCAGTTGAGGATTTCTGCGCACGGCTGAAGAAGCTTTTTGTGGTGGGCATTATCGCCGTCATGGGCCACTCCGCCCTCAAGGAAGGGATGGTGGGGGAGGAGATGGTGAAGAAGTGGCAGGGGCGGATGGAGGATGTGGAGACACGAATGAAAGCGGCTGTGGACGACTGTACAGACAACTTCGCCGATCAAGCCAAGCTGGACATGGAGCTCCTGCTACAGGAGAATCCCGGCGCTGTCAACCACGACTTCACCAAATCCCTTCTGGATTCTCTCGTTAAGAAATACGATTGGGTGAACTGGTCCATTAGAGCCTTCAGCGACAAGGAGCGCATTTTCTTTTTCAACTGGCTGGCCGGAAAGAAGTGCCACGGAAGTGGAGGAGCCAACTGGTTTGACATTTTGACCAAGAGCAAGATCAAAGTGGTCGTCTCTTTCTGCGTTGATCCTAAGCCCATCAACAAGAGTCAAATCCAGGAGCAGATTGAAATTCAGAAGATGAAGGGGAACATGATTGAAGTGGCTCTGGCCTTGAACAAGAGCTTTCCCAACTGCTTGGTCCATGCTGTCAGCCATTACAAGGAGGTAGTGGAGTCCAACAACTTTCATGATGATTGTTACTACTATGGTAAACACAAAAGAGCCTACCTGTGTATCCACTCTGAGTAGGCTCAGAGAAAAACATAAAGTATGCTCGCTTACAGGAAGAAAATGCGATAGGCATACATTTAGGAATGTCTTTACCAGGGACCTGGAAATATTTCCATTAAATATTGAAAAATTAATTCATAAATTCTGTCTTTGTTGATTCATAATCTGCTTTGTCAGGTTCCTGGCTTGTGATTCGTTGTCTTGCTTGTAATGATGTTTATTCTGTTTCATATATCTTTCATCTGTTGACGATACAGCAGCTTCAGGGTAGATTTTTTTTTTAGAGTCGTACATCTCCATGCCAGCTATGACGTAGTGTTAGGACTCCGTAATGATTCTGTACCCATTGGATATTACTAGAGTTGGGCAATATGACAATATTATTATGTTAACTGCGAGGGGCTTATACATACAGTGTATACGACGGCAACCTTCCTCTTCAATACCTTTAAACATTTCTCGAATCATTGTAGGCAATTTGGTAGAGCAAGACTAGTTTATGGCGTTATCAGAGTTGTATGAAATTTCCTGTTGCACTGATGTGATGCAATACTGTTTAGGTTATTTTAGTCCTTTCGGTTCATTAATGACCTTTGAAAGCTGTAGAACAAGCAAGTAATTGTACCTTGAGTTGGGATTGTTTGTGGACCGCTGTTTTTGATGTAGAGGATGCAGACCATGTGTCTATCTGTAAGATATGAGGCTACAGCCAGGACACTGTTAGTTTAACTTAGCATGAAGAGGAACAGGAAGTATCAAACGTCAATTTTTAAGTTATGTTTCAAACTATTACTAACAAGTACTTCCTGGATCTCGTCACACAACCACCATGCGGGTTAAACAAATAAGAATTAATGCGTTAACTACTGAAATTTCTTTTACCTGTGGATGTGCAGGCTAGCAGCTGTCAGACTTAATGCTAAGCTAAGATAACCGTCTCCTGGCTGGAGATTCCTATTTAGTGAGAGTCTGATATGATCAAAAGCAACGTAAGTAAATAATTGGATCTTGAGTTGAGTTATTTTTTTTATTCTTCTACAGTTTCTCAATTTGTTTAAGAAAATATTTACCATCTATATCACAAAACAAAAATAAATGCAGATTTTATGTATATTGCCCATTCCTTGATATAAATGTCTATAAAACTAAATCAATATTCTTGCTTCTTTTGGTGCAATATATTGCTGCAGGACGAACGTCCAAAATCCTTATTCTACAATCACTTCGCCAAAATACACATGTATATGTTACTTTAATTTGTAATAAACATGAAAATATGAATGTATTTTGTCATCATTGGTCATCATTACCCAGTTATTCCAAAATATTTTTGGAGTTAAAACCTATTGCAATTATTGAAAATCATAATTAATTATGATGCCTAATGTTCTGCTGACAGCAAATCTCTTTTAACAGTAATAGTGCTTTAAAAACATGCCATTGTTTATCAAATGGGTGGAGGTTTTTCAGTAATAATATCGCCACTGCAACAATCTATTGTGCTTCTTTTTTTTTAATCCTCCACCACCCAAGTTTTTATTTTTTTCTGTCTGAATGGGTGTGCCTCTGTAACACGAGAGCCACGTGACCAATAGGAAGACACACAGTCTGCAAGTTAGTGTATGTCTTCCGCAAACTTTTTAAGGTGAGTCCCTTTCTGATTAAAATGTTCCATAGTGGACAGGCTCATATCGGTTAGCGATAAGACACTGAAATAGGAAACGATCAATATCCACTTCATCGACTCCATTCCAGCCTCTCGTTAGATAATCGAGCTTTTCTTTTCTCCCTCTTTGACAGCAGCGACGTGCTGTTAAAAAAAAAAAAAAAGTCAAACGCGCGTATTTTGTTAACGCGGCTTCATTTAATAAAGTGAAGTGGGTGATTAGATGAATCTGCAAAAATAAAAAGTAATGCAGTTTGAACTGAAACGCGTCGACTTTTATGGGCGTTGGTTGCCAGATCTGGTGCCACCGCTTCACTTTTTTTTTTTTCTTCCAGGAAGTGTTTTACTATTTCAATGGCGCTATCCACTTGTGTTGCCCAGTCTGTGGTGTTAACCTGCGATGTTTGTTTGGCTCTCTGTCCATCGGCTGTACAGTGATACAATTAGAGGCCTTGTACACGGAGCGATCAATACATGCTCCATTAAGAGGACGCATTAACTGAGCGCTTAGTTCGTCTCCCGGTGGCCAGACTGAGTGGTCAGCTGTCAGAGGGTTTGGTCATCGTTGTGTTCAGAGGAAGCTCTGCCACACAACATAAATGAAACATTACTGCGACTATCTTTTGATGGAGGTGGTAGCATGCACATGACGTTTCACTGATTTTGTTTTGAGAAATTAATTATTTTAGCCAATCGATTTCATGCAAGTGCAAATACCACACAATACACATTCAAATAAAAGTTGCATTAAAACGTGTAGGTCTAAATCTACAGTCTCTGGTCAAAATACAGAAGAGCGATCGGCTAAAAGTATCTTCTGCAAAAAAAAAAAAAAATCTCCACATGACTGACGTGTTATTATGTATTGCAATATTAGATCGTCAATACAGATTCATCATTGTGCTTCTATAGCAGCTAGTGAAGCTAGTTCTCACTACTTTATGTATATTTATTTTGTCTGTTGGTTGCTAAACCACAGGGGGCCCTCCTAAGGGTCAGGAAACAAGAAAGAACAAAGATATTCTAGACACAAATCTATTTTAATTGTTCTCTTTTGATAAATATTGTATGTTGTGAGGTGTCACAAGCCAAAACCTATTGGAAACAAGTTTTTTTGAATGTTTCGAGTTCGATACACTTAATCTGAAAAGTAGCTGTGGAGTACAATGTTTCCCTTTGAAAATGTAATATAAATGGAAATGCTCAATACCTAAAAGTTACATTACAGTATGTATACAAGAAAATGTGTATTGTAGTTACTGTCCACCACTGGAAAGAGTGGAACATTCAGCTCTCTGTTTCTGAAAATGTGATTTCTTCGAGCACTTTTATGTTCGAACTGTGTGAAGGTGCTTCATATGCACTCAGACTGCAGTTACACCACCCCCGGGACCTTGAGAGAAAGAGATAGATAGCGTCAGTGGAAAACAGGAATCACAGTTTAAGCACGGTCAAATCGAATAAGAACTGTGAATGCTCTAACATCCTGCGGGATTGTCCTGTACTTTGTTGTTTTTGTTGTCAAGTCTCATAAGGAAATTATGCAGATATTAAATGTTTTATTTCACTATTACTGCAGAAACAGAGCTCTGTGATGGACATACAGAGGATGCTGTGACGGGATAGTTTTCCAATTTGTAAAAAAGCCAGAAAAAAATGTATTTGGCTTTCTAGTCAAGACTATATGAGAAGATCAATATCATGTCTGTCCTTTAAATATGACTTTAAAACTACCAGCTGGTTAGCTTAGCATAAAGCCTGCAAACAGGGGGAAGCAGCAAGCCGGGCTCAGTTCAAATATCTTAATCTCCCAACAACCAGACATAAAAGTGGCATTGATTGTCTCATCAACTCTCAGGAAAAAAGGGAATAAGTGTGTTTCCCAAAAATGTTAAACTACCCCCTAAATCTTTGTTGAGATCTGTAAATCTATGTTGAAATTGAGTCGCCAGTGTTGACATCCTTCTTGTCTGCGGAGACCTGCAAATGTGTCTCTGACTGCTTGCAGAGGTGTTTGATGCATCAGGCTGAGCAATGGGTGATATCTTCTCAGAGAAATCTTCTGCAGTTGAGCTAGATTACCTCCACAGAGCACACTTCAGCAGAGAGAATACAAAGCTGACAGATTATTTTCCATAGTCGTGTTGCTGTGGTAACATGCTGAGTTTCACTGGAAAATGCACCCTTGCCCAGCAAGTTTAACCTCTTACACTTAATCACTTCCCACGCTTGCTGCTCCATTATTGACTGGGCTGACTGAAGGAGAAACAGCACTGCTGCTGCTCCTCCTTCAGCCACCAATTTAAAAAAGGCCAGAAATCTGTATTAAAACATGTGAGTACAGCTTCATTAACTTGAGCCGCTGCTTAAAAACTTAACGGGAGAGTCTGTGCAGCCAGTAGTACATCATCTTGCTTTAAAATTAGATTTCCACCCAAATAACACATTTCCAGTTTTGCAAAAGGACATGTCCAAACATGCCTAGAAAACGAATCTGGGTTGCTCTGCCAGTCAGCTTTTTCTCCGTTTCCTGAACTTTGGGAGGAGGCGTTTTGTTGAAAACGATTTTTTTTTTTTCAAATCCAATGGACCTTGTTTTTCAAGTGCAAAGCACAAGACAGGATGTAGTTTCCTTGATATAAGGACTCATCTAGCATCACTAAACCCTTTTAGGCAGTCAGTCAGCTCTCCTCTATGTTGTCTTCACAAGTTATACTCCACTAAGAGAAATGATACTATTACCATAACGTAAACGTAAAAGTTTTAATGAGTCACCTCGATGAAACTGTTTACACCAGTAAAACACACGAATAACATACAAACAATTCAGCCCATACCGGCCCTCCGTCACTGCTGAATTCCCTCTGCATTGTGAGTCATTGCTCACTGGGTGTGGCCTTCAGCCACCACTGAACCTCACTTGGCTGTTTCTCTCTTTCCTTATCAGTTTTTGCTGTGTTGTAAGAGGAGCGAGGGAGCCGGCTGCAGTCTAACAACACTGAAACAGAACAGTAAGTACATCAAGAAACATTTGTTGTTTCTGTCTTAGACTTTCTGATTTGTGGTCAGTGTTTCACCTGTTTGATTATTCTTAGTGGAGCTTTTCTTGCTGAAATGTCACAACCGATTGTTTCTAACCATGTCAATATGTTTCTCTTATTAAAATCAGTCTGAGAGACATCAGCAAAGATGGCAAGCCAGCTACAGCAGCTTGTAGCGGAGAGGAAGGACATGGTGGAAACTGTGATGGAAGTGTTTGAACACGGAGCTGAAATGGTGGCCAGCATTGCCGGTGACCTTTTCCCCATCTTTAGCATCGCTGCCCCTATCGTTAAACTGGCTCTGGACAACGTGGAAAGCAAAGAGGCGGTTTTCATGAAGGAGCAGTTTCAAAAGGTGCGAGATCGTCTGGAGGTTGTCTCCGAGGAGATCCAGCAGATCAACGAAGAGATCAAGAAGAGCGGATTGGATGCTGTGTATTTCCCAGTGGAGGAGAACATCACTAACCAGTTCAGGAAGTACATGGACATCCTCAACGCCAAACCCAAGTTCCGGGAGGTCAAGAAGAAGCTTTTCCTGGATCATTTCGGCAAGACCGGCGGTGACAAAAACCTGATCACCCTCTACAACTCTGTGACAGGAGATAACTTCTCTGGGGAATCCGTGCTCGAGATCACGTTGAACTACGAGGGGAAAAGTCGCCGGCCGGTGGAGGACTTCTGTGCCAGGCTGAAGAAGCTCTTCTGCATCGGGCTCATTGCTCTTTTGGGCCACGCCGCTCTGAAGGGGTACGACGAGGAGGACGCGCTTCTGAAAGACTGGGGTGAGAAGATGAAGACCGTCCAACTTAAAATGAATGCCGTCATCGAAGACTGCATCGTCAGCTTCCCCGACCGGGCCGAGAAAGATTCCCGTCGACTTGTGAGAGACGAGTCAAACTTAACCAACCAGCAGCTAGCTGATGCTATCATAAAGATGCTGAAGAAGAAATATGACTGGGTGGGCTGGTCTGTGCGTATTTTCAGGTCCCCCTCAGGCCTGTTTGCCAACAAGAAGGATTACCACTGCCCGACAGGGAAGAATCGCTTCCAAGTCCCCTCATCAGATGAGAAACTTAATGTCTGGGTGTCCTACAGCTCCTCGCCCGAGCCTGTGGACAGCAATCACATCCAGCAGCTGATCCAGAGTCAGAAGAAGCTCACAGTGGTGGGTGTAGCCGAGTTCCTGTTTGAGAAGTTGCCCGGCTCCTGCATGGTTCACACGGTCAAAACCAGCAAAGACTTGGCCTGCTCCTGGAGCTTCACAGATGAGCTCCATTACTGGGAGGAGCACAAGCAATTCTACGTCTGCGTTCACTGCGCCTGAAGTTTTATTCATGGAAAAACACTCTCAAAAGTCAAATATTCACTTTGTAGGTTACTTCAGTCTATCGCTGCCTTATTAGCCTTGAAATACTTCACAGTTTGTGCCTTAATTGAGTCTGTTTTTTACCAAATTATTCTTCTTTTCTAAAAATGATAACTGTTAGTTTATTGTTGTATGGGTTCATTAAATCAGGTCAATTTTATATTTTCATCCAGTATTACAAATTTGTCTAAAGGGGTTTTACAGTCAGTGCAGCATTCGACATCCTCTATCCTTAGACCCTTGATTTAGATCAGGAGAAAAATACATTAATTCAGGGAAAAGGAGGGATCCATCTCCCAGGATGGATAGACATGCAATAGATGTCATGTAGACAGACTTCCACAAGAAAGTAACTTTCTTTAACTAAGAGTAGTGACCTTTTCATCCCATATAGCTGTGCTTAGCTGATTTCTCTGAACAGGCAGAAGAGCTCAGCCCTTTTTCTTTAGGCTGTATTATATGTCGCTTTTTGTTATGAAATCGCTCAATTGAGAAATTGTAGTGTGGAGTTTTGTTTTGGGAAAGTTGTTGACATAGAATCCAGCTGCGTTACAGAGATATTGTGTTGCTGCTGGTGATAAGCGGTGACCTGGCCTTGTTGAGGACAAAGCTACAAGAGAAAAAATGTCTCCAGATATTTTCACAGACTGACAGAAACCTTCATTTTGATTTCACTTCTCATACTCATCCGAGAAAAAGAGTAGACCTTGTCACTTCCTGCTACACAGCACAAGCAAAGCAGATAAGATACAAGGCCCCACATAGCACTGGCTGTCGGGAACTGATACTCATGAAACTTTATTTACACGCCCTGCCACGAACATGCCGAGGCGTAGTGACGGCAACACAGCGGACAGATGCCGAGCATAACTACTCTTAAGTCATGGCTTTATGTCGTGGTGCAGGTTGTACCTGCTCAAAGGTGAAAAGATGTACTTTGTTGAATTATAGAAAAGGTAAATCATGGGTTGGGATCTTTTTTTTTTCAAAATCAACACTACTTTGTAAGAAATGTGTACATGGAGACACTGAAGAAAGACACCGCTAACCTGTTATTGTTTTAGATCACATTTTTATTTTAAATCACTGTGATCTGTGTGAGTTCTTTGTCTGTTTAACCTTTGACTAAAACCTGCCCGGTATTTAGTGTAGTTATCAATACTAAATGATTGATAAAATGTTCATCTTGCACTGTCTTTTTATTATTTCTATTTTTATTCAGTACATTTGAATTATCAGTGTCTCAGATTCAAAATCCTATTGGTACACCAAATCAATGAATGTAATTACCAAAATATTCCAAATAAACAGTCATAAAAAAAGTCATCATTTGTTGGTTTATTTTTGTGACTGACTCACAGTTTGTCTGTTTGTTATGACACACAAACCTCTGACTGTCTGTCTGGTTACTGGAGGATGGAGAGGGTAAAACCTGCTAAAAGTAAAACAAGTTCACTGCAATGTTAATAATAATGACAGTGTTAATCATTCATTTATTGTTCACTTATTGTTCAAATATAACATATCTAATGGCTAATATTTTTGGTTACTCCACTTAACCAAATGTGCATGCTGTTTATTAGGGGTGGGAATCACCGAAGGTCCCACAATACAATACTATCACAATACTTGGGTCCCGATATTATCTGTAATATATGGAGTATTGCGCTACATTGAGTATTGCAATACATTGCAATGTATTACCTTTTTTCCATCTGCAAATCGTCCCCAAAAGAAAATGTTGTCAACATATTTTATCTAATAAGATAAAGCTTTTAGTCTGTTCATCTCATTTCAATCGTTTTTATTTTGCAAAATGTGACAAACTGACCTGTTTCTACTACAGTCTACGTAGTCCAACTTAACTGAATCCAAACGTGTGGACTGCTGTACTGCATTTCATTAAAAAAGGCTTTTCCTTTAATACGGATGTAACACCCAACTGCTCTGTGGAGAAATCGTACAACGTATGGAGAAAAACAGAGAAGAGCAAAAGGATATTCTGGTTAGCTTGTTTGGAAACACCCATAGTGCTCTATAATTATGAGGTTGTGGCTTTTCTATCTTTGGCGTACAAAGACTCAGGGCCCTGCAGTGGAGCACACTGGCGGGTCAAGTGCCCGAACCGAATTAACAAGTGCACAGGAAAACAAGTGGGTCTAAGATCGTTGTCACCCTGAAAGGTGTACAAAAACGGGTGCACAACAATAAAACACACAATAACATGGACAATGATGTGGAGTTAAAGCTTATATGAACCCAAAGTAGAGATTGGATTTTGTCCAGCATAAGAAATATAAGGAATACTGTAATAACAGCAAGAACTTTGTACAGAATTTGGGGAGCTCAGACAGTCTTTTGATGTCAGGGAAAATACTCAAATTATCAAATCTGGCTCACAGAGGAGACAGACCTTGTTGTCTGATACCTGTTTGCCAATGGAACCAGACTGAGACAGAAGGAATGTGGAGCTTTCCCTTTGCTTTTTAATGAAGCAAATCTCTTACAAGTGCTTCCCAAATTTCCACTGGCAAGTGTATGAGTTACGTCAATGCTCAGAGAGCTGAGGCCCACAAAATGCTTTATCAGCAACTTTAAGGGAAAGAAACCTCCAAAAAACAAGTCTGAAAATGATCATCATTGACAAAGATCTGCAATATGGAAAGACCTTTTCGAATTTTCTGGATATATTTCTACATGTTGGGCCTTTAGGGAAAGTGGACAAGAGATCATCATCTTTTAAGCTGATGTGACAAACCTTTGAGCAAACGGTTGCGTATGCACACGTCCAGCAGATTAAAGAGCAACAGTATCATGCACTGGGAGTCATGTTTATGGACATCTGATGAATATCAGTCCAATATCCACTGTCTTAGCTCTGTTTTTGGTCTCCACCAACGTTGCTTGTAAGCCAATGAGTTTGAACCCATTTGAACCCATATTTATCTTAATTTATGCAACTAGAAAACTTTGACTCTGAACAAAATTTCTGTGCAGGAGTAAAATAGTACGATAGAACTAACTAATAGAGTCATTTATGTACTCGTTGCTGGCGAGATCCTGATCTGTTCTCCCTCTGAAAGGCTGCAACAGGCCAGTTTCTGTCTCCGCCCAGGTGGGTCAAAGGGGCTGCTGATACAAAACATTCGAATAGAGAAAGTGGTGCTTTTAATCAGACCAGAATTACTCGACCATGAATATGATTGGGCCACACAGCATTGCATTGAGTCTGGCCTGTCAGTTGACCTCAGGAACGCAGAAAAACATCACGCGGCAACGAAAGGTTTCGCCCGCTTTGCAGGAATACATTGTGCTGCCACCCGTCATCTCAGCGTAATCCTCAACTCTGCCTTAACTCAATAGGAATAGCAGTCATTTGGGAAAATAAATTTAAAAAATCACATATTTGCATTGGATTATTCAGGTCAGACTGTGCATGGGCGGGGCTAGTTTTATGAGGGGCGTCGTCTGCTCAGGGCTTTGACTCAATCTTATTTTAAGAAGAGGAAACAAATACGTTTAGTATTTTGAAGCCTCAAGCTCTGCATTTTGACCATGGCCATTTTGTTTTTTGGCATCACCATCTTGTTTTTTTGCAACTTTAAATGACACGAGAGGGTAAAGAAGGTGACAACAGAACGCTGTTTAAGACATTTTAAGCGAAAAAAACATTTTACAATCAACTTTCACAAACTGAAACTCACTGTGAAAGGGCTAAGATGAAAACACACACAGACAACCCCCAGACTGGACAATGTCATGGCAGCGACCTGCCAATCATATAGTTGCCCTGCCCTCAAGTCTACCCTACGGTGTCTTTGACTTCAATGGGATTTAGAGTTTACTCTTTTGTTCATTTATTAAATGAGCATCATGCTGTATTATTGAAACAATGGTTGCTACCAGTGGTGGAGTAAATACTGAAGTTTAGTACTTAAGTAAAAGTACATGTACCAAGTGTTCTTCGGTTCATTTTTTATTTTCTCTTGGTTAATTTTTTTTTGTGTGTGTCATTTTCGTTGTTGTTGTTTTGTTTATGTTAATTTCTGTCGAGGACAAACATACTAAAGTGTCTAAAGTACTAAAATACCCAGGGAAATAAAAGTAAAAGTACTATATGAACGATCCCACTTGAGTAAAAGTAAAAAGTACTTACTTTTAAATTTACTTTAAGTATTAAAAGTAGAAGTACTCACACAATGGGTTGTCTCTCAATGTCTAGTGCTGTAGCACTTTGATAAAGAATGCAGATATAGCTACTGGTAATACTTATGTCTCTACAGAAGTCACGACTAGTAATAATTATAAGCAACAACATGGGTTTATTGGAAAGGTTGGTGTACTAAGGCTGTCTGTCGAATGTTGAAGAAAAACAGCAAGGCTACTGCTAGTGCTGCTTCCAAATGCACTCTGCTGTCATTGGAGCTGATGGAGCCACCTGATTGGTTTAAATTTCCAAAACAGCAACGCAATCCATACTTTTGTGTAAGCAACATTTTGGCGAAACTGTGTTCATAAAATGTAAAGAATAAACGACACATATTGTAGAAATGTAGTGGAGTAAAAGTATAGATAATAGCTGCAGAATGTAACGGAGTAAAAGTAAAAAGTATGCACTATTATTTTTACGTAAAGTACAGATGCGTAAAAATTTACTTAAGTTTACCATGTTTACTGAGGAAATCCCTGATGGCTACTATGAAGAATGCAAGTTCAAGGCATTGGCTTCACTTTTCAGACCAGCAGGTTTC